>NC_086189.1:8127311-8427311 GCF_023053635.1 Elgaria multicarinata webbii
ATGGCTGGAGCAGTTTGATCATCAACCCCTTGGCTTGATGTTATTCCTCAGAAGCAGGAGGTGCCCTCGGTCTGCTGCCTGATGGCAAAAGCCAGATTTCTTGCATTGGCGTTGGACTAAACAACTTTTGAGATGCCTTCTCACTGTACAATTCTATGTCCGGGTTGGTCCATGCATCGTTTTCTGCATGGGCTGCAGCAGACTCCAAGCTGGAAGCAAATTACGGGGCAGTGCAAAAGGCAAAGCCAGCAAATGGTCCTGCACAAACATTACAGTCCGGTATGGCATCAGGCAAAGGCAGAAACAGTCCAGATATAAGCAAAGGTCAAAGCCCAATTAAGCAGTAAGTTTCCATATACAGTCCAGAAGCGAAGTCAAACAAGAGTCCAAGGGTCAGTAACACACAAGGTCCAACAAGTAAGGTACAATGCATGGGAGCTGATGAACAATGTTGTTCCAACACTGGCTGGCTCTACGGTGAAGGTTTTTAACCCCAAAGCCGACTGAGCCCCACCCTGGGTTCAGCTGCAGTACATTAGAGCTCTCTGGTTACTTTCTCCTGAGAAGCTCCCCCTTTTTTTGCCGGCAAGCACTCCTTCTCATGGGGCCTCTACTGTCTTATCACTTAAGGTGATGACACTCTTGGGGGCCAGAGGGTTTCCCAAGCTCTTCCTCAGGAACAGAGTTCTCTGTCTTTGATGGGAATGGACCTGCAGCCATCCCCTCCAAGGGCCCATGAAATTTTGCATGAAAACTTGTTTGCATTTTTCTATGCATTTCTCCCAATCCTAGCCTCCTGGGGTACACAATTTGCCATAACGTACAAATTTTTTGCAAGCCGTTTTCTGAACCCATTGCATTTTCAAAACATTAGGAATATATATGCATTTGGGTGGTGCACTTTCCCCGATTATCCACATTTTGGGCGTGTCCTTTTTTGATTGGAGAACTCCACCGCAAAACGGAGAGAAGTACGGATTTCGAAGAGCGCCGTATTTTGGCTCACGTGGTGGTTCAGAAGTGCAAAATTGGGTAAGTTTGGATTAAACTGTCAAATGAATGAGTCCTGCCCTGCATCTTGAGATAAAGCCAACCTTGTCCTTGAAGTGACTTTGAAGAATGCAGAAGGGTGTGTGTTTGGAGGTGAGTTTGGAGGATATATCTAGGTATACCTCACCCCACTCTCTTTGTTTCCTCAGCAAACATCGGAAAAACAGTGAACGGTAGGGTGACCGTATGGAAAGGAGGACAGCGCTCCTGTGTCTTTAATGGTTGTTTAGAAAAGGGAATTTCAGCAAGTGTCGTTCGTATGCATGCAGCACCTGGTGAAATTTCTTAATCATCACAACAGTTAAAGCAGCATGAGCCCTGCCTTCTTCTTTATCTGGTCAAGAGAGCAGGGCTCCTGCACCTTTCACTGGTGTGATGAAGACGGAATTTCACCAGGCCCTGCATGCATTCAAACAACACCTGCTGAAATTCCCTTTTCTATGCATCTGTTAAAGCTACAGGAGCCCGGTCCTCCTTTCCATATGGTCACCCTATAAGTAGCACCCGAACTGACAAGGGCATCAGCCATTTACTTTTTCTCCGCAGAGTCTCTTTGAGCTGTGGCATTCTTGACACCTCCCGTCCCCCGGCTGACCTTGCAAGATCAACCATCTACGACATAGAGGAGAAACTGCCCGACAATTCGTAAGCAAAGGTCTTTTCTGTCGTGATCTCTCTGATCCACCAGAAAGATTGGAGGGAGCTTAAGAAATCATAAAACCGTGCAGGGTCGGGGCACGGGTGGGGAAAGGTTGTGCTAGAGCTTCCCACTTGGCCACAAGAAATACAGTCTCTGTCGGATTTATTTCTTCAGTTTCCACCGGAGGTCAGTGCAACATTACGGGTTTGGGCTTTTGTGAGTGCGTGCACGCTCATGCCGGGAACGGTGTGCTTCTTCGGTTTGAACGGGCGCAGCAGCTAAATGCACCCCTCCCCTCCGCACATAGAGTGGATGCTTAAAACTAGGTTTTGATGGTAATAAATATGGTCTTTGGAACGGTGCGCTGTGGTTATATTTGTAACAGCCTGAGTCGGGATGTGAAAAAAGCCAGAAATACTCTGGTGTTACGCGGCTGTAGCTTGCTCCGTTCGGCTTGGAGGGGGTGGGTGGGATGAAAATGGCATCTGGTCTTCTGTTCCGTCCCCGCCCCCTCCTCCACTCTCTCCGCCCTGAGACAAATGCTCCATCTGTCTAATAAATGGGTCAGGACTGGATGACTCAGCTATGTGGGATTGTTGGGTGGGAGGACACCATGAGTAATGGCAGCCTCTCTCCAACCAGCACATTTTCATGAGAACAGAGCCGTCTTCCAGGCAGGTCTGCACTCAAGGTTCAGCTGTGAATATGTTCAGGGTGAACACAGAGATTTCAGGGACCCTGAAAGGTCCCCTGAATATCCCCCCTTCCTCCATGGAAGTACAATTCTGTTTAACTCACCCTTCCTCTTCCAGGGTGCATTATTATGTAGCCATCAATTTGCTTATGGGTTGATGTTTCTGAGGGCAAACAAAGCCAATTCAGAATGAGGTCAGCCCTTCCCTGAATCACATCATCCTTATTCTGAGCCAAACAGGGATCCCAAAAGGACCATACAACACTGCATAACTGGCTACGTGAGAATATCACCGAGGACAAACAAAGCCTATTCGGAGAGACAGCAATCCTTCCTCCATCACATTGACCTCACTTCCTTGCAATTGCTTCCTTGCAATTGCCATCCATTGGTTCTAGTCCTGCTCTTGGGAGCAGCAATGGACAAGTCTGCTTCGTCTTCCTCATGACACCTTTGAGACCTCCAAAGACTGTCATCTTGTTTCCCCATAACTCTTCTCTTTCCCAGGCTCTTCCAATACCCAGAACTTTCAACAGTTGCTCATAGGGCTGGGTTTCTAAACCCCCTCACCATTCTGGTTGCTCTTCTCTGGACATGCTCCAGTTGTCCAAGTCCTTCTTAAAATGGGTGCCCAGAACTAAGATTCAACCACCAGTCTGGTTAGCTTCTGTACATGGAACAAGAAATGGCCGCCATTTTGTCCTTAGCTTCAGGAAACAACATATCTTGGGCCATTCCAGCCTGGGCCACAAACAGATACAGGGAAACTATATGGAAGGTCCATTCCTTCAGTCCTGTGAAATATCTAACAAAAGGAAAATAAATACTGACAAATGTCCATTCTGAGCAATAACAGAAATCCTGGATTTCCTTTGATACAACCTATCATAAAGAAAACCTGATCTCTTCTGGGCTTCTTTCTTTCAGTTGGCTTTTTAAAAAGAACAAGATCTCCCTCTCTCTCCCCCCCCCCTCAATGATAATATATTGCATATATTTATATTTTGTTGCATATTTGTCTTTCCTTCCTTAACATTTATTCCTATGCTAACGGTCCCTTAAAGTATTTTAATTGGATTTTATTTTTATTTTATTTATTTTTTTAAAAAAGGGGGGGAGTTCTTGAAGTTAATTAAAAGTTACCCTTCTTTGATTGTGCAAAAGCAGACTTCCTGCTCTGAAAATTAACTCCCATAATTAAAACCTATATCTGTTTCCTGATATAAATGGGGCGTTTATCACTCATTTATTATTATTGGCTACATGGTTCAATTTACATTAGTGGAGAGAGAGAGAGAGAGAGAGAGAGAGAGAGAATCCTATTCAGCAACGTCCACATCACATTTTTTTAATGCCGTCTCTGAGCTGGGATTTTTCTATCATTCCTGACATTAGGAGCAATAATTTCAGAGAGGATATGTCTTCCACCATTAAAAGCCTGTCACTTTATTTCAGTGAGTTGTAGAAGGTTTGTGCACACACACACATACACATACAGACACACACATTTTGTTAGCTCAAGGATTGAGTCTAATACAGATATGTTTGATGAAGGCATTGATCAATTTTGATTTCTCACAGATTTGTATTAGAGATGGAGGAGGAATCCATTCAGCAGGTGGTGCCTGACATGTTTTTTAAACCCACCCAGCCCAGACTTTGATCCATTTTCTGCTAACTGGTCTGAGTCGGTCCAGTTAGCAGATTTTCCATGTTTTTTTTAAAAAAATTGTGGAAATTACAGTTGTAATTTGTGAAAATGTGTGTCATTTGCACATATTGCATAATGTAGGACTGCAAGGTGTGTAAATTATATAAATTTCCACAGATTTGGGGCTGCAATTGGCTCAAATCTGTAATTGTGCAATTTGCGGCCAACATCCCACAAATTTATATGTGGAAAATGTCCCTGGAGTTTTGGGGGAAACCCTTAGCTCAGCTCACAAATGAAAGTTGAGTTGGGGGTGGGTGAGCTGCAGAAATCCATCAAGCCCCAAACAGGACTAGCTTTCTAAATGAGGGACATCCCCAATTTGAATGTATTTAATAAAGCACAAAATGGCCTTCTGCAGGCCATTGTCAAGGCCACTGGGGACTTGTACAGGGCAAATGCTGTTAAATGTCTTCCATATAATCCTTATGAGGAATGAGTACTAGGGGTGTGCAAAGTGGGTCTTCTCAATCCCAAAATTCAAGTCAGAGCTCCTTTGAGGCAATTCTCTGCCCTGATTTCGGAGTGGTTCCCTTTACTCTGCCCTCTCAGATTACCCGTCGGAGAACCGCCCCTTTTCAGCTAACTGCTCTAATCCATGGAAATTAATCAAATGCTTAAAGGCTCCTCATTTTTAAAGATAAAGAGATAAAACTTGGCACAGTGATAGATCTTAACGAGGGCTTTAGCCCCACTAAGTTTGAATCAGATTGGTTCATCCTTTGATTTTTAGGATTTTTTAAAACAGAAATTAACAAAAATACATCGGTGTATTTTTTATAGATAAAGAGATGAAACATGGCAAGGAGATAGCTCTTAAGGAGGGCTTTATTCACACCAAGTTTGAATCAGACCCATTCATGCCTTGATTTCGTAGGATTTCTTTTTTTAAAAAAATCCCCCACTCCAGCCTTCTCCAACCTGGTGCCCTCCAGATCTATTGGACAGAGCCCTCCCCCTACCCCGTACTGGGAGCCCAGCCACTGAAATAAAGAGCCTGCCTGTGCCTGACTCAGGTGTAGAAGCTTTCTCACTCACAATGTCAGCCAGCAGCAGCAGCAGCACTTTCCCACTGTGGAAATGTGGATGATTGACTTCTATGAGTCCGAGCAGGGGGCTAATCCATCTTGATGAGTAGCTCAACTTGCCATTGATGCATGTGAACATAGCTGTGGGCATGATGCTGCAGCAGGAAGATAGGATAGACAAAGCAGATAATTTCTTACTCTCTGCACTCTGAGTGTAGCTCGGTGGTGGAGCACCTGCGTTGCATACAGAAGATCCCAGGTTCAACCCCTAGCATTTCCTGCTAGGGGGACTGTTTACCAGTCCCACATGCATACAAGGTTGTCTTAGGACAATGAAAGGAGACCACACCCTTTTTCAGTGAGAGAAAGAAAACAGTTTACTCACAAACGTTCTTGCATCTACAATGCAGGTACAGCGTGGTGTTTCAAAAGGAGTTTATCAATCAATCAATCAATCATCAGTTTATTGTGCTATCCGAAGGCCATGACAAATACATCCATAGAAAAGCATACAACTATAAAAGTACACAACAGTTTAAAATAACCAAGAGAGCCATACAGACAAGCTTAAATTTACTATGACTAAATGTGTTCCATTGCACAGGCAGCCACAAGAAAACAAATGCTTGTGTGGCCAGCAGTAGTTGGAATCAGTGAGAGAGAGAGAGGGGGGGGAGGAAGGGGAGGAGCAAAAAAATGAAATCACAGGAAACCATATTGTAAGCTATAGAGATTCTACGGCTAGCTGTGGCCAAAATCCCCATGAACTATGTACAACACTGTCCCCTTCCAGTAAATTGCAGATGACTCTGCAATATTCCCAACTGTAAGAACTCAAGGAGAGCTGGTAGAGGAGGAGGAGGACCAAGTGAGCCTATATACACCAATTGCTGGGGAACATGGGTAGGAGGGTGCTGTTGCATCGTGTCCTGCTTGTGAGTTCCTGGTCGATAGCTGGGTGGCCACTGTGTGAACAGAATGCTGGGCTAGATGGACCCTTGGTCTGATCCAGCAGGGCTCTTCTGATGTTCTTAAGTAGTAGAAGAAGACGTCATCCTGCTTGTTCATCCCTGGCCAATGACTGGTGGGCCACTGTGCGAACAGAGTGCTGGACTAGATGGACCCTTGGTCTGATTCAGCATCTGGACTCTTAAGAACATCCCATGGGATCATCCCGTGAAACCAATTGGTGAGAGATCCAGGACAAATAAAAGGAAGGACTTCTTCACACAGCGCATAGTTCAATTATGGAACTCCCTGCCACGGGATGTGGTGATGGCCATCAATCTAGATGGCTTCAAAAGGGGGTTGGATAAATTCCTGGAGGCAAAGGCTATTCATGGCTACTGGCCCTGATGGTTGTGTGCTACCTCCAGTATCCGAGGCAGTAAACCTGTGTGCACCAGTTGCTGGGGAACATGGGTGAGAGGATGCTGTTGCACCATGTCCTGCTTGTTCATCCCTGGCCGATGGCTGGTTGGCCACTGTGTGAACAGAGTGCTGGACTAGATGGACCCTTGGTCCGATCCAGCAGGGCTCTTCTGATGTTCTTACGTTCTTAAGGGTCACCATAACCTCTTTTCCTGTCCCAGAGGCACATGCTAACAGCCCTAGAGTTGGTTCCAGCCCCCAAACTCCTGCTTTGATTTACCCATAGCCCTGACTGTGCCGTTTTGTCAAAGCCTCCCAAAGAGGGGGAAAAAAATCTTGTTGCGTTTTTCTGGGGCCCTCTCCCTGTGACACAACAGTTGTTTTCCGACTGCGAGCGCCGTTCTATTAACTTAGCCATCCCTCCAGTCTCCATGACCAGCTTTGGATTCCCTGGCTGCACTGCGTGTCTCAATCCCTCTGCCGCCAGAGCGGATCTGCAAAAAGCCGCTCATATTTATTCAGAGCCCAGATAATTGGGAGAGAGCCGGAGACAGCGTTCGAAGCAAGCAGGTCCTGTGGGGCTTTCGAGCATGCGGCTTTGTGCTGGGATGCGATTGGGCAAGTCCAGAGCAGAGAGACGCTGCAAGAAGGTCTCCAGGGCATTACAGCTCCAGAATGTGGAGCGAGCACATGTGGTCCTGTTATTGCAAATACCAATGAAGGGCTTTCTTTGATGGACAAGGCGCCATCGGAAATCCTGGGAGAGCGCGGCGGATGTTTTAGAGAGCTGCTTCAACCCATAAGCAAGATCAGTTGATGTCTCTCTGCTTTGCAATTAGGCGGATAGTTTATTCCAGATGGACAAAAGAAAGGATTTCGTCTCAGAACAAGTAGTGCATGTATGCTGTAAATCAGCGTTGGGCAGCTGCAGGCTTGGGAGAGAAGTCTGGCATTCCCCAAAAGCCCATGTTCCTTCATCCACAGGATCATAGAGCAGTAGAGTTGGAAGGGACCTATAAGACCATCGAGTCCAACCCCCTGCTCAATGCAGGAATCCACCTTAAAGCACCCCTGACAGATGGCTGTCCAGCTGCCTCTTGAAGGCCTCCAGTGTGGGAGAGCCCACCACCTCCCTAGGTCATGCGTTCCATTGCTGAACTGCTCTAACAATCAAGAAGTTTTTCCTGATGTCCAGCCGGAATCTGGTTTCCTTTAACTTGAGCCCGTTATTCCGTGTCCTGCACTCTGGGAGGATCAAGAAGAGATCCTGGCCCTCCTCAATGTGACAACCTTTCAAGTATTTGAAGAGTGCTGTCATGTCTCCCCTCAACCTTCTCTTCTCCAGGCTAAACATGCCCAGTTCTTTCAGTCTCTCTTCATAGGGCTTTGTTTCCAGACCCCTGATCATCCTGGTTGCCCTCCTCTGAACACGCTCCAGCTTGTCTGCGTCCTTCTTGAACTGTGGAGCCCAGAACTGGACGCAATACTCTAGATGAGGCCTAACCAGGGCCGAATAGAAGGGAACTAGTACCTCACACGATTTGGAAGCTATATTTCTATTAATGCAGCCCAAAACAGCATTTGCTTTTTTTTGTTTTTGCAGCCACATCACACTGTTGACTCATATTTGGCTTGTGATCTACAACAATTCCAAGATCCTTCTCTATCAGGTCTCCCCTTATCCTCCTTTTTTCCAAGCTAAACAATCCCAGCTGTTGTAACCTTCCGTCATTGGGGAGATGCTCCGGACCCTTGATCATTTTAGTTGCCCTTTTCTGCACTTTTCCCCAGCTGTACAATAGATAGATAGATAGAGGTGTGTGTGTGTGTGTCATGATCAGAACTGTACACAGTATTCTAAGCGTGGTCGCACCGTAGATTTGTGATGTTGATGGACAAGGCGCCATCGGGAATCCTGGGAGATTTGTGACCGGCGAGGTGATGTTTGCCCTGTCCTGGACGGGGTTGCACTCCCCCTAAAGGATCGGGTCCGTAGTTTGGGGTTGCTCTTGGATCCAGAACTGTCACTTGAGGCACAGGTGAACTCAGTGGCAAAGAGCACCTTTTATCAGCTTAGGCTGATATACCAACTACGCCCTTATCTGGACAGAGATAGCCTAGCTACAGTTATCCATGCTCTGATAACCTCTCGTTTGGATTACTGCAATGCGTTATATGTGGGGCTGCCTTTGAAAACGGTCCGGAAACTTCAACTGGTGCAAAACAGGGCAGCGCGGTTACTAACAGGGACTGGCCGACGAGACCACATCACGCCAGTCCTTTTCCAGCTTCATTGGCTGCCAGTCCAGGTCCGGGCCCGATTCAAAGTGCTGGTATTAACATTTAAAGCCCTAAACGGCTTGGGGCCAGGTTATCTGAAGGAACGCCTCCTCCCATATGTACCTGCCCGGACCCTAAGGTCATCCTCAGGGGTCCTTCTCCGCGAGCCCCTGCCAAAGGAAGTGAGGCAGGTGGCTACCAGGAGGAGGGCCTTCTCTGCTGTGGCACCCCGGCTGTGGAATGCGCTCCCTAAGGAGGTTCGCTTGGCACCTACATTATATGCTAGACGCCAGGTGAAGACCTTTTTATTTTCCCAACATTTTAACAATCTATAAATTTTAAATAACATGGTTTTAAATTTATAATTTTGCATTGCTGCTGTTTTTATCTGGTTGAGCTTTTATATTGTATTTTATATTATGGTTTTATACTGTTGTTTTATACTTTGAATGTTTTTAATTTTTGTGAACCGCCCAGAGAGCTCCGGCTATTGGGCGGTATAGAAATGTAATAAATAAATAAATAAATAAATAAAGGCAGTATTGATACCGGCAGTTCCTTTTCTTATCTCTAGCATGGAGTTTGCCTTCTTTACAGTGGCCACACATTGGTTGACAGCCCCTGGCTGCTCTCCTTGTATGTACGTATGTATGTTTGTGTGTGCATCTGTGTACATTCCTGTGTCCACTGCCCCCAACCCACCACTGGGCCTTTAATCCTGCCTGCCTTAGCCTTAAAGCATGTAATGCCAGTAATACATTTGTGCCAGCTGTGAAGTGGATGTCAGGGGAGTGAGAATAATCACACTTGTGAGACTATCCAGGTAAATAAAAGTTGTGTTTTATTCCTTTAAATATAAAATCTGGGAAAGCGAGATCTGCTTCTTATTCAAACATTTACTGAATAAACAGATTGTGCATTTCCTCTCTCGCTGCGTCCTTATCCTTCAAGGCTGCAGTAAGTGACCTTTTAATCCCAGACAACACACTGCGTTAGCAGCTGGAATTGAAAAAAGGAAGCGTTGTTTCCTACACCACAACATTAGTCCAATCTCCACTCAGTTACCAGGAAGGGGGAGAGGGGGGGGAGAAACACCAATTCAGTTTGTCTTTAAAAAGAGAAATAATAATAATAATAAAAAACGAACTACCGACTTACAAATTGCAAGGTGTGTTGGATGATTTCCCCTTTGCATTATAACATTTTAATTTCAAACATTCCGCCTCCCCCACAGAGATATTCCTGATTTTATACAGAATATAATTTTGAATCTAGAATGCTGTAAAAATGCCTCTGCCTTAACCGTACAGGTACTCTTATAGCCAAAGCAGTGGAGGCTGGTGGCTCCAAGGTGAGTGGGGTGGTGAATCCGCTCCAGGATTCAGTCTAAAGGAACTATCCTAGATGTGGACCCTTAATTTGGGGATAGGGTTCATACCTTGGGAAGCTCCTTTTGAGTTCTGACTGAAACCCGGAGTGGATTCACTGCCCTACTGAGTTCAGAGGCACCAGTCTCCACTGGTAGAGGATGTAGAATCATAGAACCATAGAATAGTAGAGTTGGAAGGGGCCTAAAAGGCCATTGAGTCCAATGCACGAATCCACCTTAAAGCATCCCAGACAGGCGTTGGTCCAGCTGCCTCTTGAAGGCCTCTAGGGTCGGAGAGCCCACCACCTCCCTAGGTCACTGGTTCCATTGTCGTACTGCTCTAACAGTCAGGAAGTTTTTCCTGATGTCCCGCCAGAATCTGACCTCCTGTAACTTGAGCCTGATATTCCGTGTCCTGCATTCTGGGATGATTGAGAAGAGATCCTGGCCCTCCCCTATGTGACAACCTTTTAAGGACTTGAGGAGTGCTCTCATGTCTCCCCTCAGTCTCCTCTTCTCCAGGCTAAACTTGCCCAGTTCTTTCAGTCTCTCCTCATAGGGCTTTGTTTCCAGACCCCTGATCATCCTGGTTGCCCTCCTCTGAACACGCTCCAGCTTGTCTGCATCCTTCTTGGAGTGTGGTGCCCAGAACTGGATACAATACTCAAGATGAGGCCTAACCAGTACCAAATAGTGGGGAACCAGTACCTCACGTGATTTGGAAGCTATACTTCCATTAATCACATTTGCTTTTTTTGCAGCCATATAACACTGTTGGCTCATAGTCAGCTTATGATCTACAACAATTCCAAGATCCTTCTCATTTGTAATATTGCTGAGCCAAGTATCCCCCATCTTGTAACTGTGCATTTGGTTTCTTTTTCCTAGGTGTGGAGAAACCCTAGGAAAAAGAAACCAAATGCAAAATGTGGCCCTCCAGATATTTTTGGACTCCAACTCTAATCAACCTCAGGCAGCATGGATATTGATTAAGGATGATGGCATGTGAAGTCCAACAACATCTGTACTGCCACAGGTTCTCCATCCCTGCTATATACTAGATGCACGCGCGCGCACGTACACACACACACACACACACACACACACACTTTTCTTATTTTAAGCAGTGGAAGCTGGTGGCTCTGATTTCGGTGGGGCCGTGAATCCATTCGGGTCTGTAATCAAAACCAGCCAGAACTCTCAAGGAGGTATCCAAAGTAGAATCATAACCTTGCATAGCTCTTTTAGAGTTCTGGCTAGTTTCTGACTGAAACCCAGGATGGATTCACAGCCCCACCGTATTCAGAGCCACCAGCCTTTATTTGCTTTAATCCCCCTTTTGCTTGGAAAACCAGAAAGGACTGAGTGAAGCAAACTAGTGCTAAGTCTCTGTCCTCAACTCCCTCCCCCATGGTGATACATCTCCAGTGGAAATGAGGGCCCCCTTTCTTCAAGTACTTATACCAATAATTTCTTGGCATGATTGACAGACTCAGCAATAACATGATCCCGCAATGCACTGAATAAACACTTTAGCATTTAGTGTCCATGGACACTAATGTGGCTCAAAGTAATTGCTTAGCGAGAGTCCCAGCTCCACAAGAATAATGCCGAGGCTGCACTTACATACCGCACAAGGAGGGGGGAAAACGCTTCTGGACAAAAATTCAGCTCTCTTTTCTCTTCCTGACTCCTTCTCCTTTTCCTGATGCACAAATATATTTCGATTAGCAGCAAAGAGAAAAAGGGGACCTGGAAAAAAACTGCAACGGCTCACTCCTATAAGTAGAATCATAGAATTGTGGAGCTGGAAGGGACCACAAGGATCATATAGTCCAGCCCTCTGCAATGTGCAGGAAAACTCGTTAAACCATCTATGAGACGACGCGTGGCTGTCCAACCACTTCTTAAAATCCTCCAGAGATGGAGAAACAACAACCTTCGTGAGGTACTGGTTCCTCTCTATTCGGCCCTGCTTAGGCCTCATCTAGAGTATTGCATCCAGTTCTGGGCTCCACAATTCAAGAAGGACGCAGACAAGCTGGAGCGTGTTCAGAGGAGGGCAGCCAGGATGATCAGGGGTCTGGAAACAAAGCCCTATGAAGAGAGACTGAAAGAACTGGGCATGTTTAGCCTGGAGAAGAGAAGATTGAGGGGAGACATGAGAGCACTCTTCAAATACTTAAAAGGTTGTCACACAGAGGAGGGCCAGGATCTCTTCTCGATCCTCCCACAGTGCAGGACACGGAATAACGTGCTCAAGTTAAAGGAAACCAGATTCCAGCTGGACATCAGGAAAAACTTCCTGACTGTTAGAGCAGTACGACAATGGAATCAGTTACCTAGGGAGGTGGTGGGCTCTCCCACACTAGAGGCCTTCAAGAGGCAGCTGGACAAGCATCTGTCAGGGATGCTTTAGGGTGGATTCCTGCATTGAGCAGGGGGTTGGACTCGATGGCCTTGTAGGCCCCTTCCAACTCTGCTATTCTATGATTCTAGACTGTTCCACTGTTGTACAGATGTTACTGCCAGGAAGTTTTTCCTTATATTTAATCAAAATCTAGGTAGCTGTAACTTATACCTATTATTTTGAGTCCTAATTTCTGTGGCCATGGAAAATAGTTCTTGACCATCTTCCCTGTGGCATTGTTTTATGTACCTAAAGGCTGCTCTTGTGTCTCCCCTCACTCTTCTTTTCTCCTGACTGAACATCTCTAGTTCCTTTAGCCTGTCCTCAAGTCCCTGTATCATCTTCGTTGCCCTCCTTTGAACCTGTTCTAACCAGTCAATGTCCCTCTGGAAATTTGATGCCCAGAAATGTACACAATACTCCAGGTGTGGTCTCACCAGTGCCGAGAAGAGACGAATAAGGACTACACGGGTCTCAGAAAGGCAGAAGATGGATCAGACTTCTCCTCTTTGTTGTCTCAGAGGGCAGGACCAGAACCAATGGGTGGAAATGGCAGGGAAGGACATGTAAGCTAAACATGAGAAGAAATTTCCTCTCTAACAGTGAGAGCTGTTCAGAAGTGGAACAGACTTTTGGGGGGGGGTGGTGGTAGTGGGGATCTTCTTTGCTGAAGGTATTTAAGCAGGGCCTGGGCAGCCATCTTGTAGGGATGTGTCAGGATGGGGCCTGGGGTTTCAGATACTCATTCAGACTCGGAGGCAGAACTAGAAGAAACCCAGGGAGCAGGGGAGAAAATTCCCCAGGACTCTCCCAGGAGACAGGGAGTAATCTTCCCAGCAGCTTATCGAACAGGAGGCCCAGCATCATAAATCCTTTTTCCCCTGCCCCATGAACTAAGCCTTTGTCAGAGTGGGTGGGAGCCTTGGAATTGACAGATCCTAGAGTCAGCTGCAGGGGTCAAGCAGACAGAGTTGAATGGAGGTGGGAGGCAGTCCACCAGACTAGCTGCACATCAGAAGTTGGGTCAAGAGGGCCCTCCCTGAAGGAGGAGTCCAGTAAAAGCCTGTCGGGCATGGTGGAAAACCATCCATTAAGTTGAAAGGCTTGCTTTGTTTGACTACTTAAGCTTAGAGGATAGCTCCTTGCATTCACATCCCCTTCAGGTGTGAAGAGATGCCTTTTACTGAATAAAGGCATTGTGGATTGCACAGCGAATCTCTTCATTGTCTCACCTTTCGGTGGGAGGGGCTTAGAATCCCAACAGGATGTTGCAGCTGCATTGCAGAACTTGCCCTGACCAGGATGTTGGATGAGATGGTCTTCAAGATCCCTCCTAACCCAAATGTCTCAGCATCTTTTTCCTACTTGTCACCTGTTTGGACAATGGGACCCTGTGAAATACCAGGGGTGGAAAAACTTGTTCAACTTGAGGGTCAAATACAATTTCAGAGAAGACCTCAGGGGCTGCATTCTAGGGTGTGGGGTCAGAGGGGTCAGACCAAAACACCCCAAATAAATAAATAAATAAATACCGGCCTACTATAGCTTACAGCTCTTCCTGCCAGTAACTGAGCATTTCAACCTTTCAGGATGGGAGAAAAATTGCACACGAGGTAGAAAACCACCCATTGGTTGGTGTTTTGTGGGGAAAGGATTAAGGCCAGAGGACCAGATTCAGTTCTGACCGAATCTGGGATGCCATCGACAGCCGTCTAGCAATGGATCTTCTGCAAGGGCCTGGAACACTCCTTTCACGGCCTCTGCCTTGCCCTTATCCTGCCCCAATTAAATTTATTGGGCCCTTGATGGGGAAAGAGGAAGGGGGAGGTGGCATTCGAGGCTAAACGGGCCACTTCAGACAGGGGGCGCTTTTGGCTACCAACCAGCCGTTAGTATTAGTGTTTGTTTACACTTGGGATTTTTTTAACTAGGGGTGGATTTATTTATTTATTTATTGCATTTCTGTACCGCCCAGTAGATGAAGCTCTCTGGACTGGATGGATCTGTTCATTTTGTTCTCACTGAGATTGTTGGAGTTTCAGGCTGAATCTCATCGTGTCCCATTTCCACAGAGGTTTGTGAGTTTTGGAGAAAGTGGATTGGGGGACATTTCCCCCACCTTCTCTCTCTCTCATCATACTAAAACCCAATGGTGTCATCCCATGAAGCTGAGTGCTGGGAGGTTCAGGACAGAGGAACTAGAGGCCTTCAAGAGGCAGCTGGACAACCATCCGTCAGGGATGCTTTAGGGTGGATTCCTGCATTGATCAGGGGGTTGGACTTGATGGCCTTGTAGGCCCCTTCCAACTCTGCTATTCTATGATTCTATGATTCTATGACGTCTTCACACAGCGCAGAGTTAAACCATGGAATGGTTTACTGATGGGCCACCAATTCTGACGGATTGAAAAGGGGGATGGATAAATTCCTGGAGGAGAAGGCTGTTAACAATGGCTAGTAATCCTGGTAGCTATATGCTACTCCGGTAGCAGAGACAGTAAGCCTATGTGCACTAGCTGCTGGGGAACATGGACGGGAGAGTGCTTTTGCACTTATGTCCTGCTGCTAGGTTCCTGGTCAACAGCTCATTGACCACTGTGGGTCAAACTGTGGGTAAAACTACACCTCCTGGAAATCTGGGAGGGAGGGGGGAGGATCTCGCGTTATGCTGATTGTGAGATCCTCCCCCTGTCTACACACACGGCGCGTGACGTCCAGGGAAGAAGGAGGATGCTGCGCCCGCCATTTTTTTAAGAATACACCTGCGCTCCAGCGAAAATGTAAATAAATAAATAAATAAATAAAAAGGCCCAACTCCGCTCCCCCCACCCATGGCCCTGCACTCTTCCCATCCCAGCTTCTTCCCTCAGATGACTCCCGCTTTGTTACAAGGTAGCTTCTGTGAGCAGTACTGACTCCATTTTGAAACAACCCCAAACCCCACCTACAGACTGAGAGCATTCACAGAAGGCCTGGGACAAATAACCATTTCCTGATAGACTTCTTCAAATGCATTCCCCAGAGACAAAAGTAGGGGTAAAACTAAGCAGAATATGAATGCTGGATGGCAGGAGTCATACCTGGTCATACACATACTAATGCAGCCCTCTTGCTGAACTTCCGGCTGTATCAAGTACAGCCATCATCCCAAATCACCCTCTTTTGTTCCCATAGCAAGTAGATCTTTAGATAAGATCATACAAAACTCCTCAAGTTTGGGGGAAGAGGCAGGCCAGCTCTCTCTCTCTCTCTCTCTCTCTTTTGAACCAGAAACACAGAGCATACTACACATTCAAGCTTGTGAGAGCAAGCTGCCATGGGTGAGTGCTTTGCCTCGCTGTATTCTTTTCCTCTTCACCTAAGACCAGGAGTTGCAACGCTCCCCAGTTCTGGTCTGCAGGAAAGGGCTGCAGCCCAAGGAAAGCTATATTGCCGTTAAAGGTTCCCTCTGCTCTTTCCCCTGCTGTCTCTGTGCGTAAGCTCTTAAGTCTCAAAAAGTCTATTTTTCAGTCTTGAAACTGCTTCTAAGCCTCTACTTGCTCAGCTAATTTCCCCAAAACTAGCTTGTGCCTTTGTATTTGTTTCAACCTCAATAAATGTGCCATTGTGGCGTTATCCCCTTCAGTGCTATACGTTTCTTGAGTAAGAATTGCCTTAGGAAAGGAAAGGAACCTCTCGTGCAAACACTGAGTCATTGCTGACTCTTGGAGGGACGCCAGCTTTCACTGACTTTTTTTGGCAGGCCTTATAGCAGGGTGGTTTGCCGTTGCCTTCCCCGGCCGTTATTACCTTTCCCCCAGCTAGCTGGGTACTCATTTTACCAACCTTGGGAGGATGGAAGGCTGAGTCGACCCGAGTCGGCTGCCTGAAACCAGCTTCCGCTGGGATCGAACTCAGGCCGTGGGGAGAGTTTCGGCTGCAGAAACTGCTGCTTTACCACTCTGCGCCACACGAGGCTCAAGAATCGCCTTACTTAGCCACAGATGCACTATTGCCAATGTCAAAAGATTCCTTATAAGCGGGTGTAAGTCTCATTAGAATGTGTGCAAGTTGTACACGGGTCTAATGAGAGCACATCACGTAACAGCTTCTAGCGGGGAAGTGGAAAGAAGCTGGGACAGGTGGCCACACCACCTGCGATCCTCGGGATCATCACGGGACCATGGGAAAAACCGAGAAAAAAGGGCATGGAAATATCCCAGGGAAATGGAGGGGTCATCCCTCCCTGCTCCCGGGATCCCCTGTGCGTCATGTGGACACACAAGGACGATCCCCGGGGTATCGCCTGGTGTAGACATGCCCTGTGTGTCAGAATGCTGGACTAGATGGACCCTTGGTCTGACCCAGCGCGGCTCTTCTTACGTTCTTACATCCTGATGTAGTTGCTTTATATTAGTTGGTGTCCACGTTTTCAAACACACGCATTCTCCCAAGCAGTTTTGCCAGTGATTTAGAGCAGTGTTATATGCACTTTTCTTTTGTCTATGCATTTTGTGCAACCATCCCATTAATATGAACCTTTTGCATGCGTCCTCTACCTCCCACTCACCCCCCTGCTCCAACCCCTACACCCACCCCAGTATGACCAAGCTCAGAACAGTATAGATTTTGGCACACAACCCTATCCCAGCTTGCTTATTGGCTCAAAACGTGCAAATTCGGTGATTTGCATAAGAATCACAACAGGGAAAAAGCATTCCTACCTCTTTAATACCCTGCTTCAATCAAATTCCTAGGGTTGCTTACATCAAAACATGTCCAGAACATTCTAAATAAATAAATAAATAAATAAATAATGCATTAACAATTACATGCAATTAGTCAGATTTAAACTATTCGACAGTAAGAAATGACTGCATTTTCACTTATACAAATAATTGCGTTAGCGTCCACCCAGAGTGCTCTTCTTTTAATGGCATTTATTAATTAGAGATGGCAATATATTGAAATGGAAAACTAATTTGGGCATTTTCCTCATTATTTTTTATTTTCTAAAAAAGCTTTCCCCCTAGATATTCTTAGCTTGCATGTAATTGAGAAAAAGTTTGGTCGGTTCTCCACCCTCTCCTCATATAACAAATGAAGCTTGCCGGCAATTAAGCCCATATTAGTCTTTACATAAGAGCGATGTTGACAGTTACATAAAAAAAGAGCGAGGGAAACAAGATGCGAAACCCTTCTCCTCCCACTTCTGAGGACGAAAATAAAATGAAAAGACCAGTGTAGCCAATGTATTATTAATACCGATAAATAGGAGCTTGGAAATTTAAAAGCCGGGACATAATGCATTTTCCTGGGGCACTGAGTCTTTAAACAAGTTCCAGTTATTGAAAATGTACAGTAAAAGAAAAAAAAAAGGGTAAAATGAAATATCTTTTTTAAGGTGGCATAATAAAAAAGGGGTATATTAACATTAGATGCCCAGAAACTATTCTCAGGTATGGCTTAACCATTGTCCTTTATAGACTAGGCTAGGGAAGATAAACCAGAAGCTATAGGAAATAATATATACGAGCGATTCCTGCAATAAATTGTATATCAGCTTTGCGCTACAACTCCCACCATTCCAAACCATTGACCATGCTGGTTGGGGCTAATGGGTCTTGAAGTCGAAAATGTCTAGAGACTGCTGTAGACCATCTTGGGGCATTTGGCACGGGCATATTTTATTTATTTATTTATTTATTAAATTTATATACCGCCCCATAGTCGTAGCTGTCTGGGCAGGTTACAAAAGCTAAAAACAGTGAACATTAAAAAGCATACAAAATTTAAAACCATCCACAATATAAAAACAACAGTATAAAACAACAGTTTCCATTTAAACAACAACAATTCTGGGGTCCATTAAAACACAAACAAACTTAAAACACAAACAAACTTAAAATTTTATTTTAATTAATTAATTAATTAATTACATTTATATACCACCCCATAGCCGAAGCTCTCTGGGCAGTTTACAACAGTTAAAAATGGTAGACATTAAAAAGTATACAAAATTTCAAAAACCATCAGAAACATAAAAACAACAGTATAAAAACAACAGTATCTATTTAAATGCTGTTAAATGCCTGGGAGAAGAGAAAAGTCTTGACTTGGTGCCGAAAAATCTTGACTTGGTGCCGAAAAGATAACAATGTTGGCGCCAAGCGAGCCTCATTGGGGAGATCATTCCATAATTGGGGGGCCACCGCTGAAAAGGCCCTTGTTGCCATCCTCCGAGCTTCAGTCGGGGTAGGCACTTGGAGGAGCTTAGATGTTGAGTGCAGTGTATGGGTAGGTTCATGCTGGGAGAGGTATTCCATCATGTATATTAACATTAAATGCCCAAAAACTATTCTCAGGTATAGCTTAACAGTTGTCCTTTATGGACTAGGCTAGGGAAGAAAAACCAGAAGCTATAGGAAATAATGTGTACGAGTGATTCCTGCAATAAATTGTACATCAGCTTTGCACTACAACTCCCAGCATTCCAAACCATTGGCCATGCTGGCTGGGGCTAATGGGTGTTGAAGTTGAAAATGTCTAGAGACTGCTTTGCTGTAGCACATCTTGGGGCATTTGGCACTAGCATAGACATGTCGTTGTTGTCAAATTACAAAAGACTTTTGGAAAGAGATGGCAGGAAAGATTTGAGAAGGAACAGGAGATAAACGAATGCCAATGGTACAAGGAGATATGTTTCTTAAGGGAAATGGATCACTCAATTGGGATTCTCTGCCAGGAGCTAAAATGTACATAGCCAGGAATCAGGAAACCAGCAGAGGAAGTCTGGTACCACTTCCTGGTAAGTGAACACGCACAAAATGTCATGCATTACTGTACAAGGTTGGGTAGGTTGAAGCATTTGAGCTCTCCAAAAGAACTAGGAAGTAACTACTCAACTTAACAGTCTATTAGCATTCAAGAAAGCTATCAAGACTGATCCCTTCCGGCAGGCTTATCAAGTGGAATTTTAGGATGTTCTTAACAATGTATATTACGTTTTAATTCAGTTTTATGTATATTATATTTACTGTTGTTCCCCACCTCGATCAAAATGGAGAGGCGGGGTAAGAAATAAACTTATTATTATCTATCTATATAAAATGCTTAGGTATGTTTCCGTAAAGGCTTCAGCTGATACAGGTTGCTAAGCAACAGTAACAATGTGTAATGTCAGCTGATATAGGTTGCTAAGCCCTTTGACCGACTCCTCCAGGCTTTCCAAGGTAATCCTACCCCCCTTTCTGCCTCTTTGCTGCCCCCCCCCATGAAGGGGGCAGTGCCACAGTCCGGAGCATGAGCGGGGCACGGCCGGGGCCCTTGGTGGCCAGGTGGGAGGCCTGCTGCAAGCCCAGGCCCTTGCCTAATCTCATGCGAGCTGGGCGGGCGGCCCAAGGCTGACAGGAACCCCGGAGAGAGGCGGACACCTGCTCCCCCTCCCCCCGACCTCCCTGCGCCCCAGGTCTGCAGATGGCGCAGTGGCCTCCAAGCAGCCCATGCCCCGTGATGATATTTAATTAATAAACTTTAAGATATGCTTCAACGGCATATGTTACGCCGGGTACAGCTTCTTCTTCTTCTTCTTCTTCTTCTTCTTCTTCTTCTTCTTCTTCTTCTTCTTCTTCTTCTTCTTCTTCTTCTTATTATTATTATTATTATCTACTGCCATCATGAAAATCCTTTACAAAGAGATCATCAACATATATTGTTAAATCTGGAACAGCATTAATTTAATTTCAAAATTTAATTCCAACGCCACGGTTCTTCCAAACGGGAAAGGTTTGTGTTTTTCACCTCTTCACAATGACCTTGTGGGGTAGGTTCGGCTACTAGACAATGGATGATCCAAGATTCCTAATGGGTTTTGTGGATGGGTGGGGGTTCCGGACTGTGATGTTTCCTCCTTGAACGACCAGAGCACCATTGCTAGTCAAGTGTGGCACCCCAGGGAGATACCTCGGCCAATGTTTTCGAAAGCAGCTGAGGTATTCACAAGAGGGTCCTGCTCCTCCACTCCCGCTGCCCACCTTCCAGAGAAAGTTAATTTGTGGAGACTTCAACATTATGCAAGAATATTAGTAGAAGGACTTGGCAGTGATTCTTCTTTCGAAAGTGGTGATTCTACCCAGGTTCGGGTAGAATCTGGACCAATATTAGCTTGGAAAAATGGAGGCTAAGAGGAGACATGATAGAGGTGTACAAAATTATGTATGGTGTGGAGAATGTGGATACGGAGACATTTTTCTCCCTCTCTCAAAACCCAGGGTCATCCCATGAAACTGATGGGTGGGAGATCCAGGACAAATAAAAGGAAGGACTTCTTCACACAGCGCATAGTTAAATTATGGAACTCGCTACCACAAGATGTAGTGATGGCCACCAATCTGGATGGCTTTAAAAGGGGGTTGGATAAATTCCTGGCGGCAAAGGTTATTAATGGCTACTAGCCCTGATGGTTGTGTGCTATCTCCAGTATTCGAAACAATAAGCCTGTGTACACCAGTTGCTGGGGAACATGGGCGGGAGGGTGCTGTTGCACCATGTTTTGCTTGTTCAGCCCTGGCTGATGGCTGGTTGGCCACTGTGTGAACAGAGTGCTGGACTAGATGGACCCTTGGTCTGATCCAGCATGGCACTTCATATGTGTGCAGGACATGGAATAATGGGCTCAAGTTACAGGAAGCCAGATTCCGGCTGGACATCAGGAAAAACTTCCTGACTGTTAGAGCAGTACGACGAAGGAACCAGTTACCTAGGGAGGTGGTGGGCTCTCCCACCATAGAGGCCTTCAAGAGGCAGCTGGACAACCCTCTGTCAGGGATTCTTTAGGGTGGATTCCTGCATTGAGCAGGGGGTTGGACTCGATGGCCTTGTAGGCCCCTTCCAACTCTACTGCTCTATGATTCTATGTTCTTATGCATATTGGAACTTCATCCTCTTTAAGTTTTTACTTATTGATCTTCCCAATAACTCATGTTTTTTTCCACTTCCCTGAATCTTGCAGTACAGTTCTTAGCTAAAAAATGTACCCAAATGTGCATGAAAGTATGTGTTGGTGGAACAAAAGGCATATAAAAGATCCATCTCTTAAGATAAAACCCATACAGGAATTCTTATTTTGGGGTAAAATATGTATGAAAATACATATTTGATCAAGATACAGTAAAAAATAATGTGTGTGTGTGTGTGTGTGTGTGTGTGTGTTTTAAACATGAAAGTTAATTTTAATTTGAAATAAAGTTAGGAAAAAATAAAATAAAGGCATCCCAAAAAAGAAAAAAGAAAAAAGAGGAAGAACATATGTAATAATTTAACAAGATCACTAAAGAAATAACGAGACTCACTAATTATAATTTGTAGT
Source organism: Elgaria multicarinata webbii (assembly GCF_023053635.1). NCBI lineage: Eukaryota > Metazoa > Chordata > Lepidosauria > Squamata > Anguidae > Elgaria > Elgaria multicarinata. Next base: position 8,149,211 of record NC_086189.1, read on the forward strand.
CTAGCACTGATATGCTTGTAGATCAGCTATAGTAAAACGGCTTAAATAGAAGCCCGTTACCTAATGAAAGAATGGAAGTGCAAGTTAAATAGTGCATATAAGGACATCTTAGATATAAGAAGGGCAATCTATCATATCTGTACATGTACACTTTTTGTGGGATGGGAAGGAAATAAATAGATGAGTGCATAAACAGTTCTACGGTCTCTGGAATTTTTCCGGATTGTAGCCTATTCCGACAATTGAGGGAACGTACTAGAACCCAGTGGGGTCATCCCATGAAGCTCATTGGTGGGAGATCCAGGACAAATAAAAGGAAGTCCTTCTTCACACAGCACATAGTTAAACTGTGGAGCTCACTACCACAAGATGTAGTGATGGCAACCAATCTGGATGGCTTTAAAAGGGGGTTGGGTGAATTCCTGGAAGAGAAGGCTATCCATGGCTACTAGCCCTGATGGTTGTGTGCTACCTCCAGTATTCGAGGCAGTAAGCCTGTGTGCACCAGTTGCTGGGGAACATGGGCGGGAGGGTGCTGTTGCACCATGTCCTGCTTGTTCATCCCTGGCCGACTGGTGGTTGGACACTGTGTGAACAGAGTGCTGGACTAGATGGATCCAGCAGGGCTCTTATGTTCGTGTGTTCTCATGTGCATGCCAAGAAATATTTTGTGGATTCCTGCAAGATTTCATGGGTTCATCATCCCCAGTTCAGCAATTAGCAAATTTTGGTGGCACAGAGGGCTCTTAAATCTTGTCTTGGCTTAACAAAGGAATATATGCTAAGGAGAAATAAGAATTTGAAACTAAATAAACCAGTGCAATATTAGATTGATGTGCTGGGTGCAAGCCAGCTGACATCAGTTGACTAATTGATCCATCACTTATCGACACAGTGCAAGGCAAGAATTAGTCAGCATAATGATTCAACTAACCTTTGTTAAAACACATACTTTTAATAATGAATGCAGTACCTTGTTGCTGTTTCTTTTCCTCTGAAGTTTCCATCTGCTTGTGGGCAGTTGGTGAATATAAAGTGTGAAAAGATTGATTGGAATACAGGATTTGTTGTGAATTATTTGCCCGGTTTCAGAAATAATATTTTGATCTCTTCATTCACCCGGCAGGTCTCTCGTTTTGAGATGTGTTGTCTTTTGCCAACTGTAGCCTGTTTGACTCCTGGGCAAAGACTGAGCCTAGCAACAACTCTAAAAGCTGCCTACTACCATATGCAGCCCACATCCCACTTAGAATCATAGAATAGTAGAGTTGGAAGGGGCCTACAAGGCCATTGAGTCCAACCTGCTGCTGAATGCAGGAATCCACCCTAAAGCATCCCTGACAGATGGTTGTCCAGCTGCCTCTTGAAGGCCTCTAGTGTGGGAGAGCCCACAACCTCCCTAGGTCATTGGTTCCATTGTCATACTGCTCTAACTGTCAGGAGGTTTCTCCTGATGTCCAGCCGGAATCTGACTTCCTGTAAGTTGAGCCCATTATTCCATGTCCTGCACTCTGGGAGGATCGAGAAGAGATCCTGGCCCTCCTCTGTATGACCTTTTAAGTATTTGAAGAGTGCTATCATGTCTCCCCTCCATCTTCTCTTCTCCAGGCTAAACATGCCCAGTTCTTTCAGTCTCTCCTCATAGGGGTCTGTTTCCAGACCCGTGATCATCCTCGTGAAATCAACATGAGATGGCCTGCTGTGTGTCCAAATGGAATTCAGTGGGTGCGGACAAAAGACGGTGCCTTCTTAGTTGTGGCACCGTTGTTGTGAAATGCCCTCCCTAGGGATGCCTGCCAGGCTTCATCGCTGTATAGCTTCCATCCAAAGTAAATCAATGGCTCTTTTGGAGGTGGATCATGAAAAAGGGTCTCTCTAGTTGACCTGTGTCCAGGTGGGATCATATACGATCTTGGGAATGCTCTGCTGGTGACAGAAGCAGCAGAAACATCCAGAGCACAGTGGAAGAGACTACCCCCTCCCCTTTTCTCTGCTGAAGCCTTGAGAACTCCACCAGAGTGAAAGAATGAATCATGGGAGAGGTTCGTGACTTCAATTTGCAAGACATCTGTTTTCTGTTTTCTGAACTTTGTATTCCTGACGTAGCTGTTTGCTGTTTATAGTGTTTATCAAAGCCTCAATGCATAGGGAAGGTTTCGTTTACTAGGGCTGGGTACTGCTTCCGTTCCGGATCCAAAATGGGAACCAAAGTGGGGCACTTTGGGCCGCTTCGGGCTGAATCTGTAGCAGGTCTGTAGCAGTCCGAAGCACACCAAACAAACTGAAGCGCTTCGGATCAATTGAAGCCAGGACAGCCTGGATTTCCCAGGTCGCCCCCGCTTGCACACCCCAGATGTGCCCAACGAGTGTGCGAGCCACCCACTGAGCTGCGGCAAGCCCCACATGGAGTGCCTGCAGCCATCCACATCTTCAAGGGTCGCCATTTTCTTTTAAAATGGCAACTTGACTATTTCCATATACCAAATCGTTACTTTATTAGTGTTTTTATACACATCTTCAGAGAAGGCTATCAAACACAGCTTAACTACAACAACACCCCTAACTCTGGATGCTACCCCTTCATTACCTTTTCTATTATCATGTGAATCATTTTTTTCTCTCTGAAACACGACATGGCTTTGGCCACAGCATGTCTTAATCCGGCCCCGCTGACAACTGCCGAATGTTATGGACTACCACTCCCAGAATCCGGACCATAGGTCTGGGGCTGATGGGAGTAGAAGTGCACAACACATGAAAAGCATGCATTTGCAGAAAGCTGACACACCATTTTGCGGTTCTTAAAGAAAAGATGGGATCTAAATGCAATGAAAGAAAATAAAGATGCAGTAGTCAAGTGTGACTAAAAATGATTGTGCGTGGGTTTTTTTTAGGGAAGATGTCTTGGACGACAACTTCCATCATGATAGAAGTGTAAAAAATTATGCATGGTGTGGAGAATGTGGATAGGGAGAAATTTTTCTCCCTTTCTCAAAATACTAGAACCCAATGGGGTCATCCCATGAAGCTGATGGGTGGGAGATTCAGGACAAATAAAAGGAAGGACTTCTTCACACAGCAGATAGTTAAACTGTGGAGCTCACTACCACAAGATGTAGTGATGGCCACCAATTTGGATGGCTTTAAAAGGCAGTGATTAAGGCGGTAACATCAGGAACAACTTCCTGATTGTTAGAGCAGTACGACAATGGAACCAGTAACCTAGGGAGATTGTGGGCTCTCCCACACTGGAAGCATTCAGTAGGCATCTGGACAACCATCTGTCAGGTATGCTTTAGGGTGGATTCCTTCATTGAGCAGGGGTTTGGACTTGATGGCCTTATAGGCCCCTTCCTGGGGAACATGGGTGGGAGGGTGCTGTTGCACCATGTCTTGCTTGTTCATCCCTGGCCGATGGCTGGTTGGTCACTGTGTGAACAGAGTGCTGGACTAGATGGACCCTCGGTCTGACCCAGCATGGCACTTCTGATGTTCTTATCAGCTCCGGGCATCATGGGAGCTGTAGTACAACCCATCTGCAGGTTGGAGGATGCTGACATACTGTATATATGGTTTCTTCTTTCTTGTTTGCCAAGATAAATGAGGCCTGAAATTAAGCCAAAGTAATTCACATACCGCCCTCTCTACGCCCTCCTTCCTTCACATTCAAAACCAGAAATAGATCTTAAGACTGACGGACAGAAGTTGTTTTTCCTTCTCATATCACATTTTGCAAGCACCATAACCTTGTCGATACCTGCTCTGTGCTGTTGACGTTAACATACTCAGTGCCTGAATTTTTCATGAACAAAATGTTCTGATGCAGTTCTGAATCCAAGGCCTCGGTTTCTTCGGCCATTTCAAAAAGAAAAGAAAAGGAGAAAGGGGAATCTCCAAGCTGCTTCTCCCCGCTGATGGCATGAATCTGGATTTCTTCAATGGTCTTCAAGGGTCAGCATTTACAGGGCTGTTGCCCTCTGAATGGTGATGCAACATGTCAGCTTAGGCCATAGCTAGACCTAAGGTTTATCCCTGGATCGTCCAGGGGTCAAACCTGTTCATCTAGGTGACACAGGGGATCCAGTGCTCAGGCAGGGGCGAACCCTGGATGATCCCAGGATAAACCTTAGGTCTAGCTGTGGCCTTAGAGTTTTAAAAATGCAAGGTAGAGGGTCCTTTTTTAATGTTGATGCTTCATTGTAGAGCTAGAAGGGGGTCTTGGAGGTCATCTGCTCTGACCCTCTGCTCAATGCCAGAAATCTGGGGCTGGAGGAACTAGGCTCTGCTGGCAGACCTCAGGTGAGGGTGAGAGTTGGAAAAAGTGCAGAAAAGGGCAACAAAAATGCTCAAGGGGCTGGTGCAACACCTCTATGAGGCAAGGTTACAACAGCTGGGATTGGTTAGACTGGGAAAAAGGAGAGTAAGGAGAGACCTGATAGAGGTGCACAAAATGCTGCATGGTGTGGAGAATGTGGAGAGGGACACATTTCTCTCTCTCTCTCTCTCTCTCTCTCTCTCTCTCTCTCTCTCTCTCTCTCTCTCTCTCTCTCTCATCATTCTAGAACCCAATGGGGTCATATCCCATGAAGCTGAATGGTGGGAGATTCAGGACAAATAAAAGGAAGGACTTCTTCACACAGCGCAGAGTTAAACGTTGGAATTCACCACCACAGGATGTGGTGATGGCCACCAATTTGGATGGCTTTAAAAGGGGGTAGGATAAATTCCTGTTGGAGAAGGCTATCCATGGGTACTAGTCCCGATGGCTCTAGACTGCCTCCAGTATCAGAGATAGCCTCCATTTTTTTCCAAGCTAAACAATCCTGGCTGTTGCAACATTCCATCCTCTTGAGCATTTGAGTTGTCCCTTTTTCCCCCTTTTCCAACCCTAACCCTCACCTGAAATAGAGATCTGCTGCTCCCTGACCGTTTGCTCTAATGGGGCATTGGGGTGGGAACACTCTCATAGGGAGAACATCTCCCCACCATGTCACCCCATTAGAGCAAACGGACAGGGAACCAACAGATCTCTAGTTTTATAAACTGGAGACGCGCAGTTTTCTGCAATTTTTGCTTCTTCTCAGAACAATGGGGAGTGTGTGTGTGTGTGTGTGTAGCTATTACTTCCGCCCTGCCCCATCTGGAAGTATCTGTTTCCGGGCTTTAGGGACAGCCAAGTCTGCCGTGTAACCCTGAAGGAGCAGAGCTGATTTCACCATACCGCGGAGAATAACAGCTATGTGCTTCATCAAGATGAAGCCCAGTATTTTACATATAGTTTGTGGTCTTGATACATAACACTGGGCTGGCTGAAGTGAAGTTACTGATATGTCTGACATGAAGGCCTATCCAGTAGAATTTTAGGATGTTTTTAGGATGCTTTTAGGACGTTTTTAAACAGTGTATAAACACACACACACACACAATTGGGGTGCTGACCACTCAACCACAAAGACTCACTCGTGAAATTTAAGATAGATGCAATCTATTACAAATGTGGGTGATATATACCGAATTCTTACACATAAAATTTGTAAAAAGTATCCAAAACACTTTCTCCTTGCTGATACACCGCCTTAAACCCCTCCAAAGAAATCCAACGGTGCATAAGCTTCCACTATATAGAAAATAACGAAAACTTTTTACAAACTGTATATGTAAGAATTCTTACATATAGATTGTGTCTATCTTATATTTCATAGAATCATAGAATCATAGAATAGCAGAGTTGGAAGGGGCCTACAAGGCCATCGAGTCCACCCCCTGCTCAATCCAGGAATCCACCCTAAAGCATCCCTGACAGGTGGTTGTTCAGCTGCCTCTTGAAGGCCTCTAGTGTGGGAGAGGCCACAACCTCCCTAGGTCACTGGTTCCATTGTCGTACTGCTCTAATAGTCAGGAAGTTTTTCCTGATGTTCAGCTGGAATCTGGCTTCCTTTAACTTGAGCCCGTTATTCCGTGTCCTGCACTCTGGGAGGATCGAGAAGAGATCCTGGCCCTCCTCTGTGTGACAACCTTTTAAGTATTTGAAGAGTGCTATCATGTCTCCCCTCAATCTTCTCTTCTCCAGGCTAAACAGGCCCAGTTCTTTCAGTCTCTCCTCATAGGCCTTTGTTTCCAGACCCCTGATCATCCTGGTTGCCCTCCTCTGAACACGCTCCAGCTTGAATTGTGGAGTCTTTGTGGTTGAGTGCTCAACACTCCAATTGTGCTTTTGCTATTTCAACCACAGCCTTCTATTTTCTCTACTATTTAAACAGTGTATGTCATGTTTTTAATCAGTATTTTATGTTTTTTATATTCACTGTTGTTCCCCGCCTCGATCCAATTGGAGAGGCGGGTAAGAAATATATTATTATTATTATTATTATTATTATTGCCCCAAATGGAATATGGCCTTATATGTTTTGCATATGTGTTTTTATTAGATGTAGGGTATTGTATTGTTAGTTAAGTGTGTGATGTTTTGTTATGTTTTCTTTCTTTGCTTTGTCTTTTTTTGAATTTTTTTTTTGTAGAAAACAATAAAATTGTTAAACCCCCCCCCCCCCAAAGATGACACCCAGTAGACCCAGGACTATCTTCTACCTATACATGACAGAGGCCATAGCTAGACCTAAGGTTTACCCCAGGATCGTCCCAGGTTCATCCCTGCCTGAGCGCTGGATGCCCTGTGTGGCACTTAGATGAACAGGTTTGACCCCAGGACAATCCTGGATAAACCTTAGGTCCAGCTACGGCCAAAGAGTCTCGAAGTTTTCAGTGTGTGCTAGGAACAGATACACAAGATGGAACCCGGGGGGCAAACAGACATTGGCCCGGTTCAGACAACACGCTAAACCATGCTGCTTAACCACAAAACGGTTAATGGAATGCATTAAGGTCAATGCATTCCGTTAACCATTTTGTGGTTAAAAAGCATGGTTTAGCGTGTTCCCTGAACCGGGCTATTACTTTAAATAGGTATACAGATGTGACATGCCATGGACAGTGTTGGTATGTGCCAAATTTTCTTCTCCTGGTAATCCCAGCTTTTTTCTCCTTTTTCTTTTTTTGGGGGGGATTTTGAAAGAGAAGAGATGTAAATCCATTAAATTAAGAGAAACGCGTTGGCCTACAAAAATGCCTGCTGGCCGTAAGTCATACGACAATAAATTCTGCTTGACTGACAACAGTATTAACCAACAGAAAACATGATGGATGTGCACCAGGGCTTCCCCGAATGCAAAACTAAAGAGGCGAAAGTCTTGCGAGGCTGTGATAGGCAACGTATAAATATGTATCGCTTGCTTCTAAAGTGAGTTATGATTACATTTTCCTACTTGTACCTGAAATCTGTAGAGGTTATTCGTCTTATCCCTGTATCATCCATGACAGTTATAGCCAGGCGGTGCATAAGCCGCCGATAACCAGGCTGCAGATAAATCAGCAAGCATGAAGGAACCTGTTTTATCAATTTGATCTCGTGAATAAATATCCAAATATGTGTTAGAGGATCGTTGTCAACTCTGGACAATTTCCTTCTCCAAGCTGATACATTTTAAAAGAGGTTGTCTTCCAAGAAACGCTTTTAAGACATGAGGGGGAAAAAAGAAAGAAAGTTTTTTTTTTTTTGAGGATTGCAAAGAACAAAATTGCCAGTGCTTTGACAATCCCCTTTCTTTCTTCTGCTGTACTAACTACGTAATCCCCAGAATTGTGGACTGCTCACATCATTGAGGTCTGCCTGGCACCAACACTGTCATTTTTTCCATGCCAGGTTTAAGACGGTCTTCTACTCCCAGGTGTTTGATGGATTATGATGGGTGCATTTATGTCTGTGGTTTATCAGGTCCTGGTATCTCCTTTGAGCAGTTTTAAATAGTGTTTAAATTTGGTATGTCAAACAATTTATTATTATCTCTCTTTTCTCGCTCATTGTGCTTTTTCTAGATGGACGTGACTGACTTTGCCAGGTCATGCTGTCTTTTACTGATTCAAGAATTTCCTGGCAATCGAACATGTTTTAAGGTTGACTGCTCTCTTGATGTTGGTGTGGATGTATTTTGGTAGGCCCTGTTTCTGAAGGTTTTCTGTATAGTTTTTTTTTGATGTGATGCCAGTGACTGATATGACTAATGGAATAATTGTGACCTTTTCCTGTTGATACAGTTCTTTGACCCATGGCCAGTGGTGTATTTCTCTCTCTCTCTTTCCCCTTTTTCCTTTTCTACAACATTTTGTCATTAGGTATTGCTATGTCAATGAGGTACATGTTTTTTTCCATTTTTGTCTATGACCATTATGTATGGTCAGTTGCAAGGTATTGTGTTGTCTGTATGAATTGTTCTGTCCCAGTATATTTTATGATCTGCATTTTCCAAGATTGTATCATCATCATCATCATCTTGCATTTGTGTTGTAATTTTTCTAACTACCCAGAAAGCTTTGTCTATTGGGTGGTATAGAAATGAAATTAATGAAACAATATCTATATCCATATCGATATCACAGAATCATAGAATAGTAGAGTTGGAAGGGGCCTATAAGGCCATCGGGTCCAACCCCATATCCATATCTATCTATCTATCCATCCATCCATCTATCTATCTATCTATCTATCTATCTATCTATCTATCTATCTAATGTTTTATGATATGTCCAGTATCTCTATTTGAAGTTCTCTGGTGAGGGAGAGCTCATCACCCCTCTATATCGTTGCCTCCATTGTACAAGAGTTCTTGCCATTCAGATGTTTCTCCTACTCTTCAATGGAATTCCATGCCCCCTCCCCCTATAAACTTAAGCCCATTAGAACTAGTCCTGCCATCTGGGCATGGGCATTGTTATAGGTGACCCACCAGTGCATGTATCCTAAAACTTCTGATCTGAGCCCCAAATCTTGTGAGTTATCCAAATGACATAACCAGTCTTAAAACAAATATTTTCTCTTCTCTCTGAGCTCTGTAGGCTTGCTGTAACTAGGATACATTTTACGCTTTGTTAAACAAGCAATTTATAGCATGCTTGTGACTGGCCAGTCACGAAAGATTGTGGGTCATTTTGACGGGGACGTGAGCCTCCTGCACGACTCCCGCTCCTATCATGATTCTTCTGAAATATCTCGGGATTTTCTGCCACGTGCACTGCAAAACACCCACTACAGGGTGGTGTCCCATTCAAGTATATGAGCTGGGAAGTTTTCAGTTCCAGACCACATGGTCACTCCTCTCCTCCCATGTAATTCTGCTCATTACAATTGCGAAAGAGAACTCGGAAGCAAAGTGCCAGTAAGCAAACACAATTTCTGTTTTAACTAAAGAAGCCTTTTGACTCACTGCCTGAGTGGACCAATAGGGGGCATAACATGAAGGCAGCCTAGATACACCAGTTGCAGGGGAACATGGGTGGGAGGGTACTGTTATACCCATGTCCTGCTTGTGGTTCGCTGGTCAACAGCTGGTTGGCCACTGTGTGAACAGAGTGCTGGACTAGATGGACCCTTGGCCTGATCCAGCAGGGCTCTTCTTAGGTTATCATGTATGGAGGAACAGCAGGGAAACATAATCTGTAATTAAGATTTTAATTCATGATATATAATGGATTATTAATAACAAAAAATAATGATGTTATGATTCTTCCCAGTTTGGATAGAAATCCCTTAATGCATGTTTAGAGAGATAAGATGCTGAGAACTCCCCGCATTAATCTGCCAGTAAAAATACTCCCAGTATTCCCTAGCCAACAAAAAAGTCCTACAACTCCCAGCATTCCCTAGCCATAAATATATATATATAGTCTACAATCCCCAGCATTCCCCAGCCAGCCACTCCCTTATGAAGAAAGGTTACAATGTTTAGGGCGTTTTAGCTTATAAAAAGGTTGAGGAAGAGGGCAGGGGAAATACGTAATGGAGGTGTTCAAAACGAGACACGATGTGGAGAAAATGGAGAGGGCCTCTTCCTCGCCATTCTATGTAATCATAGAATCATAGAACAGCCGAGTTGGAAGGGGCCTACAAGGCCATCGAGTTCAAACCCCTGCTCAGTGCAGGAATCCACCCTAAAGCATCCCTGACAGATGGTTGTCCAGCTGCCTCTTGAATGCCTCTAGTGTGGGAGAGCCCACCACCTCCTTAGGTAACTGATTCCATTGTTGTACTGCCCTAACAGTCAGGAAGTTTTTCCTGATGTCCAGCCAGAATCTGGCTTCCTGTAACTTGAGCCCGTTATTCTGTGTCCTGCTCTCTGGGAGGATCGAGAAGCGATCCTGGCCCTCCTCTGTGTGACGACCTTTTAAGTATTTGAAGAGTGCTCTCATGTCTCCCCTCAGTCTTCTCTTCTCCAGGCTAAACATGCCCAGTTCTTTCAGTCTCTCTTCATAGGGCTTTGTTTCCAGACCCCTGATCATCCTGGTTGCTCTCCTCTGAACACGCTCCAGTTTGACTGTGTCCAATACTAGAACCCAATGTGGTCATCCCATGAAGCTGAATGGGGGGAGATTCAGGACAGATAAAAGGAAAGACTTCTTTGCACAGTCTGTTGCTAAAGTATCCAAAATAGGTTCAACACTTTGGATAGCCCCCGTTAGAGTTCTGGCTGCTTTTGACCAAAACCCGGAATGAATTCACAACTCCACCAAAATTGGACCCAACGGCTTACTCCGAGTGTAGTCATATCTGGCATGCCACTGGGATGCCCTAATACTTTCATAAGATCATTTGTCCATTCAAGAGTCTCTCTCTCCTGCAATATGTACTTGCGTTTTATCTTTGGGGGTGGGTGGAAAAGTTGGGCCTGCGCCCACCCACCCCCAATTTGGCCTATGGACAAGGTCTATTTGGACACAAACAGCAACTGCATCAATTAAACTAGGGGCATCAGGCAATAACAAGCCCAAGGTCCGTAAATCTCGCTGGACGCCTCTTAGGAGAAGTATCAATTCGCCTTATCGGTCTTTCCCTATAGATTTATGGAGCTCTCAGACCTCGAGTTCCTCTGTGTAATCACTTTGGCATTTTCGGGCTCTGCGACCATGTTCCACGCGAAATAATGGAATTTATTGACAGAGAAGCAGGCACAGCAATTTTAGTCTTGTTTAGAAAAATTGCCCATCAATGAAATGTCAGCTGGAAGAGAGAGAGAGAGAGAGAGAGAGAGAGAGAGAGAGAGAGAGAGAGAGAGAGAGAGAGAGAGAGGAGATTGCAGTGTACTGATGATCTCTTTGTTCCTATAGAACTGGTGTGTGTGGAGAGGGGAATTAGCAGACTGAAGAAGGGGAGCAGATAGCTCTCTAGGAAAGCATGTTATCACTAGGGATGGACATAAGAATGTCAGAAGAGCCCTGATGCTGGATCAGACCAAGGGTCCATCTAGTCCAGCACTCTGTTCACACAGGGGCCAACCAGCCATCGGCCAGGGACCAACAAAGCAGGACATGGTGCAACAGCACCCTCCTGCCCATGTTCCCCAGCAATGGGTGCACACAGGTTTACTGTCTTGAATACTGCAGATAGAACACAACCATCAGGGCTGGTAGCCACTGGTAACCTTCTCCTCCAGGAACTTATCCAACAGTGAAAGCTGCAGGAGCTCTGCCCTCTTTTGTATCTAAATAATAATAATAATAATAATAATAATAATAATAATAATAATAATAATAATAATTTTATTTCTTACCCACCTCTCCCGTTGGTTTGAAGCAGGGAACAACATTAGTACAGGAATCAACACATCTTAAAAATTCTTGATTTTACATTGATCTGGATAGGCCTGCCGGAAAAGGCTAGTCTTCAAAGCTGTCTTAAAATCACAGAGAGAGTTAATGTTACGAATCTTCTCCGGCAAGCCATTCCACAATCTGGGGGCGACAGAAGAAAAGGTCCTCTGGGAAACTGATGTCAGCCTAGTTTTGGCTGACTGAAGTAAGTTCTCCCTAGAGGACCTGAGTGTGCGAGGTGGACTGTATGGGAGAAGGCGATCCTGCAGGTAACCTGGTTAAGAGGGCAGGGCTCCTGCAGCTTTCACTGTTGTGATGAAGGGGGAATTTCACCAGGTGCTGCATACATACAAAGGACACCTGCTGAAATTCTCTTTTCTATACAGGAGCCCTGTCCTCTTTTCCATAGAGTCACCCTACAGGTTTCCAACTGTTTTTAAAGTGTCATATCCTGCTTGGTGTAGGTCTGACCCATGTCAGACTTATTTGCCCAACTAATCCAATACTGTCTACTCCAGGGCTGGGCAACTTGTGGCCCTGTGGTCTTTTGTGGCCCTCACACCTATGTTGGCAAATTTAGTGCTGCATCCGCTGCCTTTTTTTAAAAAATGGCAGCCTTAGAAAGATAAAGCATTAAACTTAAAAATGGCAGCCTTAGAAAAAAATACATTCAGCTGATTTTTCTCTCCCCCCCCCCCCCGCCCCGGGAGTGGCACAGTAATAGCCTTCATGCAGCCCGTGGGGGATCTGGGGGTTTCAAGGGTCCTCCTGACCCCTGAAATTTGGCTATCCTTGATGTATGCTGACCAAAGGGGCCTTCACACATTACCTGCTCCCTCTAATGGGAAATGTCAGGAATTGAACCCGGGACCATTTGCAGCCTGGTAAAAGGCAGCTTCCAACATTCCCAAGAACAATTGCAGGGGTTGGATCCACATACTTACAGTAAGATCCATTGAAACCGATGGGACTTATGTTAGTCATAACTCATTTCCATCCATTGATTTCAATAGGCCTGTTCAGACAACATGCTAAGCCATGGTTAGGCCACTAACCCTTTTACAGCCCATGGTTAGTGAGCACGTTTAAACCGTGGTTAGGTAGCCACCATGGTTAGGAATGGTTCACACGACACACTCAGTCATGGCTCACACGATACGCTAAACCGTAATGTTTAGCTCAAAATGCTTAACCACCCTGGCTCTGTCGTCTGAACAGGTCAATGGGTCTACCACATCTGGATCCAACCCCAGGTCCTTCTATGGCGAAATTTCCCAATAAAACTGTAGCACTTACATTGAGCCCCATGGAATCTCTTTAGATGCTTGTGTTCGATTTCCTACCATTTGGGGGAAAGGGAAATCATAACAGATAATGCCCCCCACCTCAAGCATGATGGATATTTGATACCTGAGAGAGCGCCTTCTCCCCTACCAACCTGCCCGGTCACTGAGGTCATCCGAGGGCCTGCTCCTGGTGGTTCCACATAGATCCGTCCTCCAGTTGGAATCCACCAGGGGAAGAGCCTTCAGCGTGGTGGCCCCCCTCCTGTGGAACTCCCTGCCTCTGGAGGTCAGGCAGGCGCCGACCTTGTACTCCTTTCGGCGCCTCCTGAAAACATCTTTATTCCAAGAAGCCTTTCTTTAACATGCAGCCTTGGATTTCTGATTTTTGCTTCTTTTTAAATTGTGTTTTAACTGTTTTATTCTGTTTTTATTTTCATTTTACCTTGTACACGGCTCCGAAAATTTTCAATGGGGAGCGGTATATAAATATTCAAAATAATAAATAAATAAATAAATAAATAAATAAATATTTCCACCCACCCACCCAATTCTCTCTGACCCAGCTCTGCACCCAACCCCTCTTAAATATGTACACTCCTTCTGTGTCAACAATGGTCCATATTCATCCTTTTTATCCGCTATCTGTCCAGCTTGTCTCATTTTTTTGGGATCTAGTCAGGCACTTAAAAGGATTTATACCTCCTCTAATGTGCCTTAGTAGCTGGTTTGTTTTTAATCCATTCTGCTCGGTGTCTGCAATTACCTCCCAGGTCTGTCCATCACTAAGGATGGAGCCTCGTAAACACTGAAGGACGTTCGACGCTGCCTCTCTGTTCCCTGCAAATTGGGGTCGGGGCGTGCTCTGGAGGGAGAAACAAGCAGGCTGACGACTGCTGGTGATGACGGAGAAGCAGTAGCTTGTAGCCAGGAATATCACCTGCAAAGGGCAACGTTCTCTCTTTCTCCCTAATTTGTAGGTTTGCAACGGAGGGCAGGGCGCCGCTAATTCACTCTTGACCGACTCCATTCTGCAATCAATGGATTGGCCCTGGGAATGAAAGAACAGGCCTTCGAGATCACGTTTGTCTATTTTTAAGAGCATGGATGAAAAGGCGTCTGGCTTTTTCCTTCGTGGTCATGCAGCAATGATGAAGCTCAACAAATGTATGGGCAGAAAGAATTGGTCTGGCTCAGGCGAGACCTTATTATTATTATTAATTATTATTATTATTTATTTATTTATATAGTACCATCAATGTACATGGTGCTGTACAGAGTAAAACAGTAAATAGCAAGGCCCTGCCGCATAGGCTTACAATCTAATAAAATCATAGTAAAACAATAAGGAGGGGAAGAGAATGCCAACAGGCACAGGGTAGGGTAAGAAGGCACAGGGTAGGGTAAAACTAACAGTATAAAGTCCCAAATCGGGTTCATAGGCATGGCACTCCTGCCCTGTGTCTGCCATTTTGGGATGTCCATGTGGGGCTGCAATAATAATAATAATAATAATAATAATAATAATAATAATAATAATAATAATTTATTTATTTGTTACCCGCCATTCCCTCCGGATCGAGGCGGGGTACAACACAAATGCAAACGCCATAAAATACATATAATTGATTAAAACATTTAAAACTAATACATTATTAAAAGTAGCACATTATTAAAAGGCATCTTAAAATTCAACTGGGTAGACCTGCCGGAAAAGACATTGAATGCAAGCCGTCCTCAACTTGGGTGCATTCCACTCCCATCATCCCCACCCAGCATGGTCAATGGTTGGGGATTCTGGGAGTTGTAGTCCAACATCTAGTGGGCACCATGTTGGGTTATGCACATTAAATCTAATGCTCAAGTTCTGCATGGTACAGCCAGTTTTCCAGGGCTTTACAGGGCAGCCTGTATTCATACATGAAGTACTGGTTCCTCTCTATTCGGCCCTGGTTAGGCCTCATCTAGAGTATTGCGTCCAGTTCTGGGCTCCACAATTCAAGAAGGACGCAGACAAGCTGGAGCGTGTTCAGAGGAGGGCAACCAGAATGATCGGGGGTCTGGAAACAAAGCTCTATGAAGAGAGACTGAAAGAACTGGGCACGTTTAGCCTGGGGAAGAGAAGATGGAGGGGAAACATGAGAGCACTCTTCAAATACTTAAAAGGTTGTCATACAGAGGAGGGCCAGGATCTCTTCTTGATCCCCCCAGAGTGCAGGACACGGAATAACAGGCTCAAGTTAAAGGAAGCCAGATTCCAGCTGGACAGCAGGAAAAACTTCCTGACTGTTAGAGCAGTACGACAATGGAATCAGTTACCTAGGGAGGTTGTGGGCTCTCCCACACTAGAGGCCTTCAAGAGGCAGCTGGACAACCATCTGTCAGAGATGCTTCAGGGTGGATTCCTGCATTGAGCAGGGGGTTGGACTCGATGGTCTTGCAGGCCCCTTCCAACTCTGCTATTCTATGATTCTATGATTCTAAGAACATAAGAAGAGCCCTGCTGGATCAGACCAAGGGTCCATCTAGTCCAGCACTCTGTTCACACAGTAGCCAACCAGCCATCGGCCAACCGGCCGTCGGTCATATCCCATTGAGCTTATTGATGGGAGATTCAGGACAAACGAAAGGAAGGAGTTCTTCACACAGCGCAGAGTTGAACTATGGAATTCACTCCCACAAGGCGTAGTGATGGCCACCACTTTGGATGGCTTTAAAAGGGAAGTGGACAAATCCATGGAGGAGAAGGCCATCAATGGCTACTAGCCCTGATGGTTGTGTGCTACCTCCATATCAGAGGCGGTAAGCCTGTGTGCACCAGTTGCTGGGGAACGTGGTCGGGAGGGTGCTGTTGCATCATGTCCTGCTTTGTTGGTCCCTGGTCCACAGCTGGTGGGCCACTGTGTGAACAGAGTGCTGGACTAGACGGACCCTCGGTCTGGTCCAGCAGGGCCCTTCTGATGTTTTTATGGAGATTCACCCTTATAAAGCATTTTTCATTTAGAAAAAGAGGCAAGTAAGAGGCGACCTCACAGAGGTTCAAAAATATTTCTTCTTAATGAAAAGTATTATAAATAAATAAATAAATAAGCATGACGCACGGTGTGTAGAAGTCTTTAGGAGTTGGGGGATCATCCAGTGAAGCTGAATAGTAGAAGATCTAGATCTGTCCGTTGCCCTGAGATCCTTGTGGATATAAATGTTTTAATGAATGAATGAATGAATAAATAAATAAATAAGCATGACGCATGGTGTGTAGAAGTCTTTAGCAGTTGGGGGGGGAGTCATCCAGTGAAGCTGAATAGTAGAAGGTCTAGATAAAAGACCTAGATCTGTCAGTTGCCCTGAGATCCTTGTGGATATTAATGTTTTAATGAATGAATGAATGAATGAATGAATGAATGAATAAATAAATAAATAAATAAGCATGACGCACGGTGTGTAGAAGTTTTTAGGAGTTGGGGGGGGGTCATGCAGTGAAGCTGAATAGTAGAAGATCTAGATAAAAGATCTAGATCTGTCCGTTGCCCTGAGATCCTTGTGGATATAAATGTTTTACTGAATGAATGAATGAATGAATGAATGAATGAATAAATAAATAAATAAGCATGACGCACGGTGTGTAGAAGTCTTTAGGAGTTGGGGGGGGGGTCATCCAGTGAAGCTGAATAGTAGAAGGTCTAGATAAAAGACCTAGATCTTTACATTGCCCTGAGATCCTTGTGGATATAAATGTTTTAATGAATGAATGAATACATACACACGGTGTGTAGAAGTCTTTAGGAGTTGGGAGGTCATCCAGTGAAGCTGAATAGTAGAAGATCTAGATAAAAGATCTAGATCTGTCCGTTGCCCTGAGATCCTTGTGGATATAAATGTTTTAATGAATGAATGAATGAATGAATGAATGAATACATACACACGGTGTGTAGAAGTTTTTAGGAGTTGGGGGGTCATGCAGTGAAGCTGAATAGTAGAAGATCTAGATAAAAGATCTAGATCTGTCCGTTGCCCTGAGATCCTTGTGGATATAAATGTTTTACTGAATGAATGAATGAATGAATGAATGAATGAATAAATAAATAAATAAATAAATAAGCATGACACACGGTGTGTAGAAGTCTTTAGGAGTTGGGCGGGTCATTCAGTGAAGCTGAATAGCAGAAGATCTAGATAAAAGATCTAGATCTGTACGTTGCCCTGAGATCCTTATGGATATAAATGTTTTAATGAATGAATAAATAAATAAATAAATGGAAATCTCCCCCCCTCCCCAATGGTGCATAACCAAGGAAATTTGCTATCAACAAATGTGGTGATGACCGTCCACTTAGGTGGCTTTGAAAGTGGAGTAGACAAATTCATGGATGATGAAGGCCACGATCCTATGCATGTTAAGACAGAAAAAATTCTGGGAAATGCTGGGAGGTGTAGGACTCCCCACCCCTGTCTAAATATGCCTAGGTTGTTCCTAAAGTTATCAATCTATCATGGAAGATGAAGCTAGTCATGATGGCTATATATTACCTCCGGTATCGGAGGCGGTTGGGTCTCTTAATACCAGTGCTATTGCACTTGCGCCCTGTGTCTGGGCTTCCCGGAGGTATCTGAATGGCCACTGTGGATGCAGAATGCTGGATTTAGATGGACCTTTGCTCTACTCCAACAGAGATCTTCTTTTGTTGTAGCTTGTTTGGAGACTACATTTTTAAGCACTCTGGTTCCGTAACTGGAACCAGCTTGGCCTTTATTCAAGCGACAACCCAGAGAAAATGGAATGTTTTTGCACACCGAGGCCATGTTAAGAGGCCGATTTAGCGGCCCCTTAGATACTACTCATCTCATCTCCTTTCCGCCATGGGAGGAAATGTTTTATCTTGCCACCATCTCAATCCAGCAGCTCATCATTAAAACATCTGAATCTGGAGGATAAGAACTGAGCAAACTTCCCCGAGTCTCTCCGGAGCTGTGTTCTGCCTTCCATAGCCCTGGCTTTCTTAAATTAAACAACAGGTACATGCTAATGCAGCTCCTTTGAAGAAATCAGCACTTTGCCATCCGTGAAATCGTGGCGTTGTGGGATGGCGATCCAGTTTCCCGCGCAGAAGGAGGAAAGAGGGTGGAAGACATGGGATGCTGAAAGCAGAGAGAGAGAGAGAGAGAGAGAGAGAGAGAGAGAGAGAGAGAGAGAGAGAGAGAGAGATCCTCAAGGCAGTTTAGCAGGCTCACGTCCTTCGTGGTAGGGCTGTGGACAGCTCTGACACTTGGAAGCTGATTCGGAGCCCTGATTCGGTTTGGGGTGCCTTGGAACGGCTCCAGCCCACTTCGGATTTGAATCTGAATACAAAGTGGAGCACTGTTGTGTTTCTGATTGCCTCTGTTTGGGATAGAGGAGGAAGGCTGAACAGCTGAGCCTGAGAGTGTTTGGGGGAGCGGGCCTTCAGGTGAGAAGACAGAAGCTAGCTGCAGCCCAATGCAGCTGGCCTCACTCCATCATCAGCATCCCAATATAAGGCAAGCCGGAGACACGGTTTGATTGCTGGAAGCAATTGTCGTGATTGGTATTCTGTTCAGGTAGGGTGACCATATGGAAAGGCGGACAGGGTTCCTGTATCTTTATGAGTTGCATAGAAGAGGGAATTTCAGCAGCTGCCATTAGTATGCATGCAGCACCTGGTGAAATTCCTTCTTCATCACAACAGTTAAAGCTGCAGGAGCCCTGCCTAGCATGACCAGATACAAAAGACAGTGAGGCTCCTGCAGCTTTAACTGTTGTGATGAAGAGGGAATTTCGCCAGGTGCCCCATATATACAAATAACACCTGCTGAAATCCCCTTTTCTACACAACTGTTAAAGACGCATGAGCCCTGTCCTCCTTTTCCTAGGGTCATCCTAGTTCACGTCATTTCTCTACCAGCTCCTTGACTTTGTTTAAACAATATCTGACCCTGGAAAGACCTCGACTTCTGTTCTGTGTCTTCCTGAAACCTGTATGGTTTACCTTGGCATAGCGAGCTTGGACTGTTTTTTGATGATTCTAGTGGCTGCTTATCTTGCAATTCCTGTGAGTTATGACAGGTGAGGGGCTGTTGAGATTTCCTGGGAAAGCTGGGTGTGATGCCAACTGATAGTCCATAGGGCTCCCCTCTCTTCCTGCTCACCCCTCCCTTCTGGCTCACCCCCAACCCCAGTGCGACATTGCTCTCTGGCCACCCAAGGGACTTACCTGACCCATCTGCTAGTGCTGATGAACCGCCTGCCCTCCAGGGGAGCTGCCATCTTTAAGGAAGATGGTGGCTCTAGCCTGCTGTAGATCTACTGTTGCTCCTTTAGACTTCTGTCTGGTTGTAACTCAAACCCGGAATGGAGCCTCTGCCCTCCACTGGCCTCTCCTGCCACCGTATTTACAACCGCTCATCTTTCCAGCAATGCCTATCTGAAAAGCTGGTTTGGGGTGGTGCACAGTTGCTTCAGTCTGAAAGAGGTGCAGAGCCACTTTTGGACCAAGTTCTGAATTCTAATTCAGAGCTTTTTTTGGGGGGGGGGGCTACATTCCAGTGGTGGTCAAGGGGGAGGGGAGACAAAGTCAAAAGGGTGTGGCCGAAACACCAGCCTATTGTAGTTGAAACCTCTTACTGCCAATCACAAGGCCTCAGGGGCGGCCTTTCATCGCTTTTAGAATGGTGGAGAAAACTGCACAAAAGCAGGAGAAGAACCAAATCCTGGATGGCGGAAGGGGCCTCCATTACACCTGAAGGCAGAAGGCTAGCTGAAAGGGCTCAGGGCAGGCCACGTGGCCCACAGAGCTCTCCTCCAGTATCTTGCTGCCACCTCCCACTATTTGCCACCCAAGATGACCACTTGACTCCGCCTCATGCTAGGGCCGGGCCTGGTGAGCCCTAGGGGTGTGCACGGACTCCCCGCTCCGCCCCGCGGGCCGATCCGAAAATTTCGGATTGGCCCACTCCGCTCCGCGCCGCTCCACCCATACTCCGCTCCTCTTTGCCGCGGAGCTCCGGCTCCGAATCGGAGCTCCACAGTGGAGGGGAGTGGCGCCAGGTAAGGCCGGGAGAGGAGGGTGGGGTGGGGGGTTACCGGGCCCTGCCGCCGTCGCCACCCGTGCGGCGACGGCGGCAGAGCCCAGTAAGGGACCAAGGGGGAGGGGGGCCTTACCTGCCTCCGTCCGCAGTCCGTCGGCTTCTTCAATTGAGCCCGCGGTTCAACCAGGAAGTCTGGGCCACAAGTGCGGCCTAGACTTCCTGGTTGAACCGCGGGCTCAATTGAAGAAGCCGATGGACCGCGGACGGAGGCAGGTAAGGGAGAGGAGGGCGGGGGGGGGGTTACCGGGCCCTGCCGCTGTCACCACATGGGCAACAGCAACAGCGGCAGGGCCCGGTAAACCCCACTTACCTTTTCGGCGGAGCTCCGGATCGAGGCGAAGGATCCGCCTTCACCTCGATCCTCTTCGCCATGCTCCGCTGGCCCCCCAATCCTCTTCGCCTCCACCCCGCTTCTAATTCGCCGGTCCGATTAGAAGCGGAGCACATCCCTAGTGAGCCCCACCCTTGAGAAACTGAGAATGCCTTCTCCTGCTCGAATCGATGCAGCAAATCCCTCCTCCTAAGTTCTCTGCCCTCAAATAGGATGGAGAATTTGGAGAGGGCATTTGTGCACAGCTGCAGTTAACTGTGAGACACCCATCCTCCACAAATTGATTCATTACATTTATATCCCACCTTTTATTTTTCCTTCGAGGAACCCAAGGCAGTGTTCATAACCCTCGTCTGCTCCATTTCATCCTCACAATAACAACCCTGTGAGGTAGGGTAGGCTGAGAGTCTGTGACTTGCCTAAAGTTACCCACTGGGCTTCCATGGCTGAGTGGGGACTAGAACCCAGATCTCCCGACTCCCAGTCTGACACTCTAGCCACTACACCGGCTTTCTGTGAGATATGTGGTACATGGAAAGTTGTCTTATGCCAGGTTGATCTATTTGGCTTGGTTTGTACGTCACAAAAAACCGGAGTACAGGTTGAGTATGGCTTGTTGTTGAATCGTGGGTTGCCGTTATGTGCGAACCCTGAACTATGGTTTAACTTTAGGTTGTTAACCACAAGGTTTCTTGTTGGGTTGTGCCCTCTGGGTTGTTTGTGGTTAGCAAGCCATAGTTAAACCATAGTGCAGGGTTCACACATAACGACAGTCCACAATTCAACAACAGCCCATGATTCAGCAACAACCCATAATTCAACACATACTCTGGGTTATCATTACAGATGAACCAGATCAATGTCCGTTTAGCTTAGTATTGTCTGCTTGATGAACAGCAGCTCTCTGGGGTTTCAGATAGAGCAAGCTGCTCCCATGATTTGCTACCAAATCCTTTCAACTGGAGGTGACAGGGATTGAACCCCTGACCCTTTGCATACAAAACATGTGCTCTACCACTCAGCTAAGGCCCCTCCCGTTATCCTGTAAATCAACGGCTGCTCCATACATTTCGCACAAAGGCTTTTCTCACAAATCGATGCACAACCTGTAAGTGGCATGGATTTTCAATCATTTCAGACAACGCCTGTAATTAGACACGTGGCCTCGTTTTCTCCATGGCCTTGTATCCCAATAAAGGACTTTTCCTTCTTCCCACAAGATGCATTTATATAAAAAAACACAACTAAGCTTTTTCTTTTTCTTCTTCTTCCTCTTCTTCTTCTTTTCTTCTTTTTTCTCCTGAAAATGCATTTTTAACTGAAAGAGCTGTACTTTAATCCACATCCATGTATTGATCAGGAGATCGAATGCATTTTATTTTAATGGTCTGAAAACATCGTGATGCATTGTCCATTACACAAGAGTACCACTAAAGCCTTCTACAATGCTGTCTCCTTTGTACATAAGAGGACGCACTGTTTTATCCTTCTCCTGAGCCTGCAGAATGTCTCGGCCAATCCCTTGGGTTACTTCTAGTGTTGGTGCAGACTTCTTTTCCCCTTCCCTCAAGGTTTTAGGAAGCATCATTGGAAACCTTGCCCCCATTTCCCATGGTCCACCATTGTCCAGATCTAGCGTTGTGCTTGGGCATTAGGGTGGGAACATGGCATCTGCCACATAAACACAAAATGATGGAGAATATTAGGAGGGAATTCCACAAAGTGGACTTCTTTAGATAGGGGCAGGGGTGAGAACAGAAACATCCTTGTAAATTTGCTCAAGAAAAATGTGTCTGTGAAATTTCAGCACAGCTCTAGACCTAAATCAATGTATTGGTCTATTTAATTGATTTACATATCCCTTAACATATGGAAAAGATATTGTCCCTTTCTACACTGAAGGGTTATCCCAGGAAAATGGAGGGATCATCCCTGCCTGCTCCTGGGATCCCGTGTGCGTCTTTTGGATGCACACAAACTATCCCGGGATGATCTCAGGGAAAAAGGGCAGGTGTAGAAATTAGGACTGTGCTCCGCTCCATTTCGGGTCGTAGAAGCTGGAGCGAAGCAACCAGCTTCGCCTCCACCTCTGGCAGAGACAAATTGGGTCTGGGCGGGGGGGCAGCAGAGCAACATGGAGCGGTTCTCTCATTTGCAGAGTGCTCCGCATCTTTTCGGAGCTCCATCCGCCATTTGGGCGTCTTTTCCCATAAGATTGCATTGGGCCAAAATAAACGCAATAACTTCTTTGTTTTTAAAGCTAGATCCCTTAAACTTACTGTGCTTAGAGATTGATCATTGGGGGTAATTTGTGTAGCTTTTCAGATTTTTTTTTCCATGCGGTTTGCTTGCAATTAATTTTTATTGAATGGGTAAAAGCGGGAGGGGGGAACTTTTTCCCCCCAGCATTGATAGACAGGTTCACCTCCCAATCGTGTTGATAAGTGATCACCTGATGTGATGCAACCTCCAATCCCAATGTTGGAAAGGGGGACTAAGCCAGAGGCACCAAGAGACAGTTTTCTCTCTCTCTCTCTTTGTGGGTTAGGACTTCGGTCAGACTGGAAGGCATTTCAGTAAATGGGGAAAAACATTTTTTAAAATTTGCTAAAAATCAGGGCACAATCAGATTTCCTTCAAAATGGGCATGAATAAGGATCTATGTGGGAGCTCTCATGGTGCCCAGTTGCATGTGTGTATCTGGAAAAATGACAAGAGATAACTGCATTTCTGTAAATGGGGGGAATCATTTAAATATTCCCCAAAAATCAGGGCATGATCGGATTTCCTTCAAAATGGGCATGGTTAAGGATCAATTTAGAAGCTATCATGGTGCCCATTTTGATGTTTCTAACTTGAAAACTAAAAGAGTTATAGGCATTTTACATTTTCAATGCAAATCTGGGGGGGGGGGGAAGCGGAGCTCTGGATCCGGATCCGTCCCAAAGCAGAGTGGACCCGATCTGAAAGTTGTGGATTGGGATCTGGAGTGGATTGGGGGGTTCTGTGCACAGCCCTAGTAGAAATGGCCAACGGACAGTAAGCAAACACGGCAGCACAAAAATTCAGGGAAGGCTTGGGTGAAGAGCTGGGTGTAACAGGCACCCACAACATGCCATATTTGTTGCCTCCCAGATACCAGGAAGGGAATTCCACAAGCTGGGTGCCACCACAGAGAAGGCCCACTTTGAAGTTGCCATCAAATGGCAAGCTGTAGGTTGTGGTACAACCAGCAAAGCCTGCTCTGATGCTCATAGTGGTAGCACAGGTGTGTATTGGGGAAGGCAGTTTGCGAGGTAACCTGGCCCCAAGTAATTCCTATCATTATGGAAGGGATCACCCTATCCTCCAGCAGATGAAAATAGGGACATACTTGTAATATACCCTTTCTCATGCAAAGCATCCCATCAAGGACTGTACACGTCCTCCCAACATTGCATATATCTGTAAGCTCTGCTCCGTATGCATTCACTTTACTGGTTTAAATATCAAAAGGGCAATCTTGCCTTGGGTTGATGATGAACTAGGAAACACACCGAATTTCCTAAGGTACGTTTTGGTGGGACAAAATATGCCACTACAGTGGGCAAAATGGCAGATGGTTGTGCAACGCACAGCACCTTCCTGTTCAGACACATCCACTTGCATGGTTGTACACCAGAGCAAATATGCCTGTCATCCCTACACAAAGAACATTTCATCTGCTTGAGAAGAAGGGAGCGATTTATCAGAAGAACTTAAGAAGAGCCCTGCTGGATCAGACCTACGGTCCATCTAGTCCAGCATTCTGTTCACACAGAGGCTGACCAAGTGTTGATGGGAAAGCCACACGGAAAAACCGAGCCCAAATTGGAGGGCTCTATCCCGGGGCAAGGGAGGGGTTCACCCTGGGATAAAGCCCTGTCCAGCTAAGGCCTATGTTACACAGCTGAATCATAGTCAGAAAAAATACATAGGCTTCCATACTTAACTGGAATGTAACCCAAAGAGGACTTCCACATAGGAGGCAATTGGAAACCGTAGTGCTGTTTAGATCTAATAAATAAATAAATTGTGATTCCTTGCTGGTTTCATTTGCAGAGCACATTTGTACGTTATTATGGTCTCCTAAGTCTTATCAACCCATTGCTATTCAGACTACTACTACTGCTACTACTACTTTCATTTCTATACTGCCCCATAGCTGAATCTCTCTGGGTGGTTTACAGCAATTCATGAAAACAAACATTATTACAAAATACAACATAATAAAAAAGTCTATTTTTTCAACACAGAAAAATTAAACAATGGAAACAGTTAAAAACCATTTGAGTAAACATTATTATTATTATTATTATTATTATTATTATTATTATTATTATTATTATTATTGTATCCCACCTTTTGTCCAATACTGGAACTCAAGACGGCCTTACAAAATTATAAAAAACATATACATTTTAAAGCCTAAGAATAGAAATGTACAAAAATAAAAATAAAATAAAATACAGTATTAAAGCAGTAAAGGTTTAAAATGCACGACGATTTTACAAGTCCTTAACGTAGATGGAGGCCCAGATTATTCCCTAAGGCCTGCCAGAACAAAAAAGGTTTTGCCTTCCTCTGAAAGCACATCATGGAAGGAGCCAGTCTAGCTTCCTTGGGAAGCGAGTTCCAGAGCACTGGAGCAGCCACCGAGAAGGCCCTCTCCCATGTTCCCACCAAGCGTGCCTGTGAAGATGGTGGGACTGAAAGAAGGGCTTCCCCAGAAGATCTCAAAGCACGGGTAGGCTCATAAGGGAGAATACAGTCTTTCAGATAACCTGGACCCAAGCCATATATAACAATATATCCCCTAAGAGACCTGTTCAAAAACAGCAGGCATAGATGCCTTATCATATACCATTAAATCCTTGGGAGAAAAGGGTGGTCTTTGCCTGAAAAGATGCCAGTGTTGGCACCTGATGGACCTCATTAGGGAGCTCATTCCACAGTCAAAGGGGCCACCACTGAGAAGGCCCTCTCTCTTGTTGCTATGTTCTGAGCCTCCTTTGGAGGTGGTACGAGGAGAAAAGCCCCAACATTGATCGTAGTGTCTGGGTGTGTTCAGATAGTTGCTTTGGAAACTTCCACTCAAGGTCTAAACACAATTTCACAGTTGCATGCAATTACTTAAGGAGTTTTTTTTATGCAGGAATCAAGGGCTGACCAGGTGCAAAGTGAGGAAGACGCGTATGTATCCCACTCTGTTGAAATGATCCGTGGATGTGTTTTGGCGCCCCCCTAACGAAGGGTCTTTTAACTATTACCCGAATCCCTCCTGCTTGGAGATATTTAAGGAACGTCACACCATCAGTCTTTGGAGAGAGGTTCTAGGGGAGAGACACCTGATCACCTTTCCTTCTTTGCACCCATTACTCTGCATTATGCCAACGTTTCAAACGAGTGCTTTTAATAGAGCTGTATTAGAGTACCGGGAGCCAAGATGGAGATGAAGGAGGTGAGTGGTGAATTAGGAAAAGGAGCTTCAGACGGATCCTCTGTGCTCAGCTCATTAACAGAAGTGGAAGTCTGTCTCTTAGGGAGTCGGCGAGGCTCACGTTACGAGGCCCTAATGGGGCCGCCTCTGCTGTCCCTGCTGTTCACGTCAGGCCCTGTTAATCTGAACAGAAGCTGCAGCCCTTTGCTAAGTAAAGGAGAGACCTATTAAGAGGAATTTTAATAAAGGGCTGATTTGTAAACATGAAAGAGACAGGCCTCATTCATTATAAGGGAAGGAGCGAGCGCTCTAGGGCTGCTGAATTTCCCCAAAAAGGCCATTTGTGTCTCATCAGAAGCCTCGATTGCATTCTCCCCAGTAATGTCTGGTGCTGGAAGCCTTCCCAGTAGGTTTACTTCCTAACAAAATGGTTTGATTGGTGTTTAGTGCTGCACGGGCAAGTTCGTGATGAGCCTAGGTTGAGAATATCACACACACACACACCCCCTTGGTTACGCAGATTAAAAAATAAAATAAGGGGGTGGGTCTCTGTCGTGTTTCCCCAAAACCTCCCGCCTTATTGGGAGACAATGAAGAGGTCTGCCATGTAATCCAGGGGTCCCCAACCCCCGGGCCACGGACCGGTCCCGATCTGTGGCCTGTTAGGAACCGGGCCGCGCAGTTGAGCTGCTTCCACCCCCCCACCCCACCTTAGTGTACCTGGGCACGGGGCGCCATCTCGCCTGCCAAGCTGAAATGAAGCCAGGATGCAGGGGTGGGGGTGGGCGGCTTTGGAACAGAGCGCCTGGCCAGAAGCCACTCTGGGAGAGCGACTTCTGGGCACGCTGTTCCGAAGCCACCCGCCCGCCCCAGTGTCCTGGCTTCACTTCAGCTGGGCGCCTACCCAGCCGAAGTGAAAGCAGGACGCTGGAGTGGGGCGGGGGGGCGGGGGGGGGCTTCCCAAAACCATCTCAACCCCCAACCCCAGTCCGTGGAAAAATTGTCTTCCCCGAAACCTGTCCCTGGTGCCAAAAAGGTTGGGGACCACTGATGTAATCCACAAAGCTTTATTCAGGCAATGAACATCTCTTCCCACCTGGAGAGAGTCTAACTTCTAGGAGCTTCCTCTAGGTGAAACTGCGAATTAAGTGAGACCATTGTCCTTTCAAGAAAAAAGGGA
Source organism: Elgaria multicarinata webbii (assembly GCF_023053635.1). Taxonomy (NCBI): domain Eukaryota; kingdom Metazoa; phylum Chordata; class Lepidosauria; order Squamata; family Anguidae; genus Elgaria; species Elgaria multicarinata. The sequence continues at coordinate 8,176,261 of NC_086189.1, forward strand.
AAACCATTTCCCAGAATGCCTTAACTTTGAGGAAGCAGGTCCTGAAGAAGCCTTTGTCAAGAAGCTAGCTGGGCCGACCTTTAGCTCCGCCTGTTTGAGTCTGCGGCGGACTCTAGGATCAGCTAGCCCTGAAGTGCCCTCGCCCTCTGAAGAACACTGATTTCCCACAGACTGTGTGTTGCTAACGTTTTCAGTGACAAGGTCTGGTGAAGGTTCATTTCCAGCTGGTGAAGATCCTGTGAGAATCACCTCCCCCACTCCTCATGTAGGCCGGTATGTTTCTGGCGCGGTGTCTTCTGCTTCAGAATCTGATTCCGATTGATCACCTGAAGCTCCTTCCCACAACCCAAGAGGAACAGGCCTAGTCATGACACTCTCACACATTTGCAACAACTTAGGGCTATGCACAGCCCCCGGAGATGCCTTGGAGGCTGTTTTGGAGCCTCTGAAATGGCCCTGATTCAACTCGGGGTGCTTTGGGGCTGGGCCGCTTCACTTCGGAACCTGCTGTATATTGCGCCAGTTTATTGTGCAATAGTCTAGAGGTGAGGAACAGGCAGATCTGGATAAACTGGGAGGTTTCTGGTTTACTTATTTATTTATTGCATTTCTATACCACCCAATAGCCAAAGCTCCCTGGGCGGTTCACAAAAATTAAAACCGTGAAGTACAATTCAGTGTATAACAACAGTATAAAAAGCACAATATAAATGTACAATATAAAAACACAACCAGGATAAAACCGAGCAGCAATGCAGAGATTGATACAGATTTCAAATACAAATTTTAAACAGCAAAGTTAAAAGACTAAGAGGATAAACTGTTAAAATGCTGGGGGGGGGGAAAGGTCTTCACCTGGTGTCGAAAAGAGTATCACGTAGGTGCCAGGCGGACCTCTCTAGAGAGCTCATTCCACAGCCGGGGTGCCACAGCAGAGAAGGCCCTCCTCCTGGTAGACCCCTGCCTCACTTCCTTTGGCAGGGGCTCACGGAGATGGACCTTTGAAGATGATCTTAGGGTCCAGGCAGGCACATATGGGAGGAGACGTTCCTTCAGATAATCTTATTATATTTCTTTAATGCCCAGTAGCTGAAGTTCTTTGTGATAGGGGAACCACAGCTATTACACCAGTCCTGCTGAAAGACTTTCCCCATGAAGTCATCTCCTTCCTCAACTGTCCTCATCAGCAGCCATCCCAGCTGGCTGACCCGAAGAAGGTGAGAAAGGAGTAGCTGCAGCATCCCTTTCCATGGTCCTGAATATGAACTCCTTGTATGAACTCTGTCCAGGGTCCTGAATATGTCCTTTCAGCTAGATGCCTTCTCCATCCTGCCACTTGCTTTATCCTTTTGTCTCGATGAGAACCACTGGCCACTGTTCCACCTAGAACATCAGGGCCTGGTCCAGTTGGATCCCCCATACTGCTAACTGACATCAACTGCCCTGAGTGAGGGAGACCGGATCAAGTAAAGGGAACATCAATTCCTGCTCTAATTGGAGTGACCCATCCGCCCAAGGATGCAAGAGGGAAACAGGGCCATTCCACCAGCCCTGCTGAAAGTCCACCTATTTTTTCCTCTTCCCTCCTCATTCCTTTTTCCTTGTGTGTTATAACTTTTTAGATTGTAAGGCAGGGACAATCTTGTTTTGCTGATTGTGCAAAAGTTGCCCCAAGAGCCCTGATGGCTAAGAAGTTGTAATTCTTCTTCTTCTTCTTCTTCTTCTTCTTCTTCTTCTTCTTCTTCTTCTTCTTCTTCTTCTTCTTCTTCTTCTTCTTCTTCTTCAATCATTCCATCAATAAGTGATAGGCAAGGGGTCCTGACTCCCAATTTTTCAATTGTATTAGCAGCATACAGCTACCTCTTCGCAACCTCTTCCAAATTAGGCCAATGAAGCAAAGGGAAGCATTGTGGGTTGGGGAGGGGAAGCCAGGAGTGAATTTGTGTATGAAAGGATGGCGATTTCATTTCCCAGATCTGGACTTTCCATAAACCATGGTGATCCATTGGCCCTGGTCCTAGGAGAGTTGGTAGATTCTCTGGTTATCACTGTCCGGCATTTCATTTCTCTTGAGTTCTGGTTTTTAACTAGGAGAATTTCTAAAAATCATTCTGGGCTTGGTGCATGCACAGTTTGCCTTTGTAAAATACTGCAAAAAAAAAAAAAAAAAAAAGGAGGGGGAAAATGAATGAACGGAAGGAAAAATAACCATGAACAAAGAAAAAGATGCAACATTGATTTGCTCATTGCTCATATGATAGCATCAGCATTCTTTTCATGCAGCATTTGAGCAAGGTGTGGCTGTGCGCTTGCACCTAGGTAACACACCATACAAAAAGAATCTTGATGCAACTGTGATGATGATGAAGATGATGATGATGATATTTATTTGTATCCCACCTTTTGCCCAATACTGGGCCTCAAGGCAGCCTTACAAAATTTAAAACATACATTGTAAAACATAGGAAAAGAAATGTACAAAAAAAACCCTCAATAATCAAACGATTAAAATACACAACAGTATTATAAGTCCTTAACATAGATGGAGGACCAGATTATTCTCCAAAGGCCTGTTGCAACAAACAAGTTTTTGCCTGCTTCTGAAAGCCCATCAAGGAGGGAGCCATCCTAGCTTCCCTGGGAAGAGAGTTCCAGAGCACCGGAGCAGCCACCGAGAAGGCCCTCTCCCAGGTTCCCACCAAGTGCGCCTGTGAAGATGGTGGGACTGAAAGAAGAGCTTCTCCAGAAGATCTCAAAGCACAGGCAGGCTCAAAAGCGAGAATACGGCCTTTCAAATAACCTGGACCCGAGCCATATAGGGCTTTATAGGTCATAACCTGCACTTTGAATTGTGCCTGGAAACGGACCGGAAGCCATTGGAGCTGTTTTAACAGGGGAGTTGTGTGCTCCCTGTAACCAGCCCCGGTCAACAATCTGGCTGCAGCTCTTTGAACCAGCTGGAGTTTCCGAACAATCTTCAAAGGCAGCCCCACGTAGAGCGTGTTATAGTAATCCAATCAGGATGGAACTAAGGCATGTGTCACCGTGGCCATGAATACTAAGACACCCCAGTGGCTGTTTTGTAGTGTCCTATCACTACGTACAGAAGCTGAGTTTCTATGTGCCCTCTTTTGCAGGTGAGGGGCCGCTGGGGGTGCCATGACAGAAGCACCCCCAAATCTCAGAACCACCACTTCACACAACTCTCCTTTTGACAGAGATAAAGCCTCAAATCTGTTTTATCTGTAGCCCAGTAGGATTCCTGGATGTCTAAATCCTGTTTATTCCTACCAAGTATTGATTGTATGACTTCATGCAAAGAGAATCTCTCCTCCTCTTTCCCCCCCTGTTTTTTGCACACACAACGCTCTCACCCAACAGCTAAACAGCTAGTGTTGCATTTAATCTCCTCCTGCATTTTGCTGGGTGGTTGTTTATTGCTTTCCCAGATAAAATTAGCAGCTCCAGTATTGATATCTGCTTGTGTATCTGGGGGAAATGTAGGAAGAGTTAAAAGAAGAGTAAATAAAACATGATGGAGCCAGGGTCAAGATGAAAGGGTTGGCTGAAATGTCTATAAATGTACAAATCTTCGGAACAGCAGAGTGTGTGAAATCTCGACGCGTTGAACCCATCAGCGGTACAATCTTATTTGCCATGAAAATCTCCAGGAACTGAGAAAACATCAACTTTCCCCAGATGAAGCCTTTTCACCATCCCTGGCGAGGTTGCAATTGGCCTGTGGTTATTTACTTAGTTATTGACATCACGGAAGTTTCTAGAACTCCTCGCCCACAATGCGCTTGCCTGCATTAAACCTGGCAAAGGGCTGCAGCAGGCTTTTCAGAACAATTCCTCTAACAGCGAGGCCAAGGGCCAGAGAACGAGGGAGACGCTCGGAGCAAAGCAGTTGGTTTAAGTGATCTTTGATCAATAGCCATTTCTGAGATCGCTGGATTTGTTTATCCTTAATTCCAGGAGGTGTTTTACCACTTCGGTAGCTCTCAAACGGAAGGGGAGGAAAATCCAATAATCTATTGCAAGCAGGAAACGTGGGAGTCACCCATTATGGATATGAGAGCATTGGGCTTTGGCCTAGAAAACTATTAGCAGTCGAATCCCATCTCCGATACGGATATGCCAGGAAAATCATTATGGATCAATTCAACCATGCAGAGAGAGCACAGGGCTAGTGCCAGTTCAAACTAGTTGAACCCACTGGAGAGTACAAAACTATGGCCTCTCTAAGCTGACCTGAGGTTGGTACTCCAGCCATGGAAGGGAATGTGGTGGTGAGGACCTAATGGAAGTCCAGACTTCCTGATTTCCATAAAATTTAGCCAAATTATTACTTCTTACCTCTAAGTCAGTATGGTGGCGTGGTTAGAATGTTGGTCTGGGACTTGAGAGAACTGGGTTCGAGTCTCCACTCAGCCATGGAAGCTCACTGGGTGACTCTGGGCCAGTTACTGACTCTCAGCCTAACCTAACAAGTATCATAGAACCATATTATAGTAGAGTTGGAAGGGGCCTATAAGGCCATCGAATCCAAACTCTTGCTCAATGCAGGAATCCACCCTAAAGCATCCCCGACAGATGGTTGTCCAGCTGCCTCTTGAAGGCCACTAGTGTGGGAGAGCCCAGGACCTCCCTAGGCAATTAGTTCCATTGCCATACTGCTCTAACAGTAAGGAAGTTTTTCCTGATGTCCAGCTGGAATCTGGCTTCCTTTAACTTGAGCCCGTTATTCCGTGTCCTGCACTCTGGGAGGATCGAGAAGAGATCCTGGCCTTCCTCTGTGTGACAACCTTTCAAGTCCTTGAAGAGTGCTCTCATGTCTCCCCACAATCTTCTCTTCTCCAAGCTAAACATGCCCAGTTCTTTCAGTTTCTCCTCATATTTATTTATTTATTTATTTATTTATTTATTTATTTATTTATTGCATTTCTATACTACCCAATAGCTGGAGCTCTCTGGGCGGTTCACAAAAATTCATAGAATCATAGAATAGCAGAGTTGGAAGGGACCTACAAGGCCATCGAGTCCAACCCCCTGCTCAATGCAGGAATCCACCCTAAAGCATCCCCGACAGATGCTTGTCCAGCTGCCTCTTGAAGGCCTCTAGTGTGGGAGAGCCCACAACCTCCCTAGGTAACTGATTCCATTGTTGCACTGCTCTAACAGTCAGGAAGTTTTTCCTGATGTCCAGCTGGAATCTGGCTTCCTTTAACTTGAGTCCATTATTCCGTGTCCTGCACTCTGGGAGGATCGAGAATTAAAAACATTCAAAGTATAAAACAACTGTATAAAACCATACTATAAAATACAATATAAAAGCTCAACCAGATCAAAACAGCAGCAGTGCAAAATTACAAATTTAAAACACCGAGTTAAAATTTATTTATATACTGTTAAAATGTTGGGAGAATAAAAAGGTCTTCACCTGGCATCTAAAAGCATATAATGTAGGTGCCAAGCAACTTTGTTTCCAGACCCCTGATCATCCATGTTGCCCTCCTCTGAACACTCATCATCATCAAGAGAATCAGCCATGGTCCCTACCAGTCTGGGTCCTTGGCCCCAGCGCAAGGATGCTGCATCCTGATCACAACCCCGCCTCTCCTTTCCCCTGTAATTCAAGCCTGTGGTGAGATGTTGTGGAGGTAGCCCTAGGACAGGTGCTGCAGGTCCATCATGCTGCCACCATTCCCAGAGGCCTCCTGGCACCCAAAGCCTTAGGAAAACCCGTGTCCCAGGTTCGATTCCCGACATCTCCAGGTACAGCAGGAAACCCCCCTGCCTGAAACCTTGGGAATTGCTGACGGTGTCACAGTACTGGACTAGATGGTCCAAGGGGCTGATGGAGTAGAGGCGGCTTCCTATGTTCCTAGAAATACCAGCAGCCCTGAATTTAGCCCTGACCCAGGAAGGAGAAGCTAGCAGCATGATTAAATGAGGTAGAGGTTGATTTACAAGAAAGGACAGGGGTTAGGGAAGAACAGAATGGAATATTAAAAAACAACAACATACAGAATCATGATTTTAGGGTGGATTCCTGCATTGAGCAGGGGGTTGGACTCGATGGCCTTGTAGGCCCCTTCCAACTCTGCTATTCTATGATTCTACGATATAGCATTGGAGAGCCCAAAGCATAAAAGAATAAAACCTAGCCAGTATTAGGGTGACCCTATAGAAAGGAGGACAGGACTCCCTGCTAGAATGACCAGATACAAAAGAGGGCAGGGCTCCTGCAGATTTCACTGTTGTGATGAAGAGAGACTTTCACCAGGTGCTGCATGCATACAGAGGACGCCTGCTGAAATTCCTTTTTCAATGCAACTGTTAAAGATACAGGAGCTCTGTCCTCCTTTCCATAGGGACACCCTAAGTTGTAGTCCAAGACATCTGCAGTGTGACAGATCAGGGGAGGCAATTCTCATCCCTTTGATCCCCGTTCAGCTGTAGCTAGAACTCTTCTGGCCCAATTACCACTCCTTTGTGAGGTTGATCCATTTACAATTAATGTGGTGGTGAACAATTGTTATTAAAACTTCCCAAACAGAGGACTACGAAAACAATGCCTCGTACACACCATCGAGTATTTAATGGAAGGCCTGAGCCACAATTGCAAAGGGAGGTTTTTATTTATCAGGCTTTACAGCACGCCGTGTACGCGTCAACAGAGAGATTTAAAAATAGGCTTTTTTGAGAATATCAGCAGAAATTGAAACATCCCAGGTAGAAACTGTCTGTCACCTGGCTAGCAGGAGGCAGAAATGCAATCTACAGCTACAACAAGTTTCTCTCTCTCCCCCCACTTTTTTTTTTTTTAAAAAAAAACTCAGTGCAAAGAATGTTTACTTGGAGGAAAAACTGGTTATTGATGTAGTCTGGAAAGGCCTGCAAACCAGCCTAAGTTGAAATGTGAACGAAAATTTGCTCACATGATTTGGTCCTAGTCTCATTGAAGTGGACTGTTGATGCTACTTCAGAAGGCGGGGCCTTTAGGGTGGCCATATGGAAAGGAGGACCGGGCTCCTGTATCTTTAACAGTATCTTTAACAGTAAAGGGAATTTCAGCAGGTGTCCTTTGTACACATCCTTTGTACACATTTTCTTTTCCCTACAGCCTTCAAATATTGAGTTTGTTCTGACTTTACACTGTTGGTTTTGCCCTACCCTGTGCCTGTTTACACTTCCCTGTGCCTGTTTGCATTCTCCTTCCCTCTTTATTGTTTACTACAACTTATTAGATTGTAAGCCTATGCGGCAGGGTCTTGCTATTTACTGTGTTATCTGTACAGCACCATGTACATTGATGGTGCTATATAAATAAATAATAATAATAATAATAATGCAGCACCTGGTGAAATTCCCTCTTCATCACAACAGATAAAGCTGCAGGAGCTATACTAGAGTGACCAGATACAAAAGAAGGCAGGTTTAACTGTTGTGATGAAGAGGGAATTTCACCAGGTGCTGCATGCATACAAAGGACGCCTGCTGAAATTCCCTTTTCTATACAACTGTTAAAGGTACAGGAGCCCTGGCCTCCTTTCCATAGGGCCAGCCTTGCCTGGGGCCTCATACTTGGAAAACCTCTTGCATATAATAATATTTCCCTGCACACTGCAAGTTAGCTTGTCAGGGAAAAGGGTATACTAGAACGCCTGCCTGTGACCTGGGGCTAGTCTTCAGGATCAAGCTACAAGGTACTTTAAAGATGCAGCTGGTAGCTGCATCTTTCCCCCTCTCTAATAATAATAATAATAATAATAATAATAATAATAATAATAATGTTATTTCTTACATGCCTCTCCATTTTGATCGAGGCAGGAAACAACAGTTAATATAAAATACATAAAGCTTAATTAAAACATAATATACATTGTTAAAACATCCTAAAACTGTTCTAAAAACATCCTAAAATTCCACTGGGTAGGCCTTCCGGAAGAGCTCAGTCTTGATAGCTTTCTTGAATGCTAATAGACTGTCAAGTTTACTCAGAAGTAAGCACAGAGGGCCCGATCTGTTCACCGTTCCTTTGGCCCATCAACCACTTTTTGGCATTGCACTTTCAGGGGGAGAGAATGCAAGCCATATTGTGACCGCAATGAGTAACAAAGGAGTTTAAAGCCCACTACTCTCAAGGCTAGAACTTTGGCTCCCAAATACTTACTTTTTGAATAAAAAAAAAAAGATAGGGGGAAAGAGATATAGCTTCTAGCTATATCTTTAAAGCACCGCGTAGTTTGACCTTCACCAAGGTTGCCTTTCCTTGTACAAAGTATAAAAGTTGGGTATATTAAAATGAAATCTGATAATAAAAGGGGGGTTATCTGTGGGAATTAACTCCCCACCCCCCACTGTTAGACATGCATTTACTCTGATTAGATTTCAAACGATGCCCTCAGAATATCTGAATGGTAAAATGTTTTAACGGGCCAATAAATGTCTTTCTGTGTGTGGATTAGGACCGGTGGAAGAAAGAAAAAAGGTTGGATCCAGACTTAGTCATGCTTAGAAAAGAACCAATGAGATCAATGAGAGAAGTTATTAATGGCTCACTTGAGTCCCATTAATTCAAATTTGAACCCACTGTAGTCCTGTCTCTAATGTCTGCACATGTTCTAGCTCCACCCACTCCATTTCTGACGTTGCCACATTGACTGGCATCATCTAAAGGGGGTTTCTACTCACCCTCACTTGAACACAAGTAGAACTCTCTGCATGGCACCTTTTTGTTCACTTTCCCCACTAATATATGCATTTTTATATGTATATTTCTTGGGAATATATGTATTTTTGTATGCATCTTTGGCTGAAACAACTAAGAGCATCAAAAGTGCAATGATGGATCAGACCAAGGGTCCATCTAGTCCAGCATTCTGTTCACACAGTGGCCAACCAGCTGTTGACCAGTGACCAATAAGCAGGACACAAGTGCAATAGGACCCTCACACCCATGTTCCCCAGCAACTGGTGTACATAGGCATGTCACCTTTGCTACTGGAGGTAGCATGGAGCCATCAGCACTAGTAGCCATTGATAGCCTTCTCCTCCAGGAATCGGAAAACTCTGAGAAGTGTGAATACCAAAGGATAAATGCAATCCCATTCTCATATCAGTTTGGGAAATGTGGTAAATTCCTACCAAAATGCAAACCAAATAAAACATCTCCCCCATCCTCAGTTAGGGCTGTTCCTTAGACAGCAGCCTGAGATGAGCCAGGAGCCAGGAAGCAGGAGCAAAAAACAAGACAGTAGTTCAAAGAGTAAGTCAGAACCAAAGAAGAAGACAGGATGCAGGATAGAGGAGCAAGTTGGGATCTGTCAGTGCTGATCCGTGGGCATGTCTAAAGTGAGCCAGGAAGCAGAAACAAAGAAGAAACCAGGAGGCAGGATAGAGGATCTGTCAGTGCTGATCCGTGGGCATCAGTCTGAAGTGAGCCAGGAAGCAGAACCAAAGAAGAAACCAGGAGGCAGGATAGAGGATCTGTCAGTGCTGATCCGTGGGCACCAGTCTGAAGTGAGCCAGGAAGCAGAACCAAAGAAGAAACCAGGAGGCAGGAGAGAGGATCTGTCAGTGCTGATCCGTGGGCATCAGTCTGAAGTGAGCCAGGAAGCAGAACCAAAGAAGAAACCAGGAGGCAGGAGAGAGGATCTGTCAGTGCTGATCCGTGGGCATCAGTCTGAACTGAGCCAGGAAGCAGAACCAAAGAAGAAACCAGGAGGCAGGAGAGAGGATCTGTCAGTACTGATCCATGGGCATCAGTCTGAAGTGAGCCAGGAAGCAGAACCAAAGAAGAAACCAGGAGGCAGGATAGAGGATCTGTCAGTGCTGATCCGTGGGCATCAGTCTGAAGTGAGCCAGGAAGCAGAACCAAAGAAGAAACCAGGAGGCAGGATAGAGGATCTGTCAGTGCTGATCCGTGGGCACCAGTCTGAAGTGAGCCAGGAAGCAGAACCAAAGAAGAAACCAGGAGGCAGGAGAGAGGATCTGTCAGTGCTGATCCGTGGGCACCAGTCTGAAGTGAGCCAGGAAGCAGAACCAAAGAAGAAACCAGGAGGCAGGAGAGAGGATCTGTCAGTGCTGATCCGTGGGCATCAGTCTGAAGTGAGCCAGGAAGCAGAACCAAAGAAGAAACCAGGAGGCAGGAGAGAGGATCTGTCAGTGCTGATCCGTGGGCATCAGTCTGAACTGAGCCAGGAAGCAGAACCAAAGAAGAAACCAGGAGGCAGGAGAGAGGATCTGTCAGTGCTGATCCATGGGCATCAGTCTGAAGTGAGCCAGGAAGCAGAACCAAAGAAGAAACCAGGAGGCAGGATAGAGGATCTGTCAGTGCTGATCCGTGGGCATCAGTCTGAAGTGAGCCAGGAAGCAGAACCAAAGAAGGAACCAGGAGGCAAGATAGCCGAGCAAATTATGATTTGTCAAGGCTGGTCCATGGGCAGCCGTCTGGTAAGCCAATCAGGTACTACTGAGTAATATAAGTACTTATAGAGTAGACCTGCTTCCTCTCTTCTTCTGGACAACATGTTGACAAGGGAAACCAGGCAACCTTCTCTTTGTGCCTTCAGACTTCTGGTTTCCAGTTTCCTCATCCCTGGTGTGCTTCTAGGTTATGGGTCTCTGGGGCCTATGGGCCCATCTAGAAATTTGAGCAACTGTCCAGCAAAGGAGATTGTTACCTTGTCGTGGTGCTGGAGCTTGAACACCTAAGCCATGAAGGGACACTAAAGATGGGAAGGACATGGTAGAGAGGTCAGACTAAATACGATCCCTGGGGAAGGTAATGGCAACCCACCCCAGTATTCTTGCCGTGAAAACTAAGTGGATCAGTACAACCAGAGATATGTCGGTATACCATTGGAAGATGGGACTCCCAGGTCAGAAGATGGTCAAAATGCTACTAGGGAGGAACAGAGGATAAGTTCAACTAGCCCCAGATGTGATGACGTAGCTAGCTTAAAGCTGAAAGGACGGCTAGCGGCCGATGGTGCTGGTGGTGAACGACGAATCCAATGTTCTAAAGGTCAACACACCATAGGAACCTGGAATGTAAGATCTATGAGCCAGGGCAAATTGGATGTGGTTATTGGTGAGATGTACTCGACCTTGGGGGAGCTAGGGGTGGTGACGGCCGACAGAAAGCTCTGGCCTGGGCTGGTCCATGAAGTCACGAAGCATTGGAAGTGACTGAACGAATAAACAACAACCTGGGCGCCAGCACAAAATGGCTGCCATGGGCGGGATGGTTAGTTGCAAAGGACAAGTAACCTTTTAAAAATATATAATTGGGAGGAGTTGGTGAATGCCAAGGAAGGAGTCGGGGGTATCAAGGATGTCTGTCTTTGAGGGACATGCCCTCATCATAAGCACCAGACATTATCATAGAGTCACAGAATAGTTGAGCTGGAAGGGGTCTCTAAGGCCATCGAGTCCAACCCCCTGCTCAATGCAGGAATCCACCCTAAAGCATCCCTGACAGAGGGTTGTCCAGCTGCTTCTTGAAGGTCTCTAGTGTGAGAGAGCCCACCTCCTTCCTAGGTCATTGGTTCCATTGTCGTACTGCTCTAACAGTCAGGAAGTTTTTCCTGATGTCTAGCCGGGAACTGGCTTCCTGTAACTTGAGCTGAGAAAACAGGTTTGAGAGCGGTTCCATCTGGGCATGTGACTGATGTCCCAAAACATAGCTGCTCTGTGACAGAAGCAGGACGCCCGGTGGTTTTGAACAAATCGACACCGCAAGTTGTTGTCTGCCAGTGCACGGAACAGGCGCATGAATCTTAAAGCAATGGAACAAAGAGGGGAAATCGTGGCACCTCGGTCTTTTTTGCACTGAGTGGCACCTCACCGAACAGCCGTCAGCATAGTTCTGAAATGCTTTATCTGCCTGGCGCAGACAGGTGACCCAGAATTAAGCACAAGGGAGAAACGATAGTCTGTCTAAGCTCAATTCGCCACATGTGGCATTCAGATCTTGTGGCTTAAAACATGCCTTGTTAATCACGTTTCTCCTGGGCTGATATCCTGATCTCTTACTCTGGTTAATCTAGTTGAATTTGTTAAGAGCCTCCCCCCGCCCCCACTGCACTGCTCTGCAGTTTAATCTGTGCAGTAAGGAGGTGTGTGTTGGAAAGCCATTAAAACAACTTCAAATGGAGAAGGACAGAGATGGATCAGAGGGACAGACAGAGAGCCACGGGTCGAAGGAGAACAGTGGTAGATGGTAGAAATAGACGGTGTACGTCCAGGACATTAAATGTGGTTTAGGAGCATTATGGTAAGTTACACAGGGAGGAAAGAGAGAAAAGATGGGTGAAGGAGATTACGTGCTCTGCAGTCCTATGTAGGGTTACTCAGAAGTAAATCACACTGTGGCCGTAGCTAGACCGAAGGTTTATCCCAGGATTGTCCTGGGGCCAAACCTGTTCCTCTAAGTGCCACACAGGGCATCCAGCGCTCAGGTAGGGACGAACCCAGGATGATCCTGGGATAAACCTTAGGTCTAGCTATGGCCTAAGTTTCATGGGTTGTAGAGACAGGAAAGAATGCACAGGATGGCGGTCCTCACAAATGTTTTTATAGACTGACATTTTAGGGAGAGGTGAAGGAAGTGAAGCTATCTAAGAACATAAGAAGAGCCCTGCTGGGTCAGACCGAGGGTCCATCTAGTCCAGCACTCTGTTCACGCAGTGGCCAACCAGCTGTTGACCAGGGACCCACAAAGCAGGACATGGTGCAACAGCACCCTCCCACCCATGTTCCCCAGCAACTGGCGTATATAAACTAACTGTCCCTGATACTGGTGGTAGCACATATCTATTAGGACTAGTCACCATTGCTAGCGTTCTAGGACCTTATCCAACTGCCTTTGAAAGCCATCCAAATTGGTGGCCATCACCACAACCTTTGGAAGTGAATTCCATAGTTCAATTCCGCACTGTGTGAGGAAGTCCTTCCTTTGAACCGTCCCGAATCTCCCACCAATCAGCTTCATGGGATGACCCCGGGTTCTGGTATTATGGGAAAGGAAGAAAAAAATGTCTCCCTCTCCACATTGTCCACACCACGCACCATTTTGTACAGCTCTATCATGACTCCCTTTACCCTCCTTTTTGCCAAGCTAAACAAGCCCAGCTGTTGTAACCTTCCCTCATATGGGAGATACTCCAGCCCCTGGATCATTTTAGCTGCCCTTTTCTGCACTTTTTTCCCCAGCTGCACAATATTGGTTTTTTTTATGGTTGAAGGCAGTATGATACTGGCAGTTTTATTTTCAATTCCTTTTCTTATAATGCCTAACATGGAGTTTGTCTTCTTTACAGCTGCCACACACTGGGGGCCTTGCTAGACCTACCAGATAATCTGGTGGGGAGTAGGAGTGATGGCGCGTTGCAGCTAGCGTGCGCCGTCGCCCTTTTCTAGCTGTAACACGCGATGGGGTAAGGGGAAGCCCCGTTGCATCCTCTGTTTTCTTTGGATCTTAAAGGGCCATGGGCGCAGGAGCGCACCAACGGAAAGGTAAGTCCTTTTTTTTTAAAAAAATTAAGGGTTCCCCGCTCCCCCTGCCCCTCATTTCCCCCCCTCACAATGCCTGATGCCCCCCTGCCCACTCGCTTGCCCATCCTCCCCCTGCTCGCCATGCCCATCCCTGCTCACCCGTGCCCACCCCCTGGCCGCTCGCCCGTGCCCACCCCCTGGCCGCTCGCCCGTGCCCACCCCCTGGCTGCTTGCCCATCCTCCCCCTGTCCGCCATCCCTGTCCCGTCCTTCTTCCCCCGCCACCGTCCGCCATGGCTGTCCCCTGTCCCCGTTCTTCTTCCCCTGTCCCCATCCGCCATGCCTGTCCCCGTTCTTCTCCCCCCCCATCTCTCCTGCCGGGTCCGTTCTTTCCCCCGGCTCCCATCTCCCCCCCCGTGATTCCCCCCCTGGCCCGATGGGCACAGCGCTCCTATGGAATGCTGTGCCCAGTCCGTGGCTTCTCCCGGCTACTCGTGAGTAACTGGGAAAAGCCACGGACCCGGCTAGACCTTCCGCAGCCCTGGCCTCAGCCTGGGGCTGCGGAAAAGCCGGGCCGTAAGCAGATCCGGGTATCCCGGTTCAAGGGCGGACTTAGCCCGGCCTGACCCCGGGATCCCCTGTGCGTCATCTGGATGCACAGGAGGGAGACCAGGACTCACACTGGGCTAACTCCTTGTCTAGCAACGGCCTGGGTTGACATTTTCATGCAGCTGTCCACCACAACCCCAAGATCTCTTTCTTGTTCGGTCACCACCAGCTCAGATCCCATTAGGTTATACTTGAAGTAGGTTTTTCTTGCTTCACCTTACAAGTGCTTACATTGAACCACATCTGCCATTTGGATGCCCACTCTCCCAGCTTGGAAAGATCCCGTTGGAGCTATTATTATTATTATTATTATTATTATTATTATTATTATTATTATTTTTGTATACTGCTTCATAGTCGAAGCTCTCTGGGCTGTATACAAATGCTCTCTTCACAATGCCTTTGTGTTTAACAACCTTAAATAATTTGGTGTCGTTGGCAAACTTGGCCACTTCACTGCTCACTTTTGATTTTCGTTTTTTTAAATCCCTTCCTCTGTTAAGTTCCCTCACACATACCTGCCGCATCACTGCAAGAGTTCTTCAATTTACAGCTCTCTGAGTGGGAGTTAATGCAAACGCGCATATATGCATGAATGTATTGAAGAGAACCTTGCAGTCATGTACAATTCTATCGAGGTGGCTTTTCTGTTTTGTTTTTCCACCGAGCTATTTATGTGGCAAGCAGCACACGCAGAGTGTGCCGTACAGCATTTGGGAATTTAGAAACAAAACCGCCGAGGATCCTTAATGGATTGTTCTGGTTCCAAAACCAGAGCAGGTGATTCAGAGCACGGAAACCCATGGAGAAATCCAGATGCAGAGAACTTTAGAAGCCCTTCTAGTTTCCCTTAAAACTTTTGTATTTATTGCTTTTGTTGAACAATAAAAAAAAGTTTAAAATGGAAACTAGAAGTTATTTATTTATTATTGCATTTATATCCTGTCTTTTTTCCTCTTAAGAAACCCAAAGCGGTGTACAGAATCCTCCTCCTCTCCATGTTATCCTCACAACAACAAACCTGTGAGGTGGGTTGGGCTGAGAGTCTGTGATTGGCCCAAAGTCACCCAGTGAGTGGCCATCCCCATGGCCGAGTGGGGACTAGAACCCAGATCTCCCGACTCCCAGTCCAAGGCCATAGCTAGACCTAAGGTTTATCCCAGGATTGTCCTGGGGTCAAACCTGTTCATCTAAGTGCCACACAGGGCATCCAGCGCTCAGGTAGGGATGAACCCAGGATAATCCTGGGATAAACCTTAGGTCTAGCTACGGCCTTGGACTGGGAGTCCAACACTACGGCCCTACACTCTAGCCACTACACCACCAACTAGTTCTTTACTTTTAAGTCTGTGGAAGAAATGCCTGTGGACACCATTCACCTAGGACTGGCCAATGAGGACATGTGGATCTCAGAAATTCTCAATAGGCACATTATTATTATTATTATTATTTATTGCATTTCTATACCGCCAAACAGCCGAAGCTTCCAGGATGGTTCACAAAACCCAAAACCACTCAAAGTATAAAACAAGCAGCACAAAAACATGATATAAAATACACGCCAAAAAGTGACTAAAAAACACACCACACATGATGAAAACATCTCCAAAACATCCCCAAAGCATTCTAAAATTCCACTGGATAGGCCTGCCGGAATAGATCAGTCTTTACTGCATTTTTAAACTCTAAAAGACTGTCAAGTTGACCAGTCTCCTCCGGCAGGCCGTTCCACAGTCTGGGGGCAGCAGAAGAAAAGGTCCTCTGGGTAACTAGGGTGACCCTATGAAAAGGAGGACAGGGCTCCTGTATCTTTAACAGTAATGTAGAAAAGGGAATTTCAGCAGGTGTCAATTGAAGTGGGTGAAATGCCCTCTTCATCACAACAGTTAAAGCTACACTAGCTATAGTAGAGTGGCCGGATACAAAAGAGGGCAGCTTTAACTGTGTTGATGAAGAGAGAATTTCACCCTCTTCAATTGACACCTGCTGAAGTTTCCTTTTCTACATTACTGTTAAAGATACAGGGGCCCTGTCCTCCTTTTCATATGGTCACCCTACGGTAACAGTTGTTAATCTAGTCTTTGCTAGCTGAAGTGGATTCTTCCCAGAGGACCTGAGTGTGCGGGGCGGATTGTACGGGAGGAGGCGATCCCGCAGGTAGCCTGGACCCAAACCATGTAGGGCTTTAAAGGTGATAACCAACACTTTGTACTTTGCCCGGAAACTAATGGGCAGCAAGTGAAGAGGTTTTAAAACAACAACAACAACAGGAAAAGAAATGACAGAAAGAGACATGGAAGCTTGCTTGAAATACCTGAAGGGCTGCCATAAAGTAGATGGCACAGATTTGTTCTCCCTTGTGCCAGAGGCGAGAACTGGAATGGGCAGAAATGGCACAGAAGCAAACTATGGCTAAACATTTGGAGAAACCTCCTCATGGTTACAGCTGTTCAGGGCCGGCTCTCCCATTAGGCAGGGTTAGGGTGACCCTATGAAAAGGAGGACAGGGCTCCTGTATCTTTAACAGTAACGTAGAAAAGGGGACTTCAGCAGGTATCAATTGAAGAGGGTGAAATTCCCTCTTCATCACAACAGTTAAAGCTGCCCTCTTTTGTATCTGGCCAGTGTAGCTAGTGTAGCTTTAACTGTTGTGATGAAGAGGGGATTTCACCCTCTTCAATTGACACATGCTGAAATTCCCTTTTCTACATTACTGTTAAAGATACAGGAGCCCTGTCCTCCTTTTCATAGGGTCACCCTAGGCAAGGTGCCATGTTGACCTTTCCCTTAGGCAACCAAATCTTATGGGCCAATTTTGGAGCAGTTCAACAGAGGAAAAGATGACCTTTTGAGTTCATGGGTTCTCCTTCTTTGGAGCTATTTAATGCTCCAATTAGGTGGCCTAAAGTGGTACCCCAAATCACTTTTCATGGCTGAATTTACACAAAAATAGACACACAATATAACCCTCCCAGTTTATTGTTATCTATGGCCATCTGAACCATGTCCTTAAATTTCAGCCATATACTACTTGCCATTTTCTTTCTGGAAATAAATAAGTAAATAAATAAATAAATAAATAAATAATCCCATACCTGCAAAATGGAGAGATTTTGCATTTAGGATGTTTTGGGGGCAATATCCAATGGTGTCATTCCATTAGTGTGAATGATGTTGCGCTATCGGAAACTAGGATCTGAAGTATACGCAAGAGAAGAATTAAACTAAAGTTATGTGTGTACCAGCACAGTTGCACAAGCAGTTGTGCATCCCATTGTGCAACTGTGAAGGTTTGAGGCCTACCAAGGCAAGGTAATAAAGTCAGGCCTCAGAGTCCTGGATTTTTTTTTTTCTGTTGGGAGGGGCTATACCTGGGCAGAGTAGCTTAATTTCTCCAGTTAAGATTCATTTCTTTAAAATGAGAACAGTACTTTTTGTTTGGGGAAAGAGAATATAAAAGAAAGAGAGAGCCAGCCTGACCAGAGCCAGGTAAGACCAGACCATAAGGAAGGAGCAGAAAGATGCAGCTTGAAGAAGTCTAGATGCAGCTAGGGTAAAAGAACTCGCATTTTTGCAACTTTGTTTTTCTTTTAATGCCTTTGTATCACTCAGCTCTATTGACTATGGGCTTAGCTAGATGATGGGTTAGCCCGGGCTGATACCCGGGATCACCCCTGTGTGTCCAGATGACGCACAGGGGATCCTGGGCTCAGGCAGGGGGCAACCCTCCCTTGCCCCACGGTAATGAGCTCCACTTGTAGCCTGGTATTTCCCACGGTCTCACGCTGAGCACGAGACTGTGAGCATGCGGGCTGTTCTGCGGCTTCTCCCAGCTTCAGCGATTACTCACGAGGAGCCGGGAGAAGCCTCGCACAGGGCACAGTGCTCCCTAGGAGCGCTGTGCCCATTGGGGCCAGGGTGGGGAGAGAGATCAGGGTGAGGGGAGAGATCTGGGCCAGGGGGAGAGATCGGGGCCAATGGGGAGAGATGGGGGGGAGATCTGGGCCAGGGGGGAGAGATTGGGGCCGGGGGGGAGAGATTGGGGGGGAGAGATCTGGGCCAGGGGGGAGAGATTGGGGCCGGGGGGGGGAGAGATCGAGGCCAGGGGGAGAGAGATCGGGGCCGGGGGGAGAGATC
Source organism: Elgaria multicarinata webbii (assembly GCF_023053635.1). Classification (NCBI taxonomy): domain Eukaryota; kingdom Metazoa; phylum Chordata; class Lepidosauria; order Squamata; family Anguidae; genus Elgaria; species Elgaria multicarinata. The sequence goes on from NC_086189.1 coordinate 8,194,512, forward strand.
TGGGCCAGTGGGGAGAGATTGGGGGGAGAAATCTGGGCCAGGGGGGAGAGATTGGGGCCAGGGGGGAGAGATCTGGGTGGGTGGGAGAGATCTGGGCTGGGGGGGAGAGATAGGGGCCAGGAGGGAGAGATCTGGGCCAGGGGGGAGAGATTGGGGCCAGGGTGGGGAGAGAGATCAGGGTGAGGGGAGAGATCTGGGCCAGGGGGAGAGATCGGGGCCAATGGGGAGAGATGGGGGGGAGATCTGGGCCAGGGGGGAGAGATTGGGGCCGGGGGGGAGAGATTGGGGGGGAGAGATCTGGGTGGGTGGGAGAGATCTGGGCTGGGGGGGAGAGATAGGGGCCAGGAGGGAGAGATCTGGGCCGGGGCGGAGAGATTGGGGCTGGGGGGGGGGAGAAATCGGGGCTAGGGGGGAGAGATCGGGGACGGGAGGGATTGGGAAAGTTTTCCTTTTTTAAAAAAGTACCATTTGTCACATGTTGCTGCCCCTTGGAAAAAGAAAAAAAATGGCGGTCGCGACAGCTCCCTACTAGAGTCGCCTTGCCTGACGTCAAGACGAGGGCGGGATCTCGTGTTATTTACAACGCAAGATCACCCCTCCTCACGCCTGGATTTCACGGTAGGTCTAGCAAAGGCCTAAATACCTTTATTGTAAGTTGGTTGTTTTAAAATACTAGTAAACTGTTGTGTCACATTGTTCACTCGCCCCATGTCTACAACCTAAATCCCACTTTACTGGGAAGAGGAAGGTAAAAAAAAAAGAAGGATGGTGGGATCCTAAAAGCGTTGCTCTGGGAGTCTAGGTCATAGAAGGAAACCTGACAGCAATACATTGCTCATAACCCTTGTGCAGTAGGGTGCACAACCAGTTGTGACACGTGTTGTACTATTGATGGTTCAAATGTAATGGGCAACCGCTTGCACAACAAGGGAGCTTCACTAGGGCTATTTCAGTTTGTGGAATGATAGTGTGGGATACCGCCCATTATATCCCCAAACGCATGGGGGTAAAAATGTCTTGTGCTTGTCCCCCCTCTGCCCCCAAGATAACTGGTCTTGGTAAAACAGGCTTAAGTGCCCTGGGGATGAAATCTCCCTGCTCTTCCCACCTCCATCAGTACGTTGGTACAATTTCTCCCTGGCGCATTTGCCAATGACAGATTTGTTATCAGGCTTTGAAAAATACTACACTACACCAAAATGTTAGTCGTTGGTTAATAAGAAAGGTTTGCCTAAAGTTTTACCGTGACAGCCTACGATAGTTTCCCAATATTTCGAGTCTGAAACATAGCTGTTGTTGTTTCCAATTGAAATGGGGGAAAAAAAATAATAGCTTTGCAAAAGAACGTATATTTTGTGGGTTATTCTATATGCAGCTGGGAGATGCTGAAAGAAAATTCCCCACTTATTGCTGCTTGGTTTTTTTCTGGTTGCCCTTTTTGTACTGTGATTTCCTATTGTGATTTTAAGCTTTCATATTATATTTTATGCTGGACTTACGGCTTTCGTTTTTGTAACCTGCCCAAACTGCTTTGGCTATTGGGCGGTATAGAAATGAAATAAATCAATGAATGCTGTGAAAGTGTGTTTTTCTGGTATGGGTGTTTGAGCACTATTTATTTACAATATTTATATACCGCTCCCTCTTGAAAATTTCGGAGCGGTGTACAAGATAAAATGAAAATAAAAACAGAATAAAACATTTAAAACATATTTTAAAAGAAGCAAAAACAGTGACTCCTGGCTGGACATTAAAAGAAAGGCTTCTTGGAATAAAGATGTTTTCAGGAGGCGCCGAAAGGAGTACAAAGTTGGTGCCTGCCTGACCTCCAGAGGCAGGGAGTTCCACAGGAGGGGGGCCACCACGCTGAAGGCTCTTCCCCTGGTGGACTCCAATCGGAGGATGGATCTATGTGGAACCACCAGGAGCAGGCCCTCGGATGACCTCAGTGACCGGGCAGGAATCACTTCTATGAATCACTTCTTCTTTGTGGGACAGTTTACCATCCAAAGATACATTGTGAAATGAGTTGGGTTGGTCAAATTGCCCCACAAACATGCCTGTGTATAAATGCTATGACTGTTGGATGAGGGAAACGGTGTGGCTGCCTGCATTGGATTGGATGAGTTCCAATTCTACAGTTCTACAATCCTGACTGTATGCTTTCTGGTTTGAAAGACACGAGGGAAAATGTTTGAGCAGAAAGGTTGGTTTCCCCCTTCCTTATTTTCCTTTGCTATGGGTGTGCATGCTGCTAGCTCATAAATATAAGAACTTAAGAAGAACCCTGCTGGATCAGACCAAAGGTCCATCTAGTCCAGCCTTCCTCAACCTGGGGCGCTCCAGATGTGTTGGACTGCATCTCCCAGAATGCCCCAGCCAGCGGCTGGGGCATTCTGGGAGATGCAGTCCAACACATCTGGAGCGCCCCAGGTTGAGGAAGGCTGATCTAGTCCAACACTCTGTTCCCAGCTGTTGACCAGGGACCAACAAAGCAGGACATGGTGCAACAGTTCCCTCTCACCCATGTTCCCCAGCAACTGGTGTATGTAGTCCTGCTGCCTCTGATGCTGGAGGTTAGCACGTAGCCATCACAACTAGTAGCCATTGATAGACTTCTCCTCCAGGCATTTGTCCAACCACCTTTTAAAGCCATCCAAATTGGTGGCCATTACCATATCTTGAGGTAGTGAATTCCATAATTTAACTGCATGAAGAAGGACTTCCTTTGATCTGTCCTGAATCAACTTCATGGGATGACCCCTTCGGGTTCTAGTATGATGAGAGAGGAAGAAAAATGTCTCCCTATCCTCATTCTCCACACCAGGCATCATTTTGTACACCTCTATCATGTCTCCCCTTGGCCTCCATTTTTCCAAGCTACAATCCCAGCTGTTGTAACCTTTCCCTCCTAGGGAAGACGCTCCAGGCCCTTGAGCATTTTAGTTGCCCTTTTCTGCACAAATATAGTTGCGGATAATGCATTACAATGAACAATCTCTACTTCCCTGTATAGGGAACTGGGTATAGGGATATATCCCATCGCACCTGGAGAGGGACTGTGAGCATCTCTTGAAGTTACACCAACTCTGTGGCTCCTAGCATCGTTAGAGATCGACGTTCACCAGAGAGGGAGACAGAACTTTTATACCTGTCTTTCTGTCTCTGTCTTTCCAATTTTAAATAAATAAAAAAGTGGTTTCGCCTTAGGCATGTTTCTGTTGAACGTTTGGCAGCCTTGCTCACAGTGATTCACTCAGCTGTTATGAACATATTTAACAAAGGAGGGGGGAAAGGGGGAAAAAAAGACCACTCAAAAGAAAACCGTATAGTTTTTTGTGGGAGTCTCAGAGTAGATCTAAAGTAAATCTGGGAGGAGAAAGTGTCAAGTACCATTTGAAAGCTCCCTCTTAAATAAGCTTGGAAAAAACCAACAAAACCCCAACCCTAAACAAAAATGGAACTGACAGCTGTGAAAGTATTGAAGAATTTAGCAAGTCAACATTTTTATTTTTTATTTTGCCTGTAAGAGTTGAAGTCCCTCTTCAAGTCAGTTTTCAAAGGGGAAATCGGGGGCTAGGATTCAAAAAATTTCCCAGTTGCTGCATTTTTTTTGGCCAAAATGTAGGAATCTTTGCAAAATTTCATGGCACTTAATATCAGCTACATCATTGCCGAGAGAGAGAGAGACTCACACTAGCAAAAAAATAAAGGGAAACTCTGGCTAAAATCTGGAGAGGTTTATTTCATTAATCCTAACAACAGCCCTGAAGGTATTCAGTGTCATTATCCTGACATTGCAGATGGGAGCAGTGACTTGCCTGATGCCAGCTGTTATTTATTTATTTATTTACAATATTTATATACTGCTCCCCATTGAAAATTTCGGAGCGGTGTACAAGATAAAATGAAAATAAAAACAGAATAAAACAGATTTTAAAAGAGGCAAATACAGTGACTGGTTGGACATTAAGGAAAGGCTTCCTGGAATAAAGATGTTTTCTGGAGGCACCGAAAGGAGTACAAAGTTGGTGCCTGCCTGACCTCCAGAGGCAGGAAATGCCAGAGGAGGGGGGCCACCACGCTGAAGGCTCTTCCCCTGGTGGACTCCAATCGGAGGATGGGTCTATGTGGAACCACCAGAAACAGACTCTTGGATGACCTCAGTGACCGGGCAGGTTGGTAGGGGATAAGGCGCTCTGCTCTCTCAGGTATCCTGGTCCCAAGTTGTTTAGGGCTTTGTACACAAGTACAAGAACCTTCAACCTGTCCCGGTAGCGAATAGGCAGCTAGTGCTGTTCCCTCAGCAGAGGAGTTACATGCTGGAAAGGGGCAGTTCCAGACAACAGCCGAGCTGCAGCATTCTGCACTAGCTCCAGCTTCCGGAGCAGCTTCAAGGGCAGCCCCACATAGAGCGCGTTGCAGTAATCCAACCTTGAGGTTACCAATGCCTGTACCACCGTGGCCAAGCTATCCCTGTCCAGGAGAGGCCGTAGTTGGCGAACCAACCGAAGCTGGTAAAAGGCACTCCGAGCCGTGGCGGCTACTTGAGCCTCCAACGACAGAAATGGGTCTAAGAGTACCCCCAAACTACGAACCTGTTCTTTCAGAGGCAGAGCAACCCCATCCAGAACAGGCAATGAGCCTGTCTCCCGGACTCGGGAACCACTCACCCATAGGGCTTCCGTCTTGCCAGGATTCAGTCTCAGTTTATTGGCTGTTGAACAAAGGCAGACCTGAGATTTGAACTGGTGATTTCCTCATTCATACCTTGGTTTCTCAGCCAATATGCTACACCAGCAAAAACAAGGCAAGGATAGTGGTGCCGAGTTGAAGTGCACAGACGTTTTGATTAGCAGGGGCTCTGATGTCATCTGCCACCTCCCACCCCAGAATTCGGTGTCCTCTGAGCTCAGCTGCAATCCTCACAGGATGTTCCTCCAACAACAATACAATTTTCCCGGTCGCAATGGGGCTGGCTTGCTCTTGAATGCTCTGGTAACCTCCAGGTTAGATTACTGCATTGCACTCTATGTGGGGCTGCCTTTGAAGATGGATTCCTGCACTGAGCAGGGGGTTGGACTCAATGGCCTTATAGGCCCTTCCAACTCTACTGTTCTATGATGGTTCAGAAGCTGTAGCTTGTGCAAAATGTGGCAGCTGAATTGAGAATAGGGACAAGAAGGTCCAGACATATAACACCCATTCTGGCCCACTTGTACTCTGTGGGCATGTCTACATGATACACAGGGGATCCACATGATGCACAGGGGATCCCAGGAGCAGGGGGGGTTGATCCCTCCATTGCCCTGGGATATCTCCTCACACTTTCAGCCAGCTTCGTCCTGCCTCCTTGTGAGTAAACATGAGGAGGTGGGTACAGGGCACAGAGCATTTCAGGCCCCGAAACCCACATTAGGGAGAATGGGCCTTATCTTGACTCCAATAAATGAAATTAATGAATGAAGGAATGGGCAATTAAGGCCTATTAGCTTTTGGAAAGAACTGATGCTAATAGAGATGAGAACCGCTACAACAGATTTGCTGATATGGATCAACACCGCTGCTCTCAATTTTGGGATCTGCTTGATGGTGAGGCCGTGGAGACGGCACTGCAAAATTCAGGGTCTTCTTCAACGTGTGATCCCCTTAAAAGCTCTATGCTTCGCCTGTGTTCACCCCTGAGAAGTAAACCCAGGAGACGTTCTTTGATGGTATTCATTGTGTTATAATACGATCAACTCTGGAGACAGCTGTTTGCTCGTCCATAGAAACACCTTATTATTTATCACATCATGTTGGCTGAGAGTTGCGTCTCACGCCCCGGTTCAAATGGGGCTGTGCATTTCATCTGCTCAAGTACACGTTCTGAGCTGCTTACCATGGCTGACGTCCTCAGTTACGCTGTGAGTGCTCAGATCTGGCAGAATGCATTTCATCCCTCGTCAAGTGGGGAGTCTGATACCTTTTCTATTTCGGTCTCGGCGCAAGGCTGCCGAAGCGTGAATGAATTCCGATAAATGCACCCCCAACACGCTCACCTGCTCCGTCTCCTTCTCTTTCTCTGCCTGCCATGTTCTTCTGATGAACTATTGCAGTCTCTTTTGAGGATGACAGTTGAAAGATCTCAATCTGAAAGCTGTTTCAAGATGGAGAATTCTTAGAATCATAGAATCATAGAACCACAGAATAGCAGAGTTGGAAGGGGCCTACAAGGCCATCGAGTCCAACCCCCTGCTCAATGCAGGAATTCACCCTAAAGCATCCCTGACAGATGGTTGCCCAGCTGCCTCTTGAAGGCCTCTAGGGTGGGAGAGCCCACAACCTCACCAGGCAACTGATTCCATTGTTGTACTGCTCTAACAGTCAGGAAGTTTTTCCTGATGTCCAGCCGGAATCTGGCTTCCTGTAACTTGAGCCCATTATTCTATGTCCTGCACTCTGGGAGGATCGAGAAGAGATCCTGGCCCTCCTCTGAGTGACAACCTTTTAAGTATTTGAAGAGTGCTATCATGTCTGGAACTGGCATTCTTTGTGGGGGTGGGAGAAAACAGTTGCTGATGAAAGAGCAATGTGGATCGTTGGGTGATTTCCAAACTGTAGGGAGAACCATAGAGCTGGAAGGGCCCTCAAAGTATCTGTAGATCACCCCCTCTGCCAGTACTAGAGATCTACCGCCATAGGTGTGTGCAGCACATTTTATTATGGTAGGCACCCAGGGATATTTTTTTTAAGAAGGTGAACATTTATTGAATAATTCACACAGGAGATTAATTTTATTCATTTATTCATTAAACACTGTAGACACTGATGTCCTACTCCATGTTCGGCTTGCATGACCATGAGAGGGCAGTTGCAGGTGGGTGGGGGAGTGAGGAGACGGTCCTCAAGCCTCAGTATTGGTGGGGCTTTGTGGTGACACTGGCTGGAGGAGGTGCTTACGAGGGCAGCTGGAGGACCATTCCTGCTGCGTCTGTGTGCCCTTCTGGATTCCCACGCAATGCCCCCCTCAATTCAATGCTTATTGCTTAAGATATTAGGGTGTGCCTGGGCACACCCTTTGTGCATGCCTGTCGAGTTTCTCAAAACTTCCCGCCTTCTTGGGAGACAGTAAGGAGGCCTGCTAAGTAATCCACAAAGCTTTATTCAAGCAATAAACATCTCTTCCCACCTGAAGAGAGTCTAATCTCTAGGAACTTTCCCCGAGGCAAAACTCTGCAAACTAAGCGAGACAATTGTCCTTTCCAGAAGAATGGAAAGCCCTTTCCCAAGATGCGTTAACTTCAAAGAGACTAGTTGTGATGCAGCTTCTGACGGGACTCCAGACGGGCTGACTTTCTCTCACCTTCCTTTAGCTCCACCTGTTTTAGTCTGCGGCGTACTCTAGGATCAGCTAACCTCTCCACTCTCTCCCCCTCGGAAGAATATTGGCTTCCCACTGACTGTGTATTGTTTACTCTTGAGGAGATAAGCTCTGGAGAGGGTTCACTCCCAGTGGGTGAAGAGCCCATGAGAGCTTTCTCCCCCACTGGTACAGGCTGGCCTGTTTCTGGCACCAACTCCTTTACTTCAGAGTCTGATTCTGATTGATCACCTGAAACACCTTCTTCCAACCCAGGGGGAGCAGGGCTAGACATGACAATGCCTATGTCTACTGCCACAGCATCCCCAGTAGATGGCCACCCACCTTCTACTTAAAAACCTCTAATAAAGCTAGCCCATATTCCTAGGTAAGTTTCCATAGGATTCCAACCACAGTCCTGGTTTGAATGCAATTAAAGTGGCCACAACATTTGACGATTCCAACATTTAACTGCAATAAAATTAAAGAGGGACCGAAAAAGTCCATGGCATGGAAAAGATCACCACGTTGACAAGCAACATTTGGAAAAGAAGGAAATGTTAAAAAAACCAACGATCTGCGTCCGTTCAGTTGCTGCACTGTTAGAAAACAAATTAACGGTTCATTTTGTAATGCTACCAATCAGCTGCAATCAGCCATTAAATTTAACAACAAACTTCTTGCCATATAAAGTGGGTAACAATGGAATTGCTTCATATACCTCCCTCGTCTGTTGCATTTCCTCTTGGTTTTTCTTGAAAATATGCATTCCCTTCCTCTGGTGTATCTTTGTATCTTCTTTGGGGAGGTGTGTTGTTGTAGACAGCTTGAGTTTCAAATCATTTGGAGCATAGATTTCCGAGATATCCATTCAATGGCACATTAAAATATCTATCAAACTATGTATTGGAGCTTAGCTTATGGGACTTCAGGGTAACATTAGAGGTTTATAGAAACATGAGTAGTGAGCGGAGAGGAACTTGATTTACTGCCAAAATCCAGCAGCAAAAGGCTGCAATCCTCTATCCACTGTCCTGGGAGTAAACCCCATGGAACCCAAGGGAATTTATTTGTGAGGAGACACATACAGGATTACATTGTAGCACATGGCTGAAGCCACAAGTGAGCAGAGCTGCACAGAGTTTAGGGTGACCATATGAAAAGGAGGACCAGGCTCCTGTATCTTTAACAGTTGCATAGAAAAGGGAATTTCAGCTGGTGTCATTTGTTTATATGGGGAACCTGGTGAAATCCCCTCTTCATCACAACAGTTAAAGCTGCAGGAGCTATACTAGAGTGACCAGATTTAAAAGAGGGCAGGGCACTTGCAGCTTTAACTGTTGTGATGAAGAGGGAATTTCACCAGGTTCCCCATATATACAAATGACACCTGCAGAAATTTCCTTTTCAATACAACTGTTAAAGATACAGGAGCCCTGTCCTCCTTTTCATATGGTCACCCTAACAGAGTTCATCCAAGTTCGCTGCCGGCCATGTCCTCCTCCAGAAGATGGTGATGGCACTGGTGCTGTAGGCAAATGTTTCCTTAAGGCATTCTATGAAAATGTGAGTGGGGAGTGCCAACCAGCCCTGCCCCCAAGTAATTCACATGAACTGGACCCATCTCCTGACAGCTACGTACGTAGGCGTGCACAACGGGTGTGTGGGGTGTGCCCAGGCACATCCTAATGTCTCAAGCAAGAAACACCGAATTGTGGGGACCATTGAGTAGAGATCCAGAGGGGGATCCAGGTGCAGTGGGAATGGTCCTCCAGCTGTCTTCTGCCGGTGCCACCACTGCCTCTGAGAGACCATTGTTGTTCCTAGCAGCAGGGGCGAAAAGGAATCACTCTGCTGGGAGCCATGCTTCAGGCTCCCATGCAGCAGGAAGCCCCCCAAAGGCTCATATTGCCTTGTAAACCTCTGCTCCAGCCGGTGTAACCACAAAGCCCCATCCAATGCTACTGCTTGGGGAGCATCACCTCATCCTCCCTGCCCTGCAATGGCCCTCTCACAGTCAGAAAAGCCAACACAGAGTGGGGCATCAGTGTCTACAGTTTTTAATAACACGTCCTTCTCCGTGAGCTCCTGCCAAAGGAAGTGAGGCAGGTGGCTACTAGGAGCAGGGCCTTCTCTGCTGTGGCACCCCGGCTGTGGAACAAGCTCCCCAGAGAGGTTCGCTTGGCGCCTACACTGTACTCCTTCCGTCGCCAGCTGTAGACCTTTTTATTTTCTCAGTATTTTAACACCTAATTTAACTTAAATTTTAAACTTTGCTGTTTCAATTCCGTATTTTAACCGATATCAATTTCTGCTGTGTGGTTTTATCCTGGTTGTGCTTTTAATATTGCATTTGTGTTTTTAGGTTGTTGGTTGTGTTATTACACTCTTCATAATTTTAATTTTTGTGAACCGCCCAGAGAGCTTCAGCTATTGGGTGGTATAAAAATGTAATAAAATAAATAAATAAATAAAATAAAACAAAAATAAATAGATGAATAAAAACAATGTCCTTTATGATTGGGTATTCAATAAATGTTCGCCTTAAAAATAAATAAATAAATAAATAAATAAATAAATAAATAAAATTCCGTGAGTGCACACTCTAATGAAATGTTCTGTGCATGCCTATGGCTGTGTATACAGCAAGGACGTTTGCAGGGAGAGGACCTTTGGACATATAGGTCTCAATGGAAATATGACCCCAGACAGATCCCTAGCTGGTTGGCTTTCTCGTTGACTGCATCCGGATCATCATCAGAGAAAACAATCCAACATTGGTTGTTTTCCTGCCCCCCCCATTGCAATGGGTCACAGTAGGGTGCGTGAAAAGCCACCACGGCCAAGCTGAGCAGTGGGTTCAGATGACAGGAGTCTGGAAACAAAGCCCTATGAGGAGAGACTGAAAGAACTGGGCATGTTTAGCCTGGAGAAGAGAAGATTGAGGGGAGACATGAGAGCACTCTTCAAATACTGGAAAGGTTGTCACACAGAGGAGGGCCAGGATCTCTTCTCGATCATCCCAGAGTGCAGGACATGGAATAACGGGCTCAAGTTAAAGGAAGCCAGATTCCGGCTGGAGATCAGGAAAAAGTTCCTGACTGTTAGAGCAGTACGACAATGGAATCAGTTGCCTGGTGAGGTGGTGGGCTCTCCCACACTAGAGGCCTTCAAGAGGCAGCTGGACAACCCTCTGTCAGGGATGCTTTAGGGTGGATTCCTGCATTGGGCAGGGGGTTGGACTTGATGGCCTTAGAGGCCCCTTCCAACTCTACTATTCTACGATTCTATGATTCTATGACACAGCAACCTGCCATGCAGCGTGGATAATTAGGGTAAATCCTTGTTGCATGACCGGCACCTGCAGGGGATGGGGGAAAAACACAACCAACACTGTATTGTTTTCCCCTTTGATCATCTGAGCACCCCGACTAGCTGAATAAATAAATCAAGCAAGCAAGCTCCAGCAGGAAGTGGTGGTGTTCCTGTAGTAAGAAGAAAGAATGAAAGAAAAATAGAGCAAAGACAGCACAGCGGTTCTTTTTGCCATGGTAATCACTACCTTCACTTCCAACACACACCCCCATTTGAACCCCCTCGTGTATTTGAACTGACCCCTAACTAAATCGCACCTGAAGCGTTGTAATCAATCCAATTCACCTGAAAGAATTGTGCCCATTTTAAAGGAAAACACTCCCTTTCTCCTTGGTATTGGAGAGCTAGCAATTCTGCGGTGGTTCCATCCAGCCCTGCTTTACAAACCTATGGACTAGAATCTTAAAAAAACAAAATGGAAGCAGAGATTACCAGGAAGCTGGAACAGACTGTGCTTTTTTAAAATATATTTTTTATGATCGTTCAGCATCCGTGCTGCTCAGATGAACATGCTAGGAATTGTAAAGAACATCACGGTGCCTCCTCCTGTCCCACCCCCACCCCGCCCGTGCAAAGGCTATTTGGAAGGAACGATCAATATTTCATAGCTCTGCTAAGGTGGTAATGAAAGATACATGAATTGCGAGGCAAGCAGGTAGGAAGTCATCGAGAGTGTCGGAAATGAAGAAACGATAGCGGGCAAACATGCTCAAACCGCGAAGTTTGGCTCACGGAGTCCGTCTGTCCCTCGCTAATTCTACCCGTGCCCTCTCGGAAAGATTTGAGGAAAAGCGGGTTGGGGGCAAAGTGGGTTGGGGGTGGTGGATTTGCCTACAACAGAGACAGACCTAGGGATAACCAAGGTTTTCATTTTGCTTCTTCTTTTTACTTTCGTTTGCCGCATTCACACCTCTGAACACTTAACATGACACCCCCCCTTTCTTCCAGGAAAAGTGTGCATGTTTCCATTTGAAAAAGGCCCTCTTTTAAAACAACAACAACTCAAAACAACACACTTGGAAAATGCACATTTTTAAAAATACATCGTCCAAGTTTCTTCTACATCCAGGACCCTTGAACAAATCTTTAAGGACCTCTTACCTCGTTAAGAGTCCCACCTTAATTCTTTCCCTCTCCCCTTTCCCTCCCAATAACAAGGGTTTTAGGACGTAGATGTGGGGTGATTGGCACAACAGACACTTTAGGTTTAACACAACAGTTTACTAATATATTCAAACGCGCACTTCTTCACACAACTCACTGCCACAAGATGTAGTGATGGCCACAAATTTGGATGGCTTTAAAAGGGGGTTGGATGGATTCCTGGAGGAGCCCTGATGGTTAGGTGCTATCCCCAGTATCCCAGGCAGTAAGCCTATGGGCACCAATGGCTGGGGAACATGGGTGGGAGGGTGCTGTTGCACCATGGCCTACTTGTGGTCAACAGCTGGTTGGCCACTGTGTGAACAGAGTGCTGGACTAGATGATTAAAAATATGCATGGTGATTGGCTAGGGAGAGCTTTCTCTCTGTCTGTCTGTCTGTCTCTGGCCATAGCTGGACCTAAGGTTTATCCCTGGATCATCCAGGGGTCGAACCTGTTCATCTAGGTGACACACAGGGGATCCAGTGCTCAGGCAAGGGCGAACCCTGGATGATCCCAGGATAAACCTTAGGTCTAGCTGTGGCCTCGGTCTCTGTCTCTTTCTCTCTCATAATACTAGAACTCAGGGTCATCTAATGGGAGATTCAGATGAGTTAAAAGGAAGGACTTCTTCACACTGTGCATAGTCACGTGATGGAATTCACTACCACAAGATGTAGTGATGGCCCCCAATTTAGATGGCTTTAAAAGGTGATTGGACAAATTCCCAGAGGCGAAGGTTATCAAGGGCTGCTAGTCCTGATGGCTCTGTACTACCTCTAGTGTCAGCATGCCTACATACACCAATAGCTGGAGAACATGGAGAGAAGGTGGCACCCATGTCCTGCTTGTAGGCTTCTCAGAGACATCTGGATGCCACTGTGGGAACAGAATGCTGGACTAGATGGACCTGCTCTTCTTATGTTCTTATAGGGTTTATGTTCGTTTATGTACCAGTGCTGGGTTAAACCTTTGACAGGGTGAAAGTTTGGCCTGAAATTTGAGGGGCGGAGGGAGGGTCCCCAGAAACTACTATGGATAATCAGGGTGTTGATATGGAGCTCCATCTGTAGGGAGGTTAAATTGGTCGTCTCTTTATTAAGAGTAAGACAGGCAGCAACAGTGTTTCTGCTCCATCAAGATGTTCATGTTGAATGGTGATCTCTAATTTTAATGCCACACTTTATTTTTTAAAATTATTTTTATGTTCATCTAATGTTGTGGTTTTCTGCTGCTGAAGTTTGATGTTGTAGGAGTCGTATGTGATTTGTATATCATCTCGAGCAACGATGAAGCCAACAGGCAATTCATAAAATAAACAAGCATTTGTTTCCTGTTTTGGTCGGATTCATATTTACAGTATGCATTGTTTTCATGTCATGGTAGATAAGGCTGCAGCACTATACCAATTGATCTGGAAGTCAATGTTCTTATTGAATCCCTTGATGAAGACAACTGAATGTATCAGGAATTATTTATTAGATACCAAGTGCACCTTGTCAACTTTTCAAGTCCAACTTGGCTACGCAAATGTTGTTTCAAGTAGGAATGGATGAAACTCCATTTCAGTTCATCCTGCATTCCCTTTCTCCTGATTTTTTAAAATCTCATCTTCTTTCTGTCCTGAATATCAAATGTATGAATTTTATTAAATTTATTTATTTATTGTGTATATATCTCACCTTTTTTTCCTTCAAGAAACCCAAGGTGGCACCCATAATCCTTTTCCTCTCCATTAATCCTCACAACAACAACCCTACAAACGAGAAGGATCTTGGAATTGTTGTAGATCACAAGCTGAATATGAGCCAACTGTGCGATATGGCTGCAAGAAAGGCAAATGCTATTTTGGGTTGCATTAATAGAAGTATAGATTCCAAATCACGTGAGGTACTGGTTCCTCTCTATTTGGCCCTGGTTAGGCCTCATCTAGAGTATTGCATCCAGTTCTGGGCTCCACAATTCAAGAAGGACGCAGACAAGCTGGAGCGTGTTCAGAGGAGGGCAACCAGGATGATCAGGGGTCTGGAAACAAAGCCCTATGAGGAGAGACTGAAAGAACTGGGCATGTTTAGCCTGGAGAAGAGAAGATTGAGGGGAGACAGGATAGCACTCTTCAAATACTTAAAAGGTTGTCACACAGAGGAGGGCCAGGATCTCTTCTCGATCCTCCCACAGTGCAGGACACGGAATAACGGGCTCAAGTTACAGGAAGCCAGATTCCAGCTGGACATCAGGAAAAACTTCCTGACAGAGCAGTACGACAATGGAACCAGTTACCTAGGGAGGTGGTGGGCTCTCCCACACTAGAGGCCTTCAAGAGGCAGCTGGACAGCCATCTGTCAGGTATGCTTTAAGGTGGATTCCTGCATTGAGCAGGGGGTTGGACTCGATGGCCTTATAGGCCCCTTCCAACTCTACTATTGTATGTCTATGATTCTAACCCTGTGAGGTAGGTTGGGCTGAGTGTCTGTGGCTGGCCCAAAGTAATGCAGTGAGCTTCCATAGCCGAGTGGGGACTAGAACCTGGATCTCCTGACTCCCAGTCCAACACTCTAACCACTACACCACACCGGAGATGCCGGAGACAACACAGTGTTGCATCATTGACCTTAGCTTATGAACCAGGCTTCCCAAAATTGGTGTCCTCGAGACATTTGGACTTCAACACCCAACAGCCCCAGCCAGCGTCCCCAATGCTGGGAGTTGTAGTCCAAAACATATGGAAGGCAACAGGTTGGGAAAGGGTACATGAACAATAAGAACAGAGAAAGGAATGGGCTGGACCAAGCGAAAGGCCCCTCTAGTCCAACATTCTGTTCATGCAATGGACCACCACATCCCTAAGGAAGCCCACAAGTAGGAGGCAAACACCTTCCTCCCTAAGGAACCCAAGGCAGCGTGCATAATCCTCCTCCTCCTCCTTTCCATTTTATCCTCACAACAACAGCCCTGTGAGGTAGGCTGGGCTGAGAGTCTGTGACTGCCCCAAAGTCACCCAGTGAACTTCAATGGCCGAGTGGGGTCTAGAACCCAGATCTCCTCGCCTCCCAGTCCAACACTCTAGCCACTATACCACACTGGTTCTCAAGTCAGGCTCAATTTTTGGTAAATTCTTATTTTTAAAAAAATGGACTGAAATGGAATTCTTCCCCATCCAAACTGGCCAAATTCAATAGATACAGCTACTCCCAGCACAGAAAAGACCATGTTGTGCCTGGCTGCCATGTAGCTGTTAAAGCTGAGCCTGACAGGAAGAGAAAAACCAGCTGGCAACCATAATTCAACACTATCAACATATTTGAATCCAGAGGGATACAGACCCAGGATTTGAAGAGCTAAGCACTCAAAGCCATGTGCTGGGTTGAATGAATCTACTGGTTTCTCCCACATTCAATTTTTCAACATCTCAAGTTCTTTTCATCCTGGGTTTGAGGACATTTGCAAATTTGGTAAATTCCTATTAAAAACAAGCTAAAGCGAAGTTCTTAGCTACCCCTAGTCTCCTGATGTCCGCTATGATTCTGAATTTTAAGAATATTTGGAAGCTTTAGATAAGCCAAAATCAGCTGAGTGCTTGTTTTTCTCCATCATTAAGAGGCACGAAAACAGTTTGGAAGTGCGTTCGTGATCGCACTACTAAAGCCGTAGCTTCTGTAAAGTGGAATTCAGTCAAAGCCTTCTGTGCTGCTACGAAATCCCTCGTGGTGGGGATGGTTCTGCGACTCCAAAATCTATCGCAACTTCATAAATCCCAATTATAGCAAATGGTGCCGGTGATCCAGGTTGGCTTTGATGGACAGAACACCCCAAACTAAGCTTTTTGCCATCTGGTCGTCCGTACATTTTGCAAGCAAAAGAGAGCGTATTTCACAACGACGTCAGTCGAAAGTAAGATAAATGCTATTTTAACGCACAGATGGCATATGTTCTCTCTCCTATGACACATTTAGTGGTACTTTTCTCTCCTCCAGAAATGTAAATGAGTGGGACCCCATCCCAGGCATAGTTCGATATTATGGGATTAGAATGGCCGTGAGCCACTCTGAGACCCATTCACGAGTGCTAGAAGGGTGAGGACATACATTTCTATATAAATAATTATTAATTAATCAATTAAAAACCTCCTCCCACCTGCCAGTTTCCAGGGAAATGGGTTAGCTTTTTCTCAAGTGCGAACATGACTCCAATTCAAAGCACATAAGAACGCAAGTGGGTCCAGTAATGTGTCCTTTTCAAGATTCCAACCAGTTGTTACGTGATGTGCTCTCATTAGACCCGTGTACAAACTTGCACACGTTCTAATAAGACTTACACCTGCTTATAAGGAATCTTTTGACATTGGCAATAGAGCGTCTGTGGCTAAGTAAGGCGATTCTTACTCAAGAAACTTACAGCACTTGAAGGGGATAACGCCACAATGGCACATTTATTGAAGTTGAAACAAATACAAAGGCACAAGCTAGTTTTGGGGAAATTAGCTGAGCAAGTAGAAGCTTAGAAGCAGTTTCAAGACTGAAAAATAGACTTTTTGAGACTTAAGAGCATACACACACAGACAGCAGGGGAAAGAGTAGAGGGAATCTTTAAAGGCAATATACCTTTCCTTGGGCTGCAGCCCTTTCTTGTAGAGCAGTGCAACTCTTGGTCTTAGGTGAAGAGGAAAAGAAGAGAGAGAGAGAGAGAGAGAGAGAGAGAGAGTGAGAGAGCTAGCCTGCCTCTTCCCCCAAACTTGAGGGTTTTTGTATGATCTTATCTAAAGATCTACTTGCTATGGGAACAAAAGAGGGTGATTTGGGATGATGGCTGTACTTGATGCAGCGGGGAGTTCAGCAAGAGGGCTGCATTAGTAAGTGTATGACAGGTATGACTCCTGCCATCCAGCATTCATATTCTGCTTAGTTTTACCCCTACCTTTGTCTCTGGGGAATGCATTTGAAGAAGTCTATCAGGAAATGGTTACTTGACCTAGGCCTTCTGTGAATGCTCTCAGTCTGTAGGTGGGGATTTGGGTCGCTTCAAAATGGAGTCAGTACTGCTCACAGAAGCTACCTTGTAACACAGTTATACCCTATCCCATTTCCAACCCCCTGCACTCCAAGAGATTCTCCAGTTCTTAAGAAGAAGAAAAAACCTGTTAATTAGAAAATGCAATCCATTCTAAAAAATATATTACAGAATATAATTGGGGAAATCCAGTTGGCTTTGGCTCAACGGAATATCGTGGTGTGTATTACTTGCTTTGCATCTGTGAGTCGAGCTGTTGGCTGTTCCCTGAACACCAGATCCTTTTGTGTGTGTGCATTTTTTTTTTTGAATGTTCTGCAATTTGTGCAAATTTTGGAGCAATCTGCGCAAATTAAGGCTCAATTTGCGCAAATGGCTCAAATGGGTCTGTGGTTTGCGCAGTCTGCGCTGATTTGGCGGCAATTTGCGCAAGTTTGCTTGTGGTTCATGCAAATCCGACTGTAATTCGCGCAAATTGCTCAGAACCTCCTCAAGATGTGCAAATTGGCCTGACGTGATGCAGATCGAGTTGGGTGCTGCAGTAGGAACGGAAGTGAAGTCCAGGGGGTGAGGCCTGTGAAAACCCATCGTACTCCACCCACAAATGGATTTCTCCAAGATCCCTAAAGATAATATCTAAATATAAATATTCAATGCAATTGAATATTGAATACAACTGAATAGCTTTGGCTATTGGGCGGTACAGAAATGCAATAAATAAATAAATAAATAAATAAATATCAAAATCTGTCTTGGATGTCTTGATCTCTTCCGGCAGGCCTATCCAGTGGAATTTTAGAATAATAATAATAATAATAATAATAATAATAATAATAATAATAATAATTTATTTCTTACCCGCCTCTGCAATTGGATCAAGGCAAGGAACAACAGCAAGCATAAAATACACAAAATACTGATTAAAAACATAGTATGCATTGTTAAAAACATCACAAAGCATCCTAAAAGCATGCTAAAAGCATCCTAAAATTCCACTCCTCTCTCATCTCACACTATTGCCCCACTCGTGCTCTTCGTTCCTCTGATGCCATGTTTCTCACCTGCCCAAGGGTCTCTACTTCCCTTGCTCGGCTTCGTCCATTTTCTTCTGCTGCCCCTTACGCCTG
Source organism: Elgaria multicarinata webbii (assembly GCF_023053635.1). NCBI lineage: Eukaryota > Metazoa > Chordata > Lepidosauria > Squamata > Anguidae > Elgaria > Elgaria multicarinata. The sequence continues at coordinate 8,212,506 of NC_086189.1, forward strand.
GAACGCTATAGGATCTGCCCCGCCCACACCTTATGCTGCTTACATGCCATTGCATGTGCAGCGTCTTTTCTTCCTCCTCCTTCCCCCCCTGCAAAAGCTCCCCCACCCCACCAAGCCATTCCGGCTGGCCAGGAAGCGGGCTGCTGTGATGGAGGCATCCTTTTGGATACTGTAGAATGAACAAAGAGAAAGAAACGCTGAGCTGGAGGCCTACCTTTCATGGTCTTGAGTGTCAGCCTGGAATTTGATCTACTGAATCCAGTGATGCAGCTGCCTCCGACTTCAAAGAACTCAGCTCCCCAAAGACCGCTTTGAAAGGTGAACAGATGGGTAGTGGAAGTCGAAAGGTACAGTTCCTTTCCGCTTTTCCAGGATCAGCACAAAACAATGTTTCCTGCCTGATATGAAAGACGTAGGAACACGGGAAATGGCTTTACACTGGGTCAAACCATTTAGCCCAGTATGGACAACAGTGACTCTCAGTGACTGGCAGGGATTTGGGCAGGATTCTTCCCCAGCCCTTTCATTGAAAGATGGTGTCTACTCCCATTCCATATAGGAAAAGAAGCCGACTGGACCGGTACTGAATCTTCCTTCAATACCGGCAATGGTTCCCTACTGGAACTACGATTACTGGAGGGCAGGGTGGATTTGATTTAAATCATGATTTAAATCACTACTCAGAAAGACTCGATTTAATCATGTAACTTTCCCCCTAGGGTGACCATATGAAAAGGAGGACAGGGCTCCTGTATCTTTAACAGTTGCAATAAAAAGGGAATTTCTGCAGGTGTCATTTGTATACATGGAGAACCTGGTGAAAGTCCCTCTTCATCACAACAGTTAAATGTGCAGGAGCTATACTAGCGTGACCAGATTTAAAAGAGGGCAGCTTTAACTGTTGTGATGAAGAGGGAATTTCACCAGGTTCTCCATATATACAAATGACACCTGCTGGAATTCCCTTTTCAATGCAACTGTTAAAGATACAGGAGCCCTGTCCTCCTTTTCATATGGTCACCCTATTCCCCCCCCCCAAAAGTGCACTCTATTCATTGAATTTTTTGAAACTTTGCACTTAAGAGGTAAAGGGGTTGATTCTGTGTACCTAGATTTGCAAAGGCACAATGGGATTGTGATCTCTGCAGACACAAATGCACAGTTTTGAGAACTGTAAAACTAAGCATCTGTGATCATATCTTCTAGATAGAAAAATTGCCCAATAATCTTACAGAAACCTCTAGAAGAGCATGACATTATGTATGGATGAATAGAATTCATTTACCCAAAAATTTAAACATTGCATGAATATACAGCCTCATGCTACATAATTTTTTAAAAAACTAATCCTTATTACATGATGAATAACCTTTGGGCTATAACGTATCTTAAATAGAAAACTATCTTTGGATAGATTTTTCCTCAAAAAGCATTTTATATAAAAAATCCGATTTAAATTAAAAAAATCCGATTTAAATTAAAAAATCCAATTTTTTTTTTTTTTTTTTTTTAAAAAATTGATTTTTATCCACCCTGCTGGAGGGTGAATAAATAGGTGAATTAGGTTGGATTGGCAGGGGTGTGTGGGAATTTGCATGATATTACAATAGGGACAGTGTTCCATTGCTAGTATTGAAGGAAGTTTCAGTACCCGTCCAGTCGGCTACATGGAATGCCAGTCACTGAGAGTCAGTGTCGTCCATACTGGGCTAAATGGTTTGACCCAGTATAAAGCCATTTCCCATGTTCCTACGTCTGGCACCTTTTGGTGATTGGCATACCCGGAGGTCCTGCTCCTTGGCGCTTTGCAGCTTCGTGTCAGGATATGGCTTGCTTTTGGGGACCCTCCTGTCTCATCTCCTCGGAGCACTGCAGCCCTGAGTGGGGATGACGCAGGCCGTTCCCCCTATACAGGGCCGGTGCCAGACTATTTTGCGCCCTAGGCAAGGTGAGCTACTTTCACCCCAGCCCACCCCCAAAAAATGCCAACTTTGATTTTTAAGAACATATGTTTCCTGGAAAAACGAAGAAGCACAAAACTTGAAACTGCTAAATTTATTTTAAAGTGCAAGAAATACGTCACGCCAATTATAGCAAACAAATTGGAAAGGAACATCTATGGGTCTAAAATGCATTATTTCATAGGAATATCACCTCCAAATCATCCCCCACAACTCACACACGTGCGCACACACACACTCAGCATCACTCACTCCAAACAAACACACGCATGAACACATGCATTCACTCAAAGACCCCATGCACCCCATTCACCCATACATTCTCTCTCTCTCTCTCTCTCTCTCTTCTGGGCGCGTTCCGGAAGTCTGAACGTGGAGCCGCCCCATCCCCACCCCAGCATCCCTGGCTTCGCTTCGGCTGGGCGGGCGCGGGGCGCCATCTCACCCGCCCAGGCCCAGCTGAATCCTCGGGCTGGGCCGGCTCACAGCCAACGCACGTGAGTGCTGCGCTGTGCCCGGCGCCCCTCTTAGCTTGGTGCTCTAGGCGGCCGCCTGAGTGGCCTCTATGGTAGCACCGGCCCTGCCCCTATACACTGAAGTTAAGCTTGAATATGGGGCCGGGTTTACCCGACCCCTGGTTCAATGGAGTGGCTCGTCCCTATTGACAGGGTAAATGCCTGACGAAAGGGTCTAATAGATTCCAACACTTTCACATGCAGATCCAGGGAGGGGTAAAGTTCCCTTATGTAAATAAAGAGGCCCTAGTTTTTTTCCCAAGCTCTGGTGTCTCTGTCTTTATTCCGTCCTTCCTTCTCCGCTCGCAAATGGTGCTCTTTATCGAGCAATCCCTCTCTCTCTCTCTCTCTCTCTCTCTCTCTCTCTCTCTCTTTCGCAATTCCGCTCCTCCGTTGCCTCATCTCCACCCATTTGAACTTTGGATGCATTTTAGCATGCACAAGTGGTAGCCCCATACCTCTGGAATCAACTCCCGCCAGGGTCTTGTCGGGGGCCCTTCTTTGCAAGTCTTCAGGAAGTCCTAACTGTCTTCGCTGGCCTTCCCTGAAGTTGCTAGTGTTGGTTTTTATCAGTAAGTTTCATTTAGAGCCATGCGGTAATTGCTTGAAAGCTTGGTGTATTGTTTGTTTGTATAAGCAGCTAATTATATTTATTTATCTGGAATGGTAGTACAAATGTTGAAAATAACGAGAGAGAAAGAGAGAGAGAGAGAGAGAGAGAGAGAGAGAGAGAGAGAGAGAGAGAGGAAGCTTACTAAGTGGCACTTGTAACTGCGCAGGAAGCCAGGTGGATGGAGCCTCTCACTGTGTGATTGAGTTCTTTGCTTCCATCTCCTGACTTTCAGGAATCTGGGGGCGCAGAAATGTGTCACTCAAAGCTACAGAGAACCACCCCCGTTGCATTAACAGGTACTATTTTAAGACAAAGTTGTGTATAAAGCTGCATATTTTACAATAAATACAATGGAAATATTAACCACTTCGGGATTTTTGCAACGAGAAGTGGCATATAAGTATAATGTTAATAATGAGGGCTGTGCACCGCTTCAGTTCCAGATGCGGATCCGGAACCAAAGCAGGGTGACTTGGACCAGAACAGACGAAATCCGGAGTGGGGCCCGATTAGTCCGTAGTGGTCTAAAGTGCTTCGGTCTGCTTCGGACTGTCTCGGGTGATGGCAGTACGCTGCCACCACCCTCCTGTCCTCCATGAGAGCTGCCATTTTTAAGGAAGATGGTGGGGGGGGTTTCTGCACTGTCATCGATCTAATGTTGTGCACGTCAGTGGCCATAAAGGGCCATTTCCGAATCGGCCTCCGAAGTGGGTCAGGGGTCGGTGGGGGTGGAGCACAGCTCTATTATTTATAGTAACAATGCTAGTACTACTGTTACTAAAATGGTAGTTCTTTCCTCGCTGGACCTTTAGTAGAGGAATCCCCTCCCCCAATGTGTTACTAAGCACCACACCTGGGTAACACAAGACATTACTCAGCACTGGATCCAGGTTTCTCCATAGGGTCCCCTTCCCCAGGGAGTCTACCTTCTCGCCACCATTGTAACTGGCTGATCTTATGCCTCATCCTCTTTCTCATCTTTGCTACCACTTGCTTGCTTGACAGGTAGAGAGCATAGCAGGCAGTAGTATCTCCTAATCCTGCTTTTCACTGCCACCACTGTTTGGGCCAGAGCTAGAGGCAGGTGACCAAGCAGGTTGCAATGGTGAAGAGGAGAAGGAATTCCCAGGAGCTTCTTGTCAGCAGACTCCTGCTTGTGTGCAGGCCCTTGGCAGATGCCCAATCAATCATGCTGACCCTGAACATTGGCTTTGATCTCTACATTGCTAATGTCAGACATCACACCTTGGCCTACTCTATGGGTGGGTTTAGTTAATATCATAGAATCATAGAATAGAAGAGTTGGAAGGGGTCTGCAAGGTCATCAAGTCCCGTCCTCTGCTTACTGCAGGAATCCACCTTAAAGCATCCCTGACAGATGGTTGTCCAGCTGCCTCTTGAAGGCCTCTAGTGTGGGAGAGCCCACCACCTCCCTAGGTAACCGGTTCCATGGTCATACTGCTCTAACAGTCAGCAATTTTTTTCCTGATGTCCAGCTGGAATCTGGCTTCCTGTAACTTGAGCCTGTTATTATGTGTCCTGCACTCCGGGATGATCGAGAAGAGATCCTGGCCCTCCTCTGTGTGACAACCTTTGAAGTATTTGAAGAGTGCTATCATGTCTCCCCTCAATCTTCTCTTCTCCAGGCTAAACATGCCCAGTGCTGAAGCCCACTGGTCCTCTTTGGACCACCTGCAGAAGGTTGTCATTGGACCATATTAAGTAACCTGTGGTGCCATTGGTGACGACTGCACTGCAGCATATCTCAATTCAGTTTGGAATGGTGCCTTTGTTGAATTATTTCCCTCCTTCCCTCCTTTTTGCTGTACCATATCTAATGGAGATAGCAGACCTGAAGAGGAACTACTGTGAGATCCAGATGGTGGACATGATGGCCCTTTGGTCTAACTGAACTGGGGTCTCACTATGGACTGTGGCGTGACACCCCACAAGTCAATTCCAAATGTATGTCTGCAGTGTGTAAGTCTGTGGTTTGTAGAATGTTGGCCTGAGTGGGCGGAGTTAGAATGTCTTGGGAGGGGGGAGGAGTCATATATAAGGGAAGGACTGAGGGGATGGAGAGTTCTTGTTCTTGTTCTTTTCAGGAAAGCTTTTCAGGGAGACTTGTTAGGTACTCTTAAAGTGTGTAGTGCTCTCTGTATTTATGGTACTTAAGTTCTGGGAAATTTGAGGGTCAGTGTAGAGAGTGGTGTCTTTAGAGTTTGGTGTGCACGTAGTGGATGTATATTAATCAATACTGATAATAAAGAAAGTTCAAGAGTGATTGTGTGAGAAAAAGGAAAGCGCGTATGTGAATGAGTGACAGGATTGTATGAAAGGTTTCAAAAAGGTTTTTAAATGTTGTTATTTGAAAAAAAGCTTAAGAACTTTTAAAAATAAATTTTGATTGTTTGTTTTAAAACTACTACAAAAATCCCACGTGTCTGTTTGGCGTTTATCATCTTAAGTTTACACATATAACACCCACTCTGACAATCATTCACCTAAGCGGATATAACTCACAGCGCATTATTATATATATTAAAATCCATTCTCCATTTTAAACCTCTTTCTCCACATAGTTTGGAGGAAGGTGGGCTTTATCTCTTGCCTCAGGCGTATCAAGTGGTGGTGCTTGGCTTGAGCAGGGAGTAGCCTTGGCCGGGTCTGGTGTTCAGAGCCTGTGTCGTGGCATGGACCTTTTCAGATGACATGCTAAGCCATGGTTAGGCCGCTAACCCTACCGAGCATGTTTAAACCATGGTGATGTAGCCACCATGGTTAGGAATGGTTCACATGACATGCTAAGTCATGGCTCATACAACACACAAAGCCATAATGTTTAGCTCAAAATGCTTAACCACCATGGCTCAGCGTGTCATCTGAAAAGGGTCTTTGGATAAATTCATGCAGCCCGTCTAAAAGCTCTTAATCATAACCTCCATTTTCAGAGGCATTGTTACCCTCTGATTGCTGACCGCCATCAGGTTCATGACCTCGTTGTCAGCATTCCTGAAGCTGTCCAGCACTGGAAACTGCATGCTGGGTTCAATGGCGATTTGGTCTGATCCAGCAGTCCCTTCCTTACATCATTAATCCACAATCTTTACAATATATGCAGGGGTGGGGGATTTATTTATTTTTATTTACAGGAGAAACTTTCCCATAGCTCTTTATTGCTCGGAATTCTTTGAACCTGCCTTCATCGGATGGCATCCAGAACCCACCCCTGCCTGGTACTTCTCCTAAACAGATGGAGCGTTTGTTGACGTTTCTGTGACAGCTTGAAAACTTGTATCCTGCCTCTGAGCTGAGCCCTTTTTTGCCTTGTCCTCCATCTGCCATCTCATTTTAAAACTAGCAGAACAACTCGAGTGAAGCAATTTCGACTTTTTCCATCTGTGCACAGTTAATTAAGAGGGTAATGAGAGCTCCGAATGAACAAGCCCCACATTAATTCAAGATATGATTAAGGGGAACATTTCCAAAAATGGCAAAAAAAATTCATATATATATATATATATATATATATATATATATATATATATATTAGAAAGCCAGAGTCTCTACTTTCCTTTCGAGTTTAGTACCTGGATGGAAATGAAGCTGTTAACCAAAAAAATTTAGCACAATTTCCCAGTTGTACTTTCAGATGTTGCAAAATATTACTGTGTCCCTGTACAACTCAGGAAAGATACTGTTGATTTGGAAGGATCCAAGGCAGTAAGCCTGTGTGCACCAGTTGCTGGGGAACATGGGTGGGAGGGAGCTGTTGCACCATGTCCTGCTTTGTTGGTCCCTGGTCAACAGCTGGTTGGCCACTGAGTGAACAGAGTGAGAAATCCAGAACAAATAAAAGGAAGTCCTTCTTCACACAGCGCATAGTTAAATTATGGAACTCACTACCACAAGATGTAGTGATGGCCACCAATTTCGATGGCTTTCAAAGGCAGTTGGATAACATCCTAGAAGGCTATCAGTGGTGACTAGTCCTAATAGTTATGTGCTACCACCAGTATCAGAGGCAGTTAGTTTATATACGCCAGTTGCTGGGGGACATGGGTGGGAGAGTGCTGTTGCACCATGTCCTGCTTTGTTGGTCCCTGGTCAACAGTTCATTGGCCACTGCGTGAACAGAGTGCTGGACTAGATGGACCCTCAGTCTGATCCAGCAGGGCTCTTCTGATGTTCTTAAGAAGGAACAAATAAGGCAACTAAAGACCATGATAAGGAGAGAAAAAGATATACATTTCTTCTTCTTCTTCTTCTTCTTCTTCTTCTTCTTCTTCTTCTTCTTCTTCTTCTTCTTCTTCTTCTTCTTCTTCTTCTTCTTCTTCTTCTGCCTTTTGTCCAATGCTGGGCCTCAAGGCAGCATTACAAAATTTAAAACATATGCATTAAAACCCTATAAATAGAAATATACAAAGTTAAAAATATATTAAATATAGTCCAATATTAGAACGTTTAAACTTTTAAAATGACAGTTTTAAAAGTCCTTGGCACAGACAGAGGTCCCAATTATTCAGCATGTTACCAGATCAATTGTAGGGGATATTCAATTTTTATGGGAACTTATTTCTCTGAATCTATGTACCGGCTCTCCAGGTCTTGTGAGATTTTCAGGATCCAATCAGAAGCAGCCTTTGAGGAGAACAAGACACACGCTGAACAGTGAAGACCTTAATCTAGAACTTGTGCAGTTAAATTAGGACTTGTAGTACAGGAGACAGATTGGTTTGTGATTCCTTATGTGACCTGCTCTCTCAAGAACTACCTGTCACAGTGCCATAATAATCAGGAACATTGATTGTTGATACAGCTGCAAGTTGTGCAAATTATGCCCGCACAATAAGAAAATAAATTAAACACAAACACACACACACACACCAAAAGTTCCTGGATTTCTGGAAAAAAACACAGTTCAGCTCACAAATGCCAGCTGAACCAGGGGTACTGGGGAAATTTGGCAACCTCAAAAAGGCATCAGACATCAGCCAGGAAATCAGAAGACGTTGACTTCTTGGAAGGAGAGCAATGACAAATCTTGATAAAATAGTTAAGAGCAGAGACACCACACTGACAACAAAGGTCCACATAGTTAAAGCAATGGTATTCCCCGTAGTAACCTATGGCTGCGAGAGCTGGTCCATAAGGAAAGCTGAGCGAAGGAAGATAGATGCTTTTGAACTGTGGTGTTGGAGGAAAATGCTGAGAGTGCCTTGGACTGCAAGAAGATCAAACCAGTCCATACTCCAGGAAATAAAGCCAGACTGCTCACTTGAGGGAATGGTAGTAAAGGCAAAACTGAAGTACTTTGGCCACATCATGAGAAGACAGGACACCCTGGAGAAGAGGCTGATGCTAGGGAAAGATGAAGGCAAAAGGAAGAGGGCAAGATGGATGGAGGATATTCTGGAGGTGACAGACTTGACCTTGGGGGAGCTAAGGGTGGCAACGGCCGACAGAAAGCTCTGGCGTGGGCTGGTCCATGAAGTCACGAAGAGTCGGAAACAACTGAACGAATAAACAACAACAAAATCCTAACATTGGCTATTGATGGTTGGGGCTATTTAGTGCCATGGCCAGGCCCTTGTTGGTGGGCCTTGAGTTCTAGGGCGGGGGGACCCCAAAGCAGATCCTATAAGCCTGTCTGACCTTTGCACACTCCTGGACTTCTTCATGCCAGATCTGCTGTGCTACTAATTTGCTTTGGTGTAGAGGCCATTCGCCAATTTTTGTCATTGGAAGCTAAACATATAGAGAAGAGACCTGGAATATTGGTGATGAGAACACGATACCCCTAACATCCACCCTCTGGCTACACCCTAATATCTCCCCTCTTCCCTTTTTTAAGGGTATGTACAGAACAGAGGTATAATATAATCTCATACTTTCTCCTTTTATGCTTTCTCTTTTCCCTCCTCATCCTCCTCAAACCCTGGCGTTCCAAATCATCCCTGTTGAATAATAAGCATGTTTGCTGAGCCAATTTAAAGCCAATTCCATTTAAGTCCCCAATATCATCATCAAACATACTTTTCTCTGCTTTTTTTTTTTTTTTTGTTATTATTATCTGCGGCCCGGCTAGGCTAGTGCAGCACCTTAAAGAGAAAACTGCTGCCTAAACTGAATGTTGCCTTTCAGCGATTACAATAAATATCTGACAGCGAGGAAAATAAGAAAAGGGGCAGGCAGAAAAATGATCTTCCTTGTCATATGTCAGGGAAACTAGCACGGAGGTTGGGTTCCCCCTCCCTTCTGCAACGCCTTTTCTTTTCTTTTCTGCTGTTAATTTCCTTGTTCTTTGTGGCAAAGGGGGCCAAATGGGCAAAGCCGCTGGGAAATATCTCACAAAGGGGGTGTTTTACACCCCCTCCCCACACACTCGCACATGAAAACTCTCAGGAGCTGCCCTGCCTGCTCTTTTTTCTGGGGAGAAAAGGGTGACCCATGGACATGATAGGAAAACACTGAGATATCAGTCCGCAGAGTTAGAGAGAACCGAATCGGTCAGTTACACATTCTTTCACTCTTCCTTTTTGTCTTGCGACATCCCCGACTCATCAGGAGAAAAAGCAAAGGCAAAATGGAGATAAAGGCGAAATGAAACGAGCCTCATATTCCTGCCGGCGTCAGAGTCCAAGGAGAGGAAATAATCGATTTCAGGGAATGTGGCAAACGCTAAGAAAGAGCAGAGCTAGAGCTGCAATTTGATCTTTCTACAGAGAGATTTGAAGCCTATTTTAAAGTTGCTGATGGGTGTGGGTGGAAGAGTGCCACACTGGAGGCCTTCAAGAGGCAGATGGACAACCATCTGTCAAGGATGCTTTAAGATGGATTCCTGCATTTAGCAGGGGGTTGGACTCCATGGCCTTGTAGGCCCCTTCCAACTCTACTATTCTATGATTCTATGAGTGCAGGAGTGATGGTGGATCAGCCCAAAGGCCTTTCTAGTCCAGCATTTTGGGCTCACAGCGGCCAACACGATGTCCCATCAGGAAGCCAACAAGCCGGACAGGCGTGAGTGCAATAGCCTCACGCACTTCTAGTCCCTAGCAAGAACTGTACAATTCCCTAGGGAGGTTGTGGACTCTCCCACCTGGGCCCAGGGCTCTTCTACATTTTTATTAATGATTTGGACAAGGAGGTGCAGGGAACGTTTATCAAATCTGCAGATGACACAAAATTGGGTGGGAAAGCTAATACCCTGGATGACAGAAACAAACTTCAAAGTGATCTTGATAGGCTGGAGTGCTGGGCTGAAAACAACAGGATGGAATTTAATAGGGATAAATGCCAAGTTCTACATTTAGGAAATAGAAACCAAAGGCACAGTTACAAGATGGGGGATACTTGGCTCAGCAATACTACAAACGAGAAGGATCTTGGAATTGTTGTGGATCGCAAGCTGAATAGGAGCCAAAAGTGCGATATGGCTGCAAGAAAGGCAAATGCTATTTTGGGCTGCATTAATAGAAGTATAGCTTCCAAATCATGTGAGGTACTGGTTCCTCTCTATTCGGCCCTGGTTAGGCCTCATCTAGAGTATTGCGTCCAGTTCTGGGCTCCACAATTCAAGAAGGACGCAGACAAGCTGGAGCGTGTTCAGAGGAGGGCAACCAGGATGATCAGGGGTCTAGAAACAAAGCCCTAGGAAGAGAGAGTGAAAGAACTGGGCATGTTTAGCCTGGAGAAGAGAAGATTGAGGGGAGACATGATAGCACTCTTCAAAGACTTAAAAGGTTGTCACACAGAGGAGGGCCAGGATCTCTTCTCTATCCTCCCAGAGTGCAGGACACGGAATAACGGGCTCAAGTTAAAGGAAGCCAGATTCCGGCTGGAGATCAGGAAAAACTTCCTGACTGTTAGAGCAGTACGACAATGGAATCAGTGACCTAGAGAGGTTGTGGGCCCTCCCACACTCGAGGCCTTCAAGAGGCAGCTGGACAACCATCTGTCAGGGATGCTTTAGGGTGGATTCCTGCACTGAGCAGGGGGTTGGACTCGATGGCCTTATAGGATCCTTCTATGATTCTATGACTCCAATGTCAGTGGGGAAGTGAATTCACTCTGGATTTCAACCAGACCCAGCGATGACTCTAAAGGATCTATCCAAAGTGCTGAACCCTATCCCCCAAATAGGGTGATTCCCTTGGATAGCTCCTTTAGAGTTTTGCCAGTTCTGACTGAAACCCAGAACGGATTCACAGCCCACCAAAATCAGTGCCACCAGCCTCCATTGCTGAAAAAGTTTCTTCCAACTGCCCTTGTTTTTAGGAAATCTAATCCTGCCGGAGCGCTGTCTGTCCTCTCTATTTGCCTGAGGTGGCTTCTGGAATTGCACCTTCTTGACCTGTCCTGGGGGTGCCACTTTACTAGCCCCAGTCAGCTTGTCCTTTTCTATCTGTAGCAAACAGCCCTACAGGAACATGTTTAAATATGCCTCCAAGAACTTCCTGTCGGGAAGTGTGCCTCTCTACCCTCTTGGAGGTCTGACTTCATGATAGATGCACTAGACCAGCCTTTCCTAACTTGGTGACTTCCAGACATTTTGGATTTCAGGTTCCACTAGTCCCAGCTAGCCTGGCCAATGGTGAGGAATGCTGGGAGTTGTCCAAAACATTGATAGGGCAGAAGGATGGGCAAGGCTGCATTAGACTTCTAATCCTTTCTCTAATCAAAGATGCCAAACCAAGTTTTTGGCAGGTTCAAAGTTACCCAGGTGTGACTCACGTAGATGGAAAAAAGTGACCCTGGAACTGACAAGGAAGGAATGGTAACTTGTTTCTCCACACTTGATCTTAGCCAAAAGGCCGAGAATGGTAACTTGTTTCTAAATAGCCTCCCCCCCTCTCTCTTTCCTTCTCCCGTTCCTGCAGGCTGTTCCATTCTTTAAATGGCAGACACTAATTTAATTAGCACCTGAAAACAGGAGAAATTAGGTCACCTCTTCCCATGTGAAACTTTTTGCCAAGATGAGTTGATGTCGCCCCCCCTCCCCTTCTTATATTTTCTAATTGGGTAAATATTAATTAGTTGGAGTTTCATGCAGAAGATGAAGACATTAAACTGTCATTAACAAACAGGTCCTCATCCCCCAAACACCTCGTCTCTACAGCATGAAGTTAGCAAGGCATTGCGAAAAAAGGAGGGGGAAAAAAAATCTCCCGTGATTTATGCCAGTTTCCGGTGCAAAAGAAAAAGCAATGAATCTCCTTTATCAGCTAATTATCTACTGAATGATACATGGAATTCTCAGCAGGCTGGGATAGGAAAGAGGACCCTGGAGCTGTTGGGAATGAATAACTATTTGAACGTTGTGTTTGCAATTTGCAGGTTTTAAGCCATTGTGCAGTGGTAGATTTTGAAGTGCAGGAGCTCATTGAGAGGACAGCAGACAAACACTCATGCAAAACAGCAGTGCACACCATAATACCCCATCAAGGGGAGACATGATAGCACTCTTCAAGGACGTGAAGGGTGTCAACCCAGAGGAGGGCCAGGATCTCTTCTCGATCATCCCAGAGTGCAGGACATGGAATCATGGGCTCAAGTTGGACGTCAGGAAAAACTTCCTGATGGGTAGAGCAGTACGACAGTGGAACCAATTACCTAGGGAGGTGGTGGGCTCTCCCATACTAGAGGCCTTCAAGAGGCAGCTGGACAGCCATCTGTCAGGGATGCTTTAAGGTGGATTCCTGCATTGAGCAGGGGATTGGACTTGATGGCCTTCTAAGCCCCTTCCAACTCTACTATTCTATGATTCTATGATTTATTATGCTCTGCACGACTGCAGTCCTATGCATTTGTGACATATGCAGCCTGACATATGGCTAGCAAGACAGCAATGCAGAAAGCAGAGCAGTTGTCGAGTGACTCTGTAGCCCTTCTCAACAAGCCATGCAGAAGCCATTGTGTTGTCATGACAAGCCACTCTGGACACAAGCCTTCCGGAACAACTCAGGTGAGAAGCCATGGGTTCTCAGGGTGGCTTGTGCATGGTTAACAAACCACACTGGTTGGGTTCACTTGACATGCTTGCCCACATTCAGTGATTGAGTGTGGGCTGCTGTTCAACAGTGCCTTCTTGCTGTTTTGTGGGTTACTGTGTTGTCTGAATGCAGTTTGTTTTCTGCAGGGTGGCTTATTCACATCCAATGTGGCTTGTGAATCACCCTGAAAACCCATCAACAAACTATGGTTTAACAATACCCCATGGAACACACATTGCATTCAGCCAACCAATAACCCGTAGTACAAAAACAACTCACAGTTGAACAACAAACTGTGTGTTGTGTGAACCCAGCCACTGTGACAGGTTTGGACATCACAAGCTACTTTGAAACAGCTGAGGCTGGCAACCCACCATGGGGTGTCATGTCATGCAAATGATCTCTCTCTCTCTCTCTCTCTCTCTCTCTCTCTCTCTCTCTCTCTCTCTCTCTCTCTCTCTGTGTGTGTGTGTGTGTGTGTGTGTGTGTAACAGAATTCTAGAGGGGAAATTGGGTATAGAATATCCTGGAAGAGGGAATGGCTGACTAGCTGAAGCAAAGAACTGGAACACTCAATGCTGCAACATTTCGTTGTAGGTCTCTCCTAGTTTTTCTTTTAAAGGTATCTACTGTGATCTTGGGTAAGTGGAAGAAACCCAAAAAAAATCCAATGACAAAACCTAGCTGAGACGAGCCTTATTTATTATCTGCCGGAGATTTTATGTTCCAGTAACTTTCTCATTCTAACCAAAATAGGTGCTAAATGGGGAAACCTTATTTTGCATCTCAGAATAAACAATGCATTAAGAAAGGTGGGGGGGGGAAATCACATATCAATGAAGGGGGAAAACAATCCCCAGTTCTGCGAAGAAAAGTAAAAAGAGAAACCGAAACTGACAGCAAAGACGGTGAGGTAGGGGAGAAAAAGAGAGGGAGTTAAAATCAGCTTTGTATCAAGAGAAATGCAATAACGCTTGAGAAAGGAGAAGGGTAAGATATCTGGAAATTGAGTAAAAAGAAAGCGGTTCTCTCCCCCCACCCCCCCGTGCTGCGGTTCCATCTTGCAAATCAACGCAGAGTGAAACCGAAACGGGCAAGAAATAAACAGAGCACTGGGTACATATCCTCCATCACTTCAGAGACGAAAGCCGTAACACCTCTTACAATCCTTCTCAATCATCCCAGAGTGCAGGACACGAAATAATGGGCTCAAGTTAAAAGAAGCCAGATACCAGCTGGACATCAGGAAAAACTTCCTGACTGTTAGAGCAGTACGACAATGGAATCAGTTACCTAGGGAGGTGGTGGGCTCTCCCACACTAGAGGCCTTCAAGAGGCAGCTGGACAAGCATCTGTCAGGGATGCTTTAGGGTGGATTCCTGCATTGAGCAGGGGGTTGGACTTGATGGCCTTGTGGGCCCCTTCCAACTCTGCTATTCTATGATTCTATGATTCTATGATCCTACTCTCTTGGTAAGGATTGCTGCACACCTTCCTGTGGTCCCGGTTTACCAGGGTGGTTCCCCGTTTTCTGCTAGCGATGTGTGAACCAGCAAATTCCAAATGTGCGTATCAGCTGTGTGAATCTTTGAAATTCTTCCCACATTGATTAAAGCACATTTGTGTTCATTTTTCAAAGGTACACCTTCTTCATGTAGATTTTTTTTTAAAAAAAAACGTGTGCATGCTGTCAAACACATTTTTGGGGTTCCACAAATCATATTCCAAGCTCACGGATTGCATCCAAGTCCATGTTCAGAATGGAAGGTGCAAACTGGGTAAGTCCTGATGAAAGAAAATGAACTGCAACAAAAATTTTCATACATCCCCAAGTTCTGCTACTGATAGGGTGACCATATGGAAAGGAGGACAGGGTTCCTGTATCTTTAACAGTTGTATAGAAAAGGGAATTTCAGCAAGTGCCATGTGAAATTCCCTCTTCATCAGAACAGTTAAAGCTGCAGGTGCCCTGCCTTCTTTTGTATGTGGTCACTCTAGTATAGCTCCTGCAGCTTTAACTGTTGTGATGAAGAGGGAATTTCACCAGGTAAGGCATGTGTACAAAAGACACCTGATGAAATTCCCTTTTCTATGCAACTGTTAAAGAGCAGGAGCCCTGTCCTCCTTTTCATATGGTCACCCTAGCTACTGAGGAACATACCAAATGGCCTTATTCTGAGCCAGCCCACTAGTCCTTCTAGCTTGGTATTGCCTACATCAGAGGTAGGGGACCTCTTCTCTACCACGGTCTACATTACTTTGGTCAAAACTTGCCAGGGTCCTCATTCCAGCGGTGAGACTGGCCAGACCCAAAACTGGGTGGAGTTATGCACTGGTTAGGCCTGATCTTGAATCTTGTGCCCAATTCTGGGCACCACACTTCAAAAAAGATGCAGACAAGCTGGAGTACGTTCACAGGAGGGCAATGAGCATGATCAGGGGTCTGGAAACAAAGCCCTATGAAGAGAGACTGAGGCCATAGCTAGACCTAAGGTTTATCCCTGGATCATCCAGGGGTCAAACCTGTTCATCTAGGTGACACACAGGGGATCCAGTGCTCAGGCAGGGGCGAACCCTGGATGATCCCAGGATAAACCTTAGGTCTAGCTGTGGCCTGAAAGAACTGGGCATGTTTAGCCTGGAGAAGAGAAGATTGAGGGGAGACATGAGAGCACTCTTCAAACACTTAAAAGGTTGTCCCACAGAGGAAGGCCAGGATCTCTTCTCGATCATCCCAGAGTGCAGGACATGGAATCATGGGCTCAAGTTACAGGAACCCAGGCCATAGCTAGACCTAAGGTTTATCCCTGGATCATCCAGGGGTCAAACCTGTTCATCTAGATGACACACAGGGGATCCAGTGCTCAGGCGAACCCTGGATGATCCCAGGATAAACCTGAGGTCTACCTGTGGCCCCAGTTTCCGGCTGGACATCAGGAAAAATTTCCTGGCTGTTAGAATACACCGACAATGGACCCAATGACCTAGGGAGGTCATGGGTTCTCCCACACTAGAGGCCTTCAAGAGGCAGCTGGACAACCATCTGTCGGGGATGCTTTAGGGTGGATTCCTGCATTGAGCAGGGGGTTGGACTCGATGGCCTTGTAGGCCCCTTCCAACTCTACTATTCTATGATTCTATGTGAGCTTTGTTCATTTCAAAACAGCAACAGCAGCAAAAGAGATTTGCATCCAGGCATTCTTCTTCCCCAGACAAGGTTCCCTCCCTTGTATCTGAGGGACAGAGTAAATAACAACCTGAACCTGAACTGGGGCTGGTGAGAGGGTACGGTGGGGGGGGGGGGGAGAGGCCTGGAAGTCCACCTGTTTCTAATGAAACAGGCTCTCCTATCTCCTAGTCTACATTGACTAACAATGACTGTCAGACATCGCAGGCAGGCAGGGGTGGGGTGGGGGGACATCGTGGTTGGGCATGGGGCATGGGGAGGGGCATTGTGAGGGGGTGGGCATGGGGGTGGGGGGATCGAACATCGTGGGGGGTCGGGTGGCGGGTGGATCGAACATCGTGGGCAGGTGGGGGTCGGATATTGCAGGTGGGCGGGGGATCGGACATCATGGGCAGGGGCGGGCAGGGGGGCATCGGACATCGCAGGGGGGCAGGTGGGTGGGCTGGGGGGATTGGACATCGTGAGGGGGGAATCGGGGGCAGAGGGGGCAGAGAACCCTTTTTTAAACAAAACAAAACCCTACCTTTCCGGTTGGTGCCCTCCTGCGCACATGGCCCCTTTAGAAGATTGAAGAAAATGGCCGACGCGACGGGGCTTTCCTTTACCCCGTCGCGTGCTACGTGTAGACAGGAGCGACAGCCTGCGCTACTCCTAGCGCGGGCTGGCCCCTCCACACGCCCGGATTTTAAGGTAGGTCTAGCAAGGCCCTAATTTTCAATAATTGTGCAGTTTGCCACACTTTAGTAAACCATTCTTTAATAGCAATTGGTTTTCTATTTTTCCTGTTCTTGGCTATTATCATTAAATTAACACAGATCGGGTTGGTGTGTGATGTTCTGTTCTGTTTCTTTTTCCTTTTTCCTTTTTCTTTTCCCTTTTTTCTTTCTTTTTCTTCTTTTGTAGAAAACAATAAAAACGGTAAAATGGCAATAGGGCTTAGAACTCAGGAACAAAAGACTGCTACACCCTCCTTTAAACAGTATGGGGTCTCCATCATGGTCCATGAATGTAAACGTCAAATGGTGCTATTCCGCTTGCACGCGGTCTCACACACGGTTGTCAAGAATGACAACCAGGCAGCAGATCTGAGAACACTCATCTCATCGCTCCTTTTTGAAAGCTTTATTGGTGTTTGGTCCTGCCAAGTATAGCACATAACATTCCGTATGAAACATCTGTCGGCACCATTCGGAAATGAAAACATCTGGCACCTTAATCTCATACCCAGGCTTTTGCTACCTGTGCTAATTACTCCTGGGAAGAGCTGGAGAGTGTATCATTTCTTTTGCAAGGGAGATTTATAACCCCACCATCCTCAAGGGCGTAGGATTGGGAACAGTCTTTGTAAAACAACAAGAATGTCGTTTGATGTTTGACCCATATTTTCAGGGATTTCCCATTACTGTGGATCACTGTGGAAGGCTACAGTGATCCAAGAAGCAAACGGACCTGTTTAGGAGACCTAATCCGCATGCATGTACCAAAATGTCTATAACATGGATATTTTATTTATTTATTATTTTATTATTATTTATTTATTTATATAGCACCATCAATGTACATGGTGCTGTACAGAGTAAAACAGTAAATAGCAAGACCCTGCCGCATAGGCTTACAATCTATTTTATTTTATTTATATTATTTATTTAATAACATAAGAATATAAGAAGAGCCCTGAGTCTGGATCACACCAAGGGTCCACCTAGTCCAGCACTCTGTTCACACAGGGGCCAACCAGCCATCGGCCAGGGATGAACAAGCAGGACATGGTGCAACAGCACCCTCCCACCCATGTTCCCCAGCAACTGGTACACACAGGCTTACTGCCTCGAATACTGGAGATATCACACAACCATCAGGGCTAGTAGCCCTTGATAGCCTCCTCCTCCAGGAATTTATCCAACCCCCTTTTGAAGCCATCCAAATTGGTGGCCATCAGTACATCTTGTGGTAGTGAGTTCCATAATTTAACTATGCACTGTGTGAAGTCCTTCCTTTTATTTGTCCACAATCTCCCACCCATCCGTTTCATGGGATGACCCCAGGTTCTAGTATTTTGAGAGAGGGAGAAAAATGTCTCCCTGTCCACATTCTCCATACCATGCATGATTTTGTACACCTCTGTCATGTCTCCCCTTAGTCTCCTTTTTTCCAAGCTAAACACAGTTGATGCAACCTTCCCTCGTAGGGGAGATGCTCCAGCCCCTTAATCATTTTAGTCGCCCTTTTCTGCACTTTTTCCAGCTCTATAATATCCTTTTTTAGGTGCGGTGACCAATATTTCTATACTGCTCAATATCAACAAAAGGTTCCAGAGTGGTGAACATAGGTATAAGTAAAAAGGAAGAAGATTTTAAAAGCAAATTAAAATTGTTCAATTTAACAACAAAGGAACCAGAAAGACCGTGGCTGGTCAGGTGAGGAAGGCTTCTTGAAACAGAGTTGTTTTTTAGGAGGTGTGGGAAGCAGACTAGTGTGGGCATCTGCCTGACCTCCAGGGGCAGGGAATTCCACAGAGAAGGGGCCACTACACTAAAGGCTCTGCTCCTGGTGGATTCCAAACAAGCCATACGTCCATGTGGAACCACCAGGAGCATGCCTTCTGACGACCTCAGTGACTGGGCAAGTTGGTAAAGGAGAAGGCCCTCTCTCAGGTATCCTGGTCCCAAGTTGTTTAGACCATATTTTAGAATTAAACATATATTAAAATGTGTATTTTACGAAAACGGGGCATGTTAAAACTAATGCCAGGTTTTCCCATGCAGTTTGAAAACAGCAAAGCAGATTGATTGATGCAGAAACAGCGTAAGGGCGGGGGTATGAATGGATACATGAGGAGCTGACATGGGCTGTTCCGTCCATCTGTACCTCCCAGTCCTGAACAGAGGGCTCATCTACACCAAGCAGGATCTTCCACTATGAAAGCGGTATATAAAAGGCAGGAGCCACGTGACTGCTTTATAGTGGTATTGAAGTGCACTGACCACTGTTGGGGCCTTTTGACTCATACCATATACCGCTTTCATACCACTATATCCTGCCTGGTGTGGCTCCTGCCTTTTATATACTGCTTTCATAGTGGATTGTCTGGCTTGGTGTAGATGAGTCCTGAGACTTCCTGTGACCTTACCTCTCCTTCTGCTGATTGGAGGAATAATTTGTGTACTCGAAGAGGCATGGCTGAACTCGAACTGCCCGAAAGGAGACGAGTGTTTGAGCGGACGGATATTTCACCTTGTACCTGAAGGACGTGGAATGTGCCGGTAGTTACAGAATAATGAAAGAAGTGGAAGATGGGTGTGTGTGTGGTTATTTATTTATTTTTAAAGCACAGGACCTAGCATTACCTCTTAACAAGGACAAATGAGACCATGAAGTCTTAAATTTGTCCGAGTGTCTAATTCTAGAACAAAACAGATGACACCTATCCTCGAATCAGTGTTTGGAAATATACAGCGAAAGGGGAAAGCTTTATTAACACTGGAAATGTACTCTTAAGCTTAGATTTCTTTTTCAACACTCAGCTTGTTCATATCACAGTTCAGTGAACTGTTAACATCACATATTTCTTCTGTTCCAGCGGTGAGTCCAGTTTTTGGTGGCTTTTTTTGGGGGGGGGGGGAAACGGCAGTAAGATGAGAGTCTTTTTTCCTAGAGAGCAGGGCAGGATCTACACTACTGCTTTAAAGCACTTTAAAGCACTTTATAACAGTTTTGACAACTGTTGGGGCCCAGGACACACTCCGTATACAGTTGTCAAAACGTTTTCAAAGTGCTTTAAAGCGCTTTAAAAGCAGTAGTGTAGATCCCTCAGCAGCAGAGGAATGAGAGATGAATGAATCTCTCTGGGGCCAATGGAAAATCACGGGTTCTGGGGTTTCACCACCAGATTCTGTCTGCCTTCAAAAATTGAGCCTCCCCCAATCGTGTGTGCAGCCATTGAATCTGGTCACTATATCAATTACATAACTTATTTATTTATTTATTTATTTATTACGTATTTATGCTGCCCAACAGCCTAAGCTCCCTGGGCAGATTTATTTATTTATTGATTGATTGATTGATTGATTGATTGCATTTCTATACCGCCCAATTGCCGGAGCTCTCTGGGCGGTTTACAACTAAAACCACAAAATCCTGTTTAAAAAACTTTTAAATCACATAAAACCAGAATGAATTACAGTCCAGGGAAGGCTTGTTTAAAAAGATATGTTTTTAGGAGGTGATTAAAAGTTATGATATTTTCCGCCTCCCGAATGGCACGCGGGAGGGTTTTCCAGAGGGTGGGGGCCACTACGGAGAAGGCCCCGCCGTTGAGGTTCTTCATGGCGACATTCTCCTCGTGTCAGGATGACGAGCAGGGCATCGGAAATGTCACCTGGGTGTATATAAGGGAAGGCGGTCTGTTCGGTATCCTGGTCCCAAGTTGTTTAGGGCTTTGTAAGATAATAGCATAACCTTGTACATGGCTCGGTAGCTAACAGCCAGCCAGGGCAATTCTTTTGTTGCTTGTGTTTAATTGTTTCCTATTCCTTCCTCAACTCTTCCCCCCTCTCCCTTTCATGTCTTCAGGATTGTAAACATTCAGTTAAGTCTTTTTCTAGATCTGTGTATGGCATTTGGTCAATTATTGGACTGGACCACAGAAATGCACAAAGGAGCCTTACAATGGAAATGTAGCCTGCAGAGTGTCTCATCTATTTACAGGTTATCACCTATAAAGCCCTCTACGGCTCGGGTCCAGGTTATCCGAAAGACCGTATTCTCCCATATGAGCCAGCCCGTGCTCTGAGATCTTCTGGGAAGGCCTTTCTCTAAGTCCCAGCAACATCCCAAGCACGCCTGGTGGGAACGCGGGAGAGGGCCTTCTCGGTGGCTGCTCCAAGGCTCTGGAACTCCCTTCCCAGGGAGGCTAGGCTGACTCCCTCTGTGCTAGTTTCGGAGGCAGGCAAAAATGTTTTTGCTTCAGCAGGCTTTTGGAACTATGCAGGACCTATGTTAATGTATTGGATCCCCCCCTTTTAACCTGTTACAGGTTTTTTTAAAAATTTTAAACATGTTTTTAATTTTACTGTAGGTTTAATTCTATTTTAACTTTTGTAATTTATATTTATATGTTTTAATTGTACATGTTTCAATCTTGTAAACCGCCTTGAGTCCCAGTACTGGGAAAAAGGCAGGATATTATTATTATTATTAATAATAACAACAACAACAACAACAATAATAATAATAATTCCATAAATCGTCCTTCTTTCTTCAGGTGGTGGGAATGGTGTGGGATTACTCCAAAAGGTCTAAGATAAATCTGAAGCACCTCCTCACAACAATCCTGTAAAGTAGGTGAGTTTGAGACTCCAAGACTTGTGGTCACCCAGTACGCCTTGTGGTAGAGCAGAAGATTCGAACTGGGGGGTCTCTCCAGGAGTCTAACTTTCTGTCCATGGTGTTCCCATATGAATGTATGTTTAAGAAAACCTCCACATTGCAGGCTGTATTCCCAAATTGCCTGGGCTTCTCAAGGCAGAAGAACAGGCCTCCTTGAGGTGACCTCAAAGCATGTCACAGCTTAAAGTCACTCGCTTCCACTGTAATCCTTTCTTTTAAATCCCCACTGTCGAAATGCTGTCTTGTCCCTCCTTAATCTGTAGGTGTAATGCGTTTCCAAAGAAGAAAAGAGCTTTCTTTGAAATACTGACATCAGCCACGATCCTCAGAGGCGAATTTCTCAATCCGCTGGTCTTGCTGCCACCGTGGCCCGTTCTTCCTGCCCCTGCTGTGCGGCTTAGAGAGTCTCCTCTTAGCAGCGAGGCTGGGGAGATGTCCAATTGGTTGGAGAACCAGGGCAGGATCTACCCTGCTGCTTTGTCATGGTTTATAACTGTATTGACAAGTCCGGGCCTATGAGCGTCATCACACGGGGGGAAAGTGTGTTTGCTTACCGTTGCTTCTCCGCCTGGGTGTTTGTCCCTCGTTACTTCCTCTTTTGAAAGAGGAAGTAAACAACGTGTACATGGCCCATTCAGTGGGCCGTTTTGATCCCGCTGCTTCTCCTGCACGCAGCAGGAGATATCGGTAACTCCCGTCTTTAAAAATAAGTCAGATTTACGGGGTGATTTTTGTCCCGTGAAGAAGACTAGAAGGGGCAGGTGGCGTGCGGGAGGCAGACGATGTCGTAAGAGGGACCCACGAAAATCCGTGAGTGCCCAGTAAAACACTTGTTTGATGGGGCTCTTTGACACATTCCATATACCATTTTATTTATTATTTATTTAAACATTTCTATCCCACCCTATATCACTAGGATCTCAAGGTGGAATACAGACAAAGTGGTATATGCTGCTTACATGTAGATCTGGCCAAGGTTTCTACAAGATCAGGGGAGCTGACCCGTAGGCTGTAAGGAACTGAGCTAGGAGGTGTTGCATTAGCAATGGCTGGGAATCCATGATGGAGCTTTATCCTTTAGGGTGACCATATGAAAAGGAGGACCGGACTCCTCTATCCTTAACAGTTGTATAGAAAGGGAATTTTGGTAGATGTCATTTGTATGCATGCAACACCTGGTGAAATTCCCCATTCATCACAACAGATGAAGCTGCAGGAGCCCTGCCTTCTTTTGCACCTGGTCACAGTTGTTGACCTGTTGTGATGAAGCTGGAGCGTGTTCAGAGGAGGGCAACCAGGATGATCAGGAGTCTGGAAACAAAGCCCTATGAAGAGAGAGTGAAAGAACTGGGCATGTTTAGCCTGGAGAGGAGAAGATTGAGGGGAGACATGATCATGCTCTTCAAATACTTAAAAGGTTGTCACACAGAGGAGGGCCAGGATCTCTTCTCATGATCTCATGTCTCCCCTCCATCTTCTCTTCTCCAGGTTAACCATGCCCAGTTCTTTCAGTCGCTCTTCATAGGGCTTTGTTTCCAGACCCCTGACCATCCTGGTTGCCCTCCTCTGAACACGCTCCAGCTTGTCTGTACCCTTCTTGAATTGTGGAGCCCAGAACTGGACGCAATACTCTAGATGAGGCCTAACCAGGGCTGAATAGAGAGGAACCAGTTCCTTATGCGATTTGGAAGCTATACTTCTATTAATGCAGCCCAAAATAGCATTTGCCTTTTTTGCAGCCACATCACACTGTTGGCTCATATTCAGCTTGTGATCTACAACAATTCCAAGATCCTTCTCGTTTGTAGTATTGCTGAGCCAAATATCCCCCATCTTGTAACTGTGCATTTGGTTTCTATTTCCTAGGTGTAGAACTTGGCATTTGGTATGCATTTGATATTGAGGGATCAGGGATAGAATGGGAGTCCTACTCATGCACCCACCACCCCACTGTCTAGAAGACCATTAATATCTAGAAACGATAAAGCAGCCCCAACGTGGACATTGAAGTTGTTCAATGCCATATGGTTGGGAAGTCTCCAACACCAATCTGAGACCTATAATTAATAACTTTGTGTGCTAATAAAAGATCAAGAGGGTACCAGCTGGAATCCATTCTCTAATCCACTCGTAAGTTATTGATGCTGGTGCTAGGACTCCATCTGCTTCGATAGCATTCGGTTCCCTGCTGTATTGCTGGAGACTGTGAAGTTTAGAGGGTAAGACATCTTGAAGAAATGGCAAAGGCCTCAGAAGGGATTGACATGAGTCCCTAGCGGTTCCGGGGGAAGAATGAATGCCGCATGTCAGGATTGTGACCTCATCATTTTCTGTGTCAGGAGGACAGGGCAATTTATAAAAGAGGCAGTACCGTAGATCCATGGGAGTATATTGTCTGTGCTGCTAAAATATAGATTGAATTGTGGATAGGGAACTCTCTAGGATTGAGATGCAGGTCCAAATGGTGGGTACCACTTTCCCTCCTGCCATGCATTTGATTGACACAACGTCCAGGGCACCTGGAAAAACAAAATGGCAGACACCAGCCAAATTGTGGCCAATGGATCCCGAACTTCCTTGGCGTAGGGCAGATGGGTGCCACCTGAATGCTGAGCACAGATCTTACTACAATTGTGTTTGTCTAATAAATCTTTAACCCAAAGGTGGGAATTTTTTTTGTAAACTGCCCAGAGAGCTTCAGCTATTGGGCAGTATAGCAATGCAATCAATCAATCAATCAATCAATCAATAAAAATATCCTCATGGCCTTAAAGTCAGGGATGTCCAGATTGTTCAAAACCCATCCATGTGTATTTTGTGGATGGCGCAGTGTTGTTCATTCCAGTGTCCATTCATAGACGGATTCAGATTTTATTTTCCATTATGCGGGAAAATATGCAAATAATTCCGTAAGGAAGTTTGCAACAATTCCCATAATTTATTTGAGGACATATCATTTAGCATATTGCACCTATTCCATTTGCTGTTTTCCCATGTATATTTTCTAGCATGGCATATTTTTCAGCAGAAACGTGTGTATCTGCTGTGGATGAATTTGCGTTAATTTCAGGAAAGTTAAAAAACACACACCAGAAGTCCGTGGACTCCACATGGCCTGCAGAGGCTGGTCCACAGCCGATGTTGCAGGTTAGATCCTTAGAAACCCAAACTCATTTTAGCCTATCTCGAATTTCTCCAGCGCAGAGTCTGTGTCTCAATAACAGTTGCTAGGGAACAACTATGGGATGGGACCATTGCACTCCTGCCCTGCTTGTGGGCTCCCCAGATGCATCGGACTCACCAATGTGGGAATGGAATACAAGAGGGAATCTACACGTAGTACTGAAGGTGCTTGGAGGAAGAGACGGAGGAGGCGGCGGCTGGGGATTCGATCATTTTTGTCTGTCTCTTCTGCCAAGACTCTTGTTCATGCATTGGTTATTTCTCGGTTGGACTACTGCAACCTTCTTCTCACTGGCCTTCCTTCTTCTCACATCAGTCCGTTGGTTTCTGTTCACCACTCTGCTGCTAAGATCATCTTCTTGGCTCGCCGCTCTGACCATGTTACTCCACTTCTGAAATCTCTTCATTGGCTTCCAATTAACTTCAGAATCCGATATAAACTTCTCCTGTTGACCTACAAAGCTTTTCACTGTCTAGCTCCTTCCTATCTCTCCTCTCTCATCTCACGCTATTGCCCCGCTCGTGCTCTTCGCTCCTCTGATGCCATGTTTCTCGCCTGCCCAAGGGTCTCTACTTCCCTTGCTCGGCTTTGTCCATTTTCTTCCGCTGCCCCTTAGGCCTGGAACGCTCTTCCAGAACATTTGAGAACTACAAGCTCAACCGCAGCTTTTAAAGCTCAGCTAAAAACTTTTCTTTTTCCTAAAGCTTTTAAAACTCGATTTTGTTCTGACTTTATACTGTTAGTTTTACCCTACCCTGTGCCTGTTTACCCTACCCTGTGCCTGTTTGCATTCTCTTCCCCTCCTTATTGTTTTATTATGACTTTATTAGAATGTAAGCCTATGCGGCAGGGTCTTGCTATTTACTGTTTTACTCTGTACAGCACCATGCACATTTATGGTGCTATATAAATAATAATAATAATAATAATAATAATAATAATAATAATAATTGCCGCTCCCGCCGCTGCCTCCTCCTCCCCGCCAGCCTCCTGCTGCCGGGCTAAGAGCCACCCAGGTCGGAGAGCTTGGTGGAAGCGGAAGCCCAGTTCTCCGACCCGGGTGGCTCTTACCCTGGCAGCAGGAGGCCGGTGGGGAGGCGGCGGCGGCGGCAGCAGCGGCAAGGACACGCCCGGTTCCCCAGCCTCCTCCTCCTCCGTCTCTTCCTCCGTCTCTTCTTTCGACGTCTACACCATCGTTTTGACGGCGCACTAGAGGCGCACGCAAGCACCTTCAGTACTACGTGTAGGTTTGCTCCAAGACTAGACACCTCTTGGTCTGATCCAGCATGACTCTTCTCATATTCTTTGTACACAAGGGACTTCCTGGAGCTACAAGGCCTTGGCATCTTTAAATTTGCTTTTCTGAACCCTCCCAAGCGATTAGAAGCCATTGTGGGCTAATCAAGCAAGAAATTTAAACATAAAGGTGGCTGAAATCTCTCCTTGAAGTCCATTAAATGCATATTTCTCCTTTATTGCCTTGCTATTTACAGCTTCTTCCTCTTCTTTTAATACAATGAGCTGTATCCTTTGGCAAGCATAAAGCATCCCAGCGGTTCGGGTTCCAGGTGAACATCTGATCCTGTGTTTTATGATCATTCCTTTTTTCTTGTAATAATTACGCCCTCTAACCTGAAATGGAAGATGGAGACATGAAAGCTGACTTAATGCTGACTCCTAAGTACCCGAGGGAGGGTGATGAGAACCTTGGGGTGGGACATGATGCTATGATTGCATTTATGCTTATAAAATGATATGCATGCAGTAAACGAACCCCTTCCCCTAATGATGGGGGCTTCCCCCAACCAGCTCAGCAATTTAACCTACTGAAACTCCTTCGAGCAGACCTGAACGTAAAATGAAAGTCTAAGAACGATTCATGCAAGACAGCTCACATCGTAAATAAAACAACCTTTTTTCCAGTGCTTGGAATTCACCAATGAAAAACCAAACCACCTCATAGAATAGTGGAGTTGGAAGGGGCCTATAAGACCATCGAGTCTAACCCCCTGCTCAATGCAAGAATACACCTTAAAGCATTCCTGGCAGATGGTTGTCCAGCTGCTTCTTGAAGGCCTCTAGTGTACTCCTCTAACAGTTAAGAAGTTTTTCCTGATGTCCAGCCGTAATCTAGCTTCCTGTAACTTGAGCCCATTATTCCGTGTCCTGCATTCTGGGATGATCGAAAAGAGATCCTGGCCCTCCTCTGTTTGACAACCTTTCAAGTATTTGAAGAGGGCTATCTTCTCTTCTCAAGGCTAAATATGCCCAGTTCTTGCAGTCTCTCCTCATAGGACTTTGTTCCGGCAGACCCCGAGATAGTCCATCACTGTCCTCTCTGAGCTGTAGCATCTCCCCAGAATTTCAAACAGGGATCTCCCATGCTTTGATTCTACTTGAGTTCCTTATCCCTACAGATGGCAAGGATGGGACATATGCTTTACTAGACAATAGTGGGAGATCTCTCCCTCTATTTACTGGAATGCAGTTATATTCCAGTTGTATGGAACATTATTTATCTCCATTTCTTGGCTTTATGAGAAATTGGGTTGTTGAGGACAAGTTGAATTTCCTTTTACAAGGACCTAACCCATTTGTGACTTTGAGGGTTGCCGTTTTTTGCAATTAAGGTGGCCAGTTTAAGGGAAATGGAAAAGGGGAAAAATGTCTCATTAAATGAGCTGCGTAGCACCTTTTAATTCTTATGGGGCCTCAACAGGAGCATAAGAACTCATTTTATCCAAAGGTATGTGTATTGTTCTCTTTTAAAATATGACTTCAATTTTAGGCTTTTTAAAAGTCAGTGTTATGTTTTAAGATTCATGTATTCCTTGTTTGTTTTTAACCCATGTTTACTCTGTGTGAAACGGTCTGAAGACTTATTCAATAAACTTTTATTTATTTATTTATTTATTTATTGCATTTTTATACCGCTCAATAGCCGAAGCTCCCTGGGTGGTTCACAAAAATTAAAACCAGTCAAAGTATAAAACAAACAGGATAAACACATGATATAAAATACAATTAGTTATTGCCAAAACCATGTGCACGTCTACCATCCTACTTAGATGGTTACATTTCACGAGAAATTTGATAGCCTGTGTTTTTTCTATTCTAGTTTCTGAGCCTCAAGGGGCATTCAGCAGAGCCTGCAGTCATGAGATCTAGCAACTTACTTTTAGTGGAAAGCTAAAATGAAATGAATGTAATTATATTATCCAGGTGCAGTCATTGAATTATCTACTCTCCAAAAACAAATCAAACCATCACATTAAATCTTTACAAGGAAAAATAATCGTAGACTACAATGGGTTCCCCAACTTTTAGATGTGTTGGACTATAAAACCTCCCAAACAGCATGGTCAATAGCCGTAATAGGTAGGAATGATGGGACTGGTAGTCCAATGCATCTAGAAGGCACCAGATTGGGGGGAGACTGAAACACAGGTTTCAGGTAATTCATTAAATTGATGATTGATGAAATAATAATAATAATAATAATAATAATAATAATAATAATAATAATATTTGTTTCCCGCCTATCCCTCTGGATCGAGGTGGGGTACAACACAAATGAAAACACCATAAAATACATATAACTAATTCAAACATTTAAAACTAATATATTATTAAAAGCAGCACATTATTTAAAAAAAGCCTCTTAAAATTCAACTGGGTAGGTCTGCCGGAAGAGATCAGTCTTTATGGCTTTCTTAAATTCCGGAAGACTGTTTAGTTGATGAATCTCCTCCGGCAGGCCATTCCACAGCCTGGGAGCAGCAGAAGAGAAGGTCCTCTGGGTAATAGTTATCAGCCTTGTTTTTATTGGCTGGAGTAAATTCTTCCCAGAGGACTTGATTGTGCAGGGCGGATTGTAAGGGAGAAGGCGATCCCGCAGGTAGCCTGGACCCAAACCATGCAGGGCTTTAAAGGTGATAACCAACACTTTATACTTCACCTGGAAACTAACTGGCAGCCAGTGAAGAGACTTTAAAACCGGTGTAATGTGGTCACCCCCAGGTGTACCGGTGACCAGCCTGGCTGCCATATTTTGAACTAGTTGAAGTTTCCGAACTAGGCACAAAGGTAGCCCTATGTAGAGCGCATTGCAGAAGTCGAGCCTCAAAGTTACCAGCGCGTGCATGACCGTCTTTAGGTCTTCCAACTCTAGGAAGGGGCACAGCTGGTGTATCATAGAATCATAGTATAGCAGAGTTGGAAGGGGCCTACAAGGCCATTGAGTCCAAACCCCTGCTCAATGCAGGAATCCACCCTAAAGCATCCCTGACAGATGCTTGTCCAGCTGCCTCTTGAAGGCCTCTAGTGTGGGAGAGCCCACAACCTCCCTAGGTAACTGATTCCATTGTCGGATCTGATAGTAGGCACTCCTTGCCACCGCATCTATCTGGGCTGTCATTTGGAGCGACGGATCCAGAAGCACCCCCAAGCTGTGAACGCAGTCTGGGGGTGTAACCCCATCCAGAACTGGTTGACACACCTCCAAACCCAGGTTATGGCCTTTGACAGCAAGCACCTCTGTCTTGTCTGGATTCAGCTTCAGTTTGTTTCTCTTCATCCAGCCCATTACCGCCTCCAAGCATTCATTCAGAGGCGATAGTGAGCTAGACGGACCAATGATATGGCACCTTGCAAGGCAGTTTCTTACGTTCCTCGGTGCTGTGCCTCCGTCTGGGAAAGGTATTCCCTGAATTGACTGGAGAGCAGCAGAGATACAGCGGGTGGAACAATAAGAGCGAAGAAGGTCAGATAAGTGTCTGAGAGAGGGGAGCGGAGCACGGGCAAGAATTTAAGTAGTAGGTATAAATATCCTGAAAGGAAGAGGGGGAAATGGCGTTGTCCCCCCTTCACCTCAATTTGTATTCTCCCAACAGGCATGGTAGATGTGTAAGTATTCCACTATCTGAAAGGAATGAACTCCTGACGGCCTGGTTAGAACGGAGGCAGTGTGCTAATCGCTTCCAAGCCGCTCGAAATCCAATGTGTTCATTTAAATGGGATTCTCAGCCCTCTCTGCTGAAGTGTTCTGCATCCAGGTGATCGTTCCGATAATCCTTTTTAGATTAGTGTCAGGCCTTCCGATGAAAGTCCCTTTCGTTCTTGGGCCGTGTTTACCAGGCTGATATCCGAATACTGTTTCATATGGATTAGGGAGAAAGCACCGGCGTGTTCCTCATATGCTTTCCCCCCTCTTTCCCCAGTGCATCTCAGCACCTCGTGAAATTACATTATAGATTCATTGTATAAATAGAAGATGGAACACAATTACAGTCGGAAAGCTCCCACCCTGACTCCCGGCCCATGCTCCCACGCGACTGAGAGCCCACAACATGAAAGCCGATGTGACCGAATCCTGGCTATGGACAAACAGCTCATTCTAAAAGGCTCACACATTTCATAGAACCATAGAACAGTAGAGTTGGAAGGGGCTCTAAGGCCATCCAGTCCAACCCCCTGTTCAATGTAGCATCCCTGACAGAGGGTTGTCCAGCTGCCTCTTGAAGGCCTCTAGGAGCACCTCTAGGTTGAAGGCCTCTAGGAACACCTCTAGGTTGTGGGAGAGCCCACAACCTCCCTAGGTCATTGGTTCCACTGCCATACTTCTCTAACCATCAGGACGTTTTTCCTGATGTCCAGCTGGAATCTGACTTCCTGTAATTTGAGCCCATTATTCCATGTTCTGCAATCTGGGATGATCAAGAAAAGATCCTGGCCCTCCTTTGTTTGACAACCTTTCAAGGACTTGAAGAGTGCTATCATTTCTCCCCTTCTCCAGGCTAAACATGCCCAGTTCTTTCAACCTCTCCTCATAGGGCTTTGTTTCCAGAACCCTGATCATCCTCGTTGCCCTCCTCTGAATCCCCTCCAGCTTGTACATAAGAAAATAAAAGTGCCATGCTGGATCAGACCAACGTTCCATCTAGTCCAGCATTCTGTTCACACAGTGGCCAAGCAGCCATTGGCCAGGGCTGAACAAACAGGACATGGTGCAATAGCACCCTCCCACCCATGTTTCCCAGCAACTGGTGCATATAGGCTTACTGCCTCAGATACTGGAGGTAGCACATAGCCATCAGGGCTAGTAGCCATTGATAGCCTCCTCCTTCAGGAATTTATCCAGCTTCCTTTTAAAGCCATCCAAACTGGCGGCCATCACTGCATCTTGTAGTGGTGAATTCCATAGTTTAACTCTGCGCTGTGTGAAGAAGTTCTTATTTTTATTTGTCCTAAATCTCCCACCAATCAGCTTCATGGGATGACCCCGTTGGGTTCTAGTATTACGGGAGAGGGGAAAAAATGTCTACCTATCCACATTCTGCACACCATGCAGAAGTTCGTACACCTCTATCAAGTCTCCCCTTAGCCTACCTTTTTCCAAGCTATACAATCCCAGCTATTGTAACCTTCCCTCACTGTTTCTTCTCCAGGATCAAACACCAGTGTCAGTCCAGGATGGGAAATGCTAAGATGCAGAGTACATCTTGTTCCACCACTGGAGACTTGGGACAGACGGCGTCTGTTCCTGGAGAGGCACAGAACTAACTCTGTCTTGGCCCTGCAGGTGAAACCAATTGCAATTGACTTAGTAAGAAATAACAGGCCATTATTCTTCATGGTACAGGGATGGAAAATGACAGCAGCATTTGGGATGTAAACCTTATTCATCATGTTTCTTGTGCTGGTCCTCCTGACAGAGAGAGTGACTAGACTCCATTTCCAGGGCAAGATAAAAAAAAGGGGAGGAGCAGAGGGGTATGCATTTATTCATAATGTCTTTGGCATCTTAGCTGCTGTGTCTGAGAAGATAGGCACATGGCTCTGGAAATCGTAGGCACTTTTCCTGGTCTTTCCCAGGAGGTGCAGGCTGCACAGGGAGATCAGATGTAGCAAAGGGAACAGTGTTGTTTTGGTGAATGGATTTACACCAGTTTGCTCCAGCTTGAGCCTCATTTTCTGGGAAGCTTGAAGACCTCTAGAGGGAGAGAGTCCACCCACCCCGCAAGGTCATTGTGGAACTTGCCTGACATGAACCTACCCGTACACTGCGCTCAATATCTAAGGTCCTCCTCCGAGTGCCTACTCCAAGAGAAGCTCAGAGGATGGCAACAAGGGAGAGGGCCTTTTTGGTGGTGGCCCCCCCGACTGTGGAATGATCTCCCCGATGAGGCTCGCCTGGCACCAACACTGTTATCTTTCAGGCGCCAGGTCAAGACTTTTCTCTTCTCCCAGGCATTTAACACCATTTAACAATGCTAAGGCCACAGCTAGACCTACGGTTTATCCTGGGATCATCCAGGGTTCGCCCCTGCCTGAGCACTGGATCCCCTGTGTGTCACCTAGATGAACAGGTTTGACCCCTGGACGATCCAGGGATAAACCTCAGGTCTAGCTATGGCCTAAGTTTGTTTTTTAACGGACCTCCAGAACTGTTGTTTTTAAATGGATACTGTTGTTTTTATACTGTTGTTTTTATATTTTTAAATTTCGTATACTTTTAATGTTTACTGTTTTAGAGCTTCGGCTAGGGGGAAGTATATAAATGTAACAAATAAAATAAATAAATATATAAATAAATATATCAAGCTGTTAATCCGAATGTCCAACCAAGATCTATCCTTCTATAATCCATTCGATCTCAGCCCACCCCCTGTGACAGAAGAGAGCAAGTCTTTGTCCTATGTATGTCAAGTGATAACACAGAATCATAGTATTGGAAGGCATCTAACATGGTGTTCCATGCAGGTTTTGCAATGGAGGGAGGCAGCTGGACAGCCATCTGTCAGGGATGCTTTAGGGTGGATTCCTGCATTGAGCAGGGGGTTGGACTCAATGGCCTTGTAGGCCCCTTCCAACTCAGCTATTCTATGATTCTATGACAGCATCTGCTTGGATACGTTCAGTATTGTGTCCAGTTAAGGGCACCACACTTCAAGAAGGATGCAGACAAGCTGGAGCATGTTCAGAGGAGGCCAATCAGGATGATCAGGGGTCTGGAAACAAAGCCCTACGAGGAGAGGCTGAAGGAACTGGGCATGTTTAGCCTGGAGAAGAGAAGACTGAGGGGAGACATGATAGCCCTCTTCAAATACTTAAATGGTTGTGACACAGAGGAGGGCCAGGATCTCTTCTTGATCATCCCAGAGTGCAGGGCACGGAATAACGGGCTCAAGTTAAAGGAAGCCAGATTCCGGCTGGATATCAGGAAAAACTTCCTGACTGTTAGAGCAGTACGACAATGGAACCAGTTACCTAGGGAGGTTGTGGGCTCTCCCACACTAGAGACATTCAAGAAGCAGCTAGACAACCATCTGTCAGGGATGCTTTAGAGTGGATTCCTGCATTGAGCAGGGGGTTGGACTCGATGGCCTTGTAGGCCCCTTTCAACTCTACTATTCTATGATTCTATGATTTCAATTTCTATACAAATGTTAAAGATGCAGGAGCCCTGTCCTCCTTTCCATATGGTCACCCTTGGCAGGAAGCTAGACTAAGTGGCCCATAATGTTCCCTCCAACTTGATGTTGCTTCAATTCTATGTGGTTGTAGGGGCGGCACAATCTCAGTAGCCGTCATTCCAAATTTCTCCTTCTACAATTTTCTCCCTGGATTTTGGAGTCTTGAGTTACTTGCTCTTATTTCTGAAGTGGAAGCAGTGAAGTAGAGATTTCCCATTGCTATGTGTTGTTGTCATGTGCATGATGTTTGGTCAAAGTGCTGTCCATGTGCAATGTGCTGCAGATTTCACTAACTTCTGTTCCTGTGTGGCTTCTCCCACATCTCCATACTACCAGTTCGGCATTGATAAAATGCTTCGCTCCCCCCCAAAAAAGAAGTAGAGAAATGTGATCATGCACATGACTGAAGGAATAATCTTTATGTGCTGTGTGCTATGCTGTTGACCTCCAGAAATTCATGTGTGCATCAGTACAACACAGTGCAACTAAAATCTTGAAACAGCAATACGTACCATCATGTCAAGATCAGGAATTGAGGAGAAATCCACTTAGTTTCCGCTTCATATCAATGTGCCAAATTCACATCATCCAAATCCGTACATAAATCAGAATGCAGGTGGATGGCAATTTCCCATTATCCTGAAGTTTGCGTTCAGAAACGCATACAAAAATTCATGTAGTACAGAAAAGTGTGCACAGGCATGCTTTATCTTAGGGGAAATCACCCACAAAAATGTGTATAATTTTATTTATTTATTTATTTATTTATTTATTACACTTATATACCGCCTCCATAGCCAGGGCTCTCTGGGTGGTTTACAGAAATTCTAAAATTTAAAATTCTAAAACGCAGAACATACACACATAAAGCATTAAAAACTTTTAAAAAACCATACATGTGGGTGATTAAGATGTGCCGCCATATGCCTGGGCAAAGAAGAAAGTCTTAACCTGGTGCTGGAAAGATAGCAGCGTTGGTGCCAGGCAAGCCTTGTCAGGGAGATCGTTCCATAGCCCAGGGGCCAACACCGAAAAGGCCCTGTCCCTCATTGCCACACTCCAGGCCTCTCTTGGAGTAGGCACCCGGAGGAGGACCTTAGATGTTGAACATAGTGACCGGGTATATTCACGTCGGGAGAGGCGTTCCATCAGGTATTGTGGTCCCAAGCCGTGTAAGGCTTTATAGGTCAAAACTAGCACCTTGAATTGGGCTCGGAAACATACAGGCAGCCGGTGCTGAAGAGGAGATTTCACCAGGTTCTCCATATATGCAAATGACACCTGCAGAAATTCCCTTTTCAATACAATTGTTAAAGATACAGGAGCCCTGTCCTCCTTTTCATGGGGTCACCCTAGGAAAGGAGGGGGGAAAAAGGTGTCCAAGAACCACAATAACATTTGGAAACAATACTTCAGGCAGAAAATATATAAAAAAGTTACCTATACCTGTCTATACATATCTAAGTATGGGTGTTCATAGAACAGGGCCTAAAAACTGAGGCTCAAAGTCCCAAGCCTGAAGCAAGATGAAAGTAGGGTGACCACAGGAAAAGGAGGACAGAACTTCTGTATCTTTAACTGTTGCACAGAAAAGGGAATTTCAGCAGCTGTCGTTTGTATACAGGCAGCACCTGGTGAAATCCCCTCTTCATCACAGCAGTTAAAGCTGCAGGGGCTATACTAGAGGGCAGGACTCCTGCAGATTTAACTGCTGTGATGAAGAGGGAATTTCACCAGGTGCTGTAGGCATACAAAGGACACCTGTTGGAATTCCCTTTTCAACACAACAGTTGAAGATACAGGAGCCCTGTCCTCCTTTTCATATGGTCACCCTAGTTCAGTAGCTCACCACATGGGGCAGCAGCACACAGATGTGGCCGCTCTTGACTGCTCTTAAGATACACGCTTGGAGAAAATGAAGAACTTGGGGGTGAAATATGAATGGCACATTTCGCCCGTACCATTGAGATGGTTACAAAGTGCGCACCAAGGCTTTTTCATCTGCCCAACGACATCTTTTCCTTCCCCCCCCTTTCCCTCCCCTTTTTATGGTCATCATCCAGTCTTACTCCAGACGCCCTGGATCATCCAATGAAATTTCTTGGCAGTAAATCTGGGATCGGGAAGCGAACGTACTGCTTTGCACAGCACACCATTAATTTATTATTTTGTTGTTTATTGTTTGTGTGTCTTGTTTATATTGCATTTATTTGCCATAAATCACGCTCAAAGCAGCTTTATGGAATTAATTGGCTTAGCTTAGTTTAACACTAGCTTCGACGGGCTTTAAAAAAAGGGATTAGCAAATTCATGGAGAGAAAAAAAATCTGTCAATGGCTATTAGACGGAATGGCTATATGGATTCCCCATTTTAGAGGCGGCTACATACCGGTCGCTGCAGCTAAAGGGACAACAATGGATCTTCATGGCTTGGTTTTGGACCTCTGGATGCTTCTAGTTGGCTTGCAGGTGAGACAGAATGCTGGATGAGATGGTCACATCTGCCTTAGCAAAGTGGTTCTAATATTCGTATAAAGCATTCTCCCTCTAATAGCCCTCCAGATGTTTTGGACTTCAGTTCCCGTCAGCCAGCATGGCTAATGCCAAAAGTGGCAGTCCAGAACATCTGGAGGGCACCAGGTTGAGGAAGTAAAGGCTTAGCTACATTTGTGGTCCAACCACCAACTCCTAACCGGTGGAGGCTGGAGGCTCCAATTTCAGTGGGTCTATGAATCATAGAATCATAGAAAGGTAGAGTTGGAAGGGGCCAATAAGGCCATCACACTTGAATGCCTCTAGTGTGGGAGAGCCCATGACCTCTCTAGGTCATTGGTTCCATTGTCAGGAAGTTTTCCTGATGACCAGTCGGAATCTGGCTTCCTTTAACTTGAGCACGTTATTCCGTGTCCTGCACTGTGGGAGGATCGAGAAGAGATCCTGGCCCTCCTCTGTGTGACAACCTTTTAACTATTTGAAGAGTGCTATCATGTCTCCCCTCAATCTTCTCTTCTCCAGGCTAAACATGCCCAGTTGTTTCAGTCTCTCCTCATAGGGCTTTGTTTCCATTCCGGGTTTTATTCAGAACGAGCCATAACTCTAAAGGAGCTATCCAAGGTGCTGAACGTAGTTGAGCGGTAGGGTTCTTCACCTTGGGTGGCACCTTTTGGGTCCCGGCTGGTTCTGACTAAAACCGAGGATAGATTTATAGCCCCACCCAAGCCAGAGCCACCAACCTCCACTGGCTGCTCTCTGTCATTGTAGACACTGCTGAACTAGATGAAGCAGTGGTTTGAATGGGTATAAGGGAGCTTCCAATTAACTCAGCCCTTTATCCTGAACCTTGCAGAATGATATTTTTGGGTTAAGGACAATAGCGTAGTGGTAGAGCACATACTTTGCATGCAGAATGTCCTGGGTTCAATTTACAGCATCCCCAAGCAGGGCTTGAAAAGACACCTGCCTGAAACCCTGGAGAGACACTCTGACAATACTGAGCTATGTGGACTGCTGCACTGATGGTGTATCAGGAAGCATCTTCAGAACATCAGAAGGGCCCTGCTGGATCAGACCAAGGATCCATCTAGTCCAGCACTCTGTTCACACAGTGGCCAACCAGCCATCGGCCAGGGATGAACAAGCAGGACCTCTTCCTCCTCCTCCTCCTCCTCCTCCTCCTCCTCCTCCTCCTCCTCCTCCTCCTTCTCCTTCAGAACATGTGCCCTGCTGGATCAGACCCAGGCCGTAGCTAGACCTAAGGTTTATCCCTGGATCGTCCAGGGGTCAAACCTGTTCATCTAGGTGACACAGGGGATCCAGTGCTCAGGCAGAGGCGAACCCTGGATGATCCCAGGATAAAACTTAGGTCTAGCTGTGGCCCAAAGGTCCATCTAGTGCAGCACTCTGTTCACACAGTGGCCAACCAGCCATCGGCCAGGGATGAACAAGCAGGACCTCTTCCTCTTCCTCTTCCTCTTCCTCTTCCTCTACCTCTTCCTCTTCCTCGTCCTCTTCCTCGTCCTCTTCCTCCTCCTCCTCCTCCTCCTCCTCCTCCTCCTCCTCCTCCTCCTCCTCCTCCTCCTCCTTCAGAACATAAGTGCCCTGCTGGATCAGACCAAGGGTCCATCTAGTGCAGCACTCTGTTCACACAGTGGCCAACCAGCCATCAGCCAGGGATGAACAAGCAGGACCTCTTCCTCTTCCTCTTCCTCTTCCTCTTCCTCTTCCTCTTCCTCTTCCTCTTCCTCTTCCTCTTCCTCTTCCTCTTCCTCTTCCTCTTCCTCCTCCTCCTCCTCCTCCTCCTCCTCCTCCTCCTCCTCTTCTTCTTCTTCTTCTTCTTCTTCTTCTTCTTCTTCTTCTGACCATAAGAAGAGCCCTGCTGGATCAGACCAAGGGTCCATCTAGACCAGCACTCTGTTCACACAGTGGCCAACCAGCCATCGGCCAGAGATGAACAAGCAGGACATGGTGCTATAGCACCTTCCTACCCATGTTTATTTTATTTATTTATTTATTTATTTATTTATTTATTTATTTATTTATTTGTTACATTTATATACCGCCCCATAGCTGAAGCTCTCTGGGTGGTTTACAAAAGTTTTAAACAGTAAACATTAAAAGTATACAAAACTTAAAAACATAAAAACAACAGCAACTGGTGCACACAGGCTTACTGCCTTGAATACTGGAGATAGCACACAACCATCAGGACCAGTAACCCTTGATAGACTTCTTCTCCAGGAATTTATCCAACCCCATTTTAAAGCCATCCAAAGTGGTGGCCATCACTACATCTTGTGGTGGTGAGTTCCATAATTTAACTATGTGCTGTGTGAAGAAGTCCTTCCTTTTGTTTGTCCTGAATCTCCCACCACTCAGCTTCATGGGATGACCCCATGGGTTCTGGTATTTTGAAAGAGGGAGAAAAATGTCTCCCTGTCCACATTCTCCATACCATGCATAATTTTGTACACCTCTATCATGTCTCCCCACAGCCTCCTTTTTTCCAAGTTATTTTCCTAACGATCAGGACAGACAGAGGTATTAGTTTTGCTTTCCTCCAGATTAATTTCGCTCCTGCTTATGAATAAATTTGCAAATTTTGATAGGTTATTTTTTAAAACGCACACACACGAATCAACACAAAATTCTCATCTGTTTGCATTGGCCAAATTTCAGCAGGGACTTTTCTCCCCCACCACAGATGGGAGCATGTTGTACCTTCCTTCATTGCAGCTGTTAAAAGATGAGGAACCTGTCAGAAAAGAAGAAGTGGCAACCCAGTTTCATGACCACAGACATGGTTGAATACGCGGGGATTCAAAGGCACTCTTCCAAGAGCTGTGCTCTCAACCCCCCTGCCTGGATAGACATATCTGTCAGTTTCACCTTCTCCCACATGCGGTTTTGGTGTGTCTCCTGGTGAGATCTAATTGGCCACTTGGGATGCAGGATGCTGAACTAGATTCACAGATCAAGGCGAGCTTTTCTGATGTTCTAACAGAGAGATTTTGCATGAACCCTTTTTTGGGTGGCCTGGATGGGGGGCTTTTACACCAGTCTAAATGTAAGCATTACCTGCTATTACTTATGAATGGATGCCCACCTTTTCCCTGGCATCACTTCCCCAAGAAAAGCTCCGTCATCGAGTTTAGAACAGGGGAGAAGGGCGAGAAGGGGGAAAAATCCCGAGAACAAAACAAAACACCCAGCGGCTTAGATGCATTTTGCTCTGGCATTTGCAAAAGGCAGCCGAACCATTCTAGGCCAAGGTAATTCCAGATAAATGCTGGAAAACATGGCACTCAGAGACCCCTCAGATGCTAAAATTTCGCTGTCTGGCAATCATTGGAGAACAGCACGAGTCTTTTCTCCCAAGTAATACTGCCGGTGTGTGGTAATGAATTTATTGATTTTGCCATTTTTTTTAAAGCACAACAGTTATTTCAGAGATAAATGCCTCTCATTTGCAGTCATTAAATCTGCCATATCGAGGACAGCTGGGCGAGTAATAGTCCAGTGTTGGAAAGGGGGAGGGGGACACAAGGAGGAGGAAAAAACGAAATCATGTTGTTACCTCTTTTTCATTTTTTTTTTAAAAAGGACAGATTTAATCGGATGCTTTGCAAGAAAGGAAAAGTTGAAGAGTTACTCACATCTTCAGGAGAAGCTGGTGACTCTGTTTTCGGTGGGTCTGCGAATCTATTCTGGGTTTCAGTCCAAACCAGCCAGAACTCTAGAGAGCTATCCAAAGTGCTGAGCCTAATTTGGGAGCCTAATTCAATCTCAGATATGCAGATGACACCACTTTGATGGCTGAAAGCGAGGAGGAGCTGAGGAGCCTTACGCCGAAGGTGAAAGACGAAAGTGCAAAAGCTGGGTTGCAGTTAAACCTCAAAAAAAACACCAAAAACCCAAGATTATGGCAACCAGCTGGATTGATAACTGGCAAATAGAGGGAGAAAACGTGGAGGCAGTGACAGACTTTGTATTTCTGGGCGCAAAGATTACTGCAGATGCTGACTGCAGCCAGGAAATCAGAAGACGTTTACTTCTTGGGAGGAGAGCAATGACAAATCTTGATAAAAGAGTTAAGAGCAGAGACACCACACTGACAACAAAGGTCCGCATAGTTAAAGCAATGGTATTCCCCGTAGTAACCTATGGCTGCGAGAGCTGGACCATAAGGAAAGCTGAGCGAAGGAAGATAGATGCTTGTGAACTGTGGTGTTGGAGGAAAATTCTGAGAGTGCCTTGGACCGCAAGAAGATCAAACCAGTCCATACTCCAGGAAATAAAGCCAGACTGCTCACTTGAGGGAATGGTATTAAAGGCAAAACTGAAGTACTTTGGCCACATCATGAGAAGACAGAACACCCTGGAGAAGATGCTGATGCTAGGGAAAGTGGAAGGCAAAAGGAAGAGGGGCCGACCAAGGGCAAGATGGATGGAGGATATTCTGGAGGTGACAGACTTGACCTTGGGGGAGCTAGGGGTGGCGACGGCCGACAGAAAGCTCTGGCGTGGGCTGGTCCATGAAGTCACGAAGAGTCGGAAGCGACTGAGTGAATAAACAACAAATTTCCAAAACTGGCTCAGCAACTTGGATAGATTTTTTAAGATCCCCAGCTTCACTGAAATCAGAGTCACCAATCTTCACTGCACATCCCTATTTTCAGTGATCTCATTTTGGCATCTTGCAGGGTCATAGAACTGGTGGATGCCCGGTAGGTGATCTAGTCCAACCCCAAGTTCAGTGCCAGAAGCTAGAACATTCATGTATTTATTTATTATTTATTCAATTTCATTTCTATACCGCCCAATAGCTGAAGCTCTCTGAGACGTTCACAACAATTAAAACTGCTTACAGCATAAAATATAGCATGAAAGCTTAAAACCACAACATAAAACCGCAATATAAAAGTACAACCAGGATAAAAATGAGCAGCAACGCAGAGATTTAAAATTCATATTTAAAACAGCAGAGTTTAAAGACTAGGATTGTAAATTCCTAAAATACTGGGGGAGGGGGAGAAAGGTCTTCTCAAGGTTCTAGAAGAAGTACAACGTAGGTGTCAGGCGAACCTCTCTAGGGAGCTCATTCCACAGCTGGGGTGCCACAGCAGAGAAGGCCCTCCTCCTGGTAGCCACCTGCTGCACTTCCTTTGGCAGGGGCTCATGGAGAAGGACCCCTGAAGATGATCCTAGAGTCCGGGCAGGTACAGATGGGAGAAGGTGATCCTTCAGATCACCTGGCCTCAAGCTGTTTAGGGCTTTGTATGTTAGTAACAGGACTTTGAATAGGGCCCAGACATGGACTGCCAGACAGTGCAGCTGGAAAGTACTGGCATAATATGGACAGACGAACAGCTGTCCAACCTCTGCTTGAAGACCCCCAGGAAGGGAGAGTCCATCATACCTCTAGGTCACTGATCCCCTCTAAGTCATTAGTCACACTGCTCGTTCCATGAAGATATTAATCATCAAAATATTTCTGATTCTGTAGAGTCATAAGACTTAGAGGGGAGTTTCTAAGCCATCTAGTCCAACTTCCGGCTCTGTGTTGGAAATCCATGCTGGACATCTAGAGGTAAGAGCATGCCTTTGCTCGGAGGCTTCCACTCAAGAAGAGCCACCACCTTCTAGGTCATTGATTCCATTGCCAAATTGCTATTACTATTAACAGTAATTGCTCCTAATGTTCAACCAAAGTCAACCGTCCTGTAACTTAGATCTAAGTTTGATAAGTCCTACCCCATTAGACCTAATCTCTGTGGCATTGGAGAACACGCCCTTTCTAGGGCTGTGCATGCCCCCCGAACCGCTTCGTATCCTGATCTGGACCTCCCGGATCGGGTCCAAACTGGTTCAGGTCAATCCGGACCCCCCCCGACCCACTACGGAAACGGATCCGGAGCAAGATCCGGAGGTCCGGATCGATATTCAGATGCCATTTTGCCCCTCTTCCCCACTTACCTGTCTCCGCGGCGGGCGGCGGAGGCAGGTAAGTGGGGAAGGGGGATAAAATAAGGCATCTGAATAAGCCCCTGCCACAACACAGGCTCTGAACGCCAGACCTCACATCTGCCACCACTTATTATGGGGCGACACAGGCTCTGAACACTAGACCCGGCCGAGGCTACTCCCTGCTCAAGCCAAGCACCACCACTTGATACGCCTGAGGCAAGGGATAAAGCCCACCTTCCTCCAAACTATGTGGAGAAAGGGGTTTAAAATGGAGAATGGATTTTAATATATATAACAATGCGCTGTGAGCTATATCTGCTTAGGTGAATGATTGTCAGAGTGGGTGTTATATGTGTAAACTTAAGATGATAAATGCCAAACAGACACGTGGGATTTTTGTGGTAGTTTTAAAAACAAAACAATTAAAATTTATTTTTAAAAGTTCTTAAGCTTTGTTTCAAATAACAACATTTAAAAACCTTTTGGAAACCTTTCATACAATCCGGTCACTCATACACATTCGCGCTTTCTTTTTTCTCACACAATCACTCTTGAACTTTCTTTATTATCAGTATTGATTAATATACTTCCACTATGTGCACACCACACCCTAAAGGCACCACTCACTACACTGACTCTTAAATTTCCCAGAACTTAAGTACCATACACACAGAGAGCACTACAGACTCCCCCTGAAAAGTTTTCTTTGAAAAAGATCCCCCAATCCCCTCAGTCCTTCCCTTATATATCACTCCTCCCCCCTCCCAAGACATTCGAACTCTGCCCACTCAGGCCAACATTCTGAAAACCACAGACTTACAAACTGCAGACATACATTTGGAATTGACTTGTGGGGTGTAACGCCACAGCCCCCCCCTTCTCGGGCTTTGCCTCCATCAGTGGCAGCAGACGGCAGAGCCAGGTAAGCCCCCTCCCCCTTCCCCACTTACCTGCCTCCAAAGCTTGGGAATGCTCTGAATTGATTCGGACCATTGCAAACCGCTTTGGGTCGATCCGGACCTCCCCTGACCCGCTCCGGATCCGGGTTTAGGAGGTCCGGATCGGCCCGCTCCGCTTCAGGAATCCGAAACAGAGAGGAGCACACTCCTAGCCCTTTCCCTGTTCTGTTTTACAGTCCTTCAGGCATTGGTTTTGGAGGGCAAAATTACCCTATTAATGCAATTCCCCCAAACCAAGTGTGATGAGACATTGTGGAGAAGCAAAATGGGAGCTAGACCGCCCACACAGCTGTGCTGTTAGAATTTGCAGTGGCAGCACCAACTGCCTTTGGAAAAATTAAAGAAAATGTGCTACAACCTCATCCCAATCTTGAGACCTACCTGTGAAGAACCTTTGGAGAATTTCTCCTCCGCTTGGAGAAATTCAGTAAAATTCCCCCCTCACCCCAATTTTTCTGCCCATAAGTGGGACAGGAAATTTTGAGAGGCTATTTGGGCAGAGTTTAATTTTTTTTTAGGAAAACCAACCTTAGGCAGTCTTCCAGGAATAATATCTGGAGATTCGGAACCCTGTTATTCTTTGGATGGAGCATTTCTCCGGTATTTCTTGGTGCAAAAATAGCATAGACAAATATACGTGTTAGGGAAGGTTGCATACAAAAATGTGTATATTAGGGGAAATTGCTTACAAAAGCATGTTAGGGCAAACATGTGAGGGCATACACAATGCATACGTTAGGGAAATTTGAATACAATCATAGAATGGTAGAGTTGGAAGGGGCCTCTAAGGCCATCGAGTCCAACCCCCCCACTCAATGCAGGAATCCACCCTATAGCATCCCTGACAGATGGTTGTCCAGCTGCCTCTTGAAGGCCTCTAGTGTGGGAGAGCCCACAACCTCCCTAGGTCACTGGTTCCATTGTCGTACTGCTCTAACATACAAAAACCAATGCGGATTTTCATGCATTATCTTTTAAAATACAGTCTCATGAGGAAATTAGATGGAAAGGATGAATGACTGAATACTAGGGGTGTTGGAGACACCCAAGACAGGTTTGAAGACTAGCCTTTTCCAGCAGGCCTACCCAGATCAATGTAAAATCAAGGTTTTTTTTAAAGGTGTGTTGATTCTTGTACTAATGTTGTTCCCTGCCTCGATCGAAAGGGAGAGGAGGGCAAGAAATATTATTATTATTATTATTGTTATTGTTATTGGAGTCTGTATGGGGTGGTGGTGGTAAAGCTTGCTGAAATCTCATCAGCTTCCCGAACCCACCCAACTCCAGCTCATTTCCCCTGAGCTGGGGTGACTCCATCTGCATGGAACTGGTCTAGTTTGTGGATTTTCTGGTTTTTACACTAATACTAATTTAAACACCTGGAAAAGGGACCTGGATTTTAGGGAAACCTTGCTGCTTGGCTCA
Source organism: Elgaria multicarinata webbii (assembly GCF_023053635.1). Classification (NCBI taxonomy): domain Eukaryota; kingdom Metazoa; phylum Chordata; class Lepidosauria; order Squamata; family Anguidae; genus Elgaria; species Elgaria multicarinata. Next base: position 8,256,667 of record NC_086189.1, read on the forward strand.
TAAATGTTTCCGAGCCCAATTCAATGTGCTGGTTTTTAACCTGTAAAGCCCTACATGGCTTGGGACCGCAATACCTGATGGAACGCCTCTCCCGACATGAACCTACCCGTACACTGCGCTCAACATCTAAGGTCCTCCTCTGAGTGCCGACTCCGAGGGAAGCTCGGAGGATGGCAACAAGGGAGAGGGCCTTTTCAGTGGTGGCCTCCCAACTGTGGAATGATCTCCACAACGAGGCTTGCCTGGCGTCAACACTGTTATCTTTTCGGCGCCAGGTCAAGACTTTTCTCTTCTCCCAGGCATTTTAACAGCGTTTAACAACGGTAAGTTTGTTTTTAATGGACCCCAGAATGGATACTGTTGTTTTTATACTGTTTTTTTTTACGTTTTTGATGATTTTAAAATTTTGTATACTTCTAATGTTTACCATTTTTAATTGTTGTAAACCACCCAGAGAGCTTTGGCTGTGGGGTGGTATATAAATGTCATAAAATAAAATAAAATAAAATAAATAAATAAATAAATGCAAGCCAAGTCAGGGACTACACGGAAATTCAGCCAGTCCCAAAATGACATCCCAAATGTGTGCATGCCGAACTTACATGGGCTGAAAATAACAACTTCATATAAACGCTTTTAATGAATACATTAATAATAATCCTGAATACCTGCTTTGGTAATATTTGGTCTTCCGGCTTTCTTCCCTTTGTTCTTCAGAGCTGTCATGGCCCCAAAACAGGATGATGTCATGGGGCCACCCAGCGCAGTCTGACCAGCGTTTTGCCGTGAGGCAGAGATAGCTAGATGTCTGAAAATACCATCCAGTGCGCCCTCCCGAAGCAAATTCACTTAGGAAAGGGGAAATAAAAGCTGTTTGTTTGCCAAACAACTGTGACATATATGGAACGCCAGAGAGAAGGAAGCTGTTGTTTCCGAATGAGATACGGTTCGAGGTAGTTAACCTCACGCTATTGTTAAGCTGTTGGGAAGAGGGGGTGATGCATATTTAAATGACTTTTTTGCAGATAGCCAGAACAATCCTTTATCTCTTCATGGTACTGATCCCTTTCAGCGGAGAGGCAGGAGTTGTGTCATTTTTAATAAGTCTAGGACTCGGTACAAGATGGCGCTGGAGCTTGAAAGAAGATTGCCCTGGGGCATGAGGGGAGCTCAGGAAGAGAAAGATGGTTCCCCTCCAGCATTTTGTAATTTGAGGGACTGGGTGTTTCAATGGGCTTGAAATTCCACACAATCCTTCCTTTTCTGTGTTCTGATGGCGAGAGTGTCAGGGCCCTTGTTTAAGGTTGGGGATGAATTCCAAAAAGAGATTCATACACACACACACACACACACACACACACACACACACACACACACACTCACGCGTGTGTGTGTGTGTCCAGGGTTTCACCGCCATCCCACATGCTTTCATTCTCCTTGAATGGGCAGAGAAAAAGGAAAACAGGAAGCCAGATTCCGGCTGGATATCAGGAAAAACTTCCTGACTGTTAGAGCAGTACGACAATGGAACCAGTTACCTAGGGAGGTGGTGGGCTCTCCCACACTAGAGGCCTTCAAGAGGCAGCTGGACAACCATCTGTCAGGGATGCTTTAGGGTGGATTCCTGCATTGAGCAGGGGGTTGGACTCGATGGCCTTGTAGGCCCCTTCCAACTCTACTATTCTATGAAAAACAGTCATAGAAAAACTTTTCTATGAAGAAAGGAGATCAACAAAGCATGGTAAAATAAGCTAAGAACAATTCCAGAGAGAACGCCATGTTAATCTGATCCAGAACCCACCTCTCCCCTCATACTTACACCTGGGGACATTGGCAAAACCCACAAGAGAATCCAATGAGTTGGTGTTTCGATGAATCTGACCTGTGGATTCCTCAGCGGACCACCTTTTTCTGAGTCTCACAGTGTTCATAACCTTGAAGAGGTTTTTGTTTTGGTGGTGGTGGGATTTTATGCAAATGTAGCTATAGAAAAATACATAAATAAAATAACTCTGGCTGAAAATGCACATTTCCCCATAGGCTAAAGTATGAACATGTGGAGTGGGTGGGGGTTGTACACTTGGGGGAGATTTGTGCAAAGGCAAGTTCCGTCAATGTGTGGACAAGGGAATGAAAGGCATGTGACAATTTGGAAAATGCAGATGGAATAAATTGTACAAAATCTGTACATCCTTACTTACACCCAAAGAGTCCATAGAATCGTAGAACAGTAGAGTTGGAAGGGGCCTATAAGGCCATCTAGTCCAACCCCTTCCTCAATGCAGGAATCCACCTTGAAGCATCCCTGACCGATGGCTGTCCAGATGCCTCTTGAATTCCTCTAGTGTGGGAGAGCCCACCACCTCCCTAGGTCATTGCTTCCATTGTCATACTGCTCTAACAGTCAGGACGTTTTTCCTGATGTCCAGCCAGAATCTGGCTTCCTGTAACTTGAGCCCATTATTCTGTGTCCTGCACTCTGGGAGGATCAAGAATTGATCCCAGCCCTCCTCTGTGTGACAACCTCTCAAGTTCTTGAAGGGTGCTATCACGTCTCCCCTCAGTCTTCTCTTCTCCAGGCTAAACAGGCCCAGTTCTTTCAGTCTCTCTTCATAGGGCTTTGTTTCCAGATCCCTGATCATCATTGCTGAATAGAGGGGAACCAGTACTTCACATGGTTTAGAAGCTATACTTCTATTCGTTCACAGTATTCCAAATTAATTTTTTTAAAAAATATTTTATCTCTAGCCAAGAATGCTTAGATCTGTTGAACAAGAGCACCTGGGCAACTGTGCCGTGACGTACAATGTCATTCCATACTGCTGCTATCGTTGAAGGGAAATCATACAGTTTTGACAACCCCAAGAAATAAAGCAGCTCAATACAACGACAATACTATTTGGCATTCCTTGACGTTCAACAGCATGTGTGTATCTGCACAACCAGAACTAAAAATGAATATTGATGGCAGGGCAAGTGAAATTCTGCATATTCATCCTCCTGTTTCCTTTATCACTTATTCTGTAACAGCTGTTTAATTAATTGCTTGAGCGGCTTCCTAATACATCTTATTTACATACAAAATTACAGAATAATGGTTTGCCTTTGCGTTGAGTGAGAATTTAATGCCTGTTCGCCATGCATCACAGACTATGACTACTCAAGAAGAAATAAAAGTTCTGGATGGTTTCGGCTGCCACTCTGTGTGTGTGTGTGTGTGTGTGTGTGTGTGTGTGTGTGTGTGTGTGTGTGTTTTCTCCCCTCCTCTCCAATTATTGGAGCTTTTCCCCCAAGGTTTTATTGGATTTGTTTTACAGGTGTTACAAGATGGTGCTGGAATGATAACAGCAAAGAAGAATGCTCCCTTTCAGAGATGAACCTAAGACTTGAATTCCCATTGAAGAACAGCTCAATGATACAGGGAAGAAAGAAAATAAATAAATAAAGCTAGTGTCGTGAAGAGAGGGGGGAGAGGAGGAGGAGGAGAAGAAAGAATTCCATAGAATCCCATAGAATCATAGAATAGTAGAGTTGGAAGGGGTCTAAAGGCCAACAAATCCAAACCCCTGCTCAATGCAGGAATTCACCTTAAGGCATACCTGGCAAATGGCTGTCCAGCTGCCTCTTGAAGGCTTCTAGTGTGGGAGAGCCCACCACCTCCCTTGGTAACTGGTTCCATTGTTGTACTGCTCTAACAGTCAGGAAGTTTTTCTTGATGTCCAGCTGGAATCTGGCTTCCTGTAACTTAAGCCTGTTATTCCGTGTCCTGCACTCTGGGATGATCAAGAAGAGATCCTGGCCCTCCTCTGTATGACAAGCTTTCAAGGAATTGAAGAGTGCTACCATGTTTCCCCTCAGTCTTCTCTAGGCTAAACAGGCCCAGTTCTTTCAATCTCTCCTCATAGGGCTTTGTTTTCAGATCCCTGATCCTCCTCCTGTGAACCCACTCCAGCTTGTCCAGAAGAAGAAGAAGAAGAAGAAGAAGAAGAAGAAGAAGAAGAAGAAGAAGAAGAAGAAGAAGAAGAAGAAGAAAACAACATCGTCTTTGTGGCTCATGATTAGTCCATGCTCAGTAAAGCTTGTCTGGCCCCCAAATGGGCCTGTGTCTCCAGAAATTGTCCAACACCAGCAGCTTATTTTGTAGATGGACTCCCCTTCTCTTCTCGACATTTTTCTTTCCTTTATTTTTTTTTTTTTTTACACATGAGGGATTTTTCAATTGATTACAGCAATGCCGCAGACAGAGATAAGGTTGTGTCTGCTATATTCTCGCCTCCCCTGCCCCCACTTTCATCTATGCCTACAGCTACAGCTTCATAAACTCATCAGCAGAGCAGCATGAAATAGGAACACAGTCAAATCCTCCCTCAAACAGGGCTAAAGTTATTGTCTTTCGCAACACAACACCCCCCAAGTTCAGGACAAACAGATCTTGACCTTATATGCAAAGAGGAAGTAGAGTTTGAAGGCGGGTCACTCTGCTCCCTGACTTAAGGGGAATCTGCACGTCATACTGAGATCGCTTCTAAGCGACCCCAGTGCGGTGTGAAAGCAATCGTGGAACTGGCCTTTGGAAGAGCCGACAAAGAGACGTCCTTCCCGCCGCCGCCGCCACCCACAGACCTCCTCGCTGGCTGGGACGGAGAGCTCAGGGGAAGAAGGCGGGGTGGAGAGCTTCTTCCACTCTCAACCCCACCTTCTTCAGCCGAGCTCTCCTCGCCGGTCAGAGAGGAGGTCTGCGGGTGGCGGCAGCGGCGGCGGGAAGGATGTCTCTTTGTCGGCTCTTCCAAAGGCCAGTTACACGATCGCTTTCACGCCGCACTGGGGTCGCTTAGAAGCGATCTCGGTACGACGTGCGGATTCCCGCTTAGAAACTCCATTGTCCAACCTAAAAGTCTGTGGCCGCATTGCAGGTCCGTGCGGAGCTGGTAATAGCATGTACATCCATGAAGCAGGGATGCATGAGAAATTTGTTTCAGTTCACACATCATCCAAAACATGCCCCTGTTCGCAACCCTGAACAGGAAGATAAACGGCAGCACATTTTCCCTGAAAAATGTTTGCACGTTCATGAACTTGTGGTCACATGTGAAAAAATGTGTGCATTTTCATATATATATATATATATATATATATATATATATATATATATTCTGAAATGTGGATTTAAAAAGAAATACATGTTTTCACATTTCAGCTAATGGGGGGAAAGGGCACACTTAAAAAAGGCATGCAGAAATGTGTACTTTCTCCCATTTGAAATGTGTGCCTTGTTCAAACAAAGCAAAATAGACAAACCAACAAACTACAAATCATAGAATAGTAGAGTTGGAAGCCCTATGAAGAGAGACTGAAAGAACTGGGCATGTTTAGCCTGGAGAAGAGAAGATTGAGGGGAGACATGATAGCACTCTTCAAATTCTTAAAAAGTTTTCACACAGAGGAGGGCCAAGATGTCTTCTCGATCCTCCCAGAGTGCAGGACACGGGATAACGGGCTCAAGTTAAAGGAAGCCAGATTCCAGCTGGACATCAGGAAAAACTTCCTGACTGTTAGAGCAGTACGACAATGGAATCAGTGACCTAGGGAGGTTGTGGGCACTCCCACACTAGAGGCCTTCAAGAGGCAGCTGGACAAGCATCTGTCGGGAATGCGTTAGGGTGGATTCCTGCATTGAGCAGGGGGTTGGACTTGATGGCCTTGTAGGCCCAATCCAACTCTGCTATTCTATGATTCTATGAAGGGGCCTATTAGGCCCTCGAGTCCAACCCTCTGCTCAATGCAGGAATCAAACTAAAAGCATCCCTGAAAGATGGCTGTTCAGCTGCCTCTTGAAGGCCTCTAGGGTGGGAGAGCCCATGGCCTCCCTAGGTCATTGGTCATTGTTGTACTGCTCAGCTTCCTCCCAAAATGGGAGGAAGCCAAGCTGGGCTTTGAAGTGAAGACCCCTGGTTCTCCCCATCCAACCCACAGAGCCGTGATGCTTGTCCCGGGACTTCGAAGGCATTCTCAATGCAATGCCACCTGCCTGACAAGTCCCAAGCCCTTGGTACTGTCCAGGTTGCCAAGTCCGCTCCTCGTGATGAGGCAGGACAAACAGGATGCAGGGTTGAGAAGCAAGACAAGGGGGCAGGTCTGAAGAGGAAGTCCGAAGTAGAGGATAAACCAGAAGGCAGGGCTGAGAGAGCAGGGGGTCTACGAGTCCAAACCAAAGAATAACCAAGAATGCAGGAACATCAGCGTTTTTCTAAGATGGTCGTATTGGGTAGTGATGTGACATATCCATAGAATAATATGTGATAAATGCTGGGCCAGAAGTGACTGGCTTATTGAGCTAGAGCCAAAATCACCCCAAACAAGTTCCAAGGTTGAACAGGCCCTCATTAAGATGCCTTCAGAGAGGCCCTTGGTAGCCACAGTTCCGTCTGCCATCTTAATTTTCCAAAGGATGCCCTGGAAGTTCCTTTGTTCTGTGGCATTAAGGGTAAAAACAGACAAACATGGCAGCTGACATGTTCTTATGGCGGCCACCATAGGGGGATTTTACCCACAATGCCACAGAATGACAGCTAGGCCAGCTTTCAAGCTAGGGGAGTACCAGGAACTGCTGAACACTGCCCCATGTGGCTGAAGCTCATAACTGCAGTCTCTCTGCAGCCACAGCTTGCTTCCAGAAATCTAGGAACTTTTTAAAAATTGCATCAATAGCTGCTTGCACAAATTATGGCTCCAGTATGCACACATTATGCAAATGACAGCAGCTTTTTGCACAAATTGCATAAATTACAGATGCCATTTGTGCAACTTACATAAGTTATGGGTGTTTGCACAAATTATGCCCCAAATTTGGGCAAATTATTCAAATTGCAGCTGAAATTTCTGCAAATAGCTATTTCTGCAAATATCCCCCCCTCCCCGGGAAATTCTGAAGCCACTATATTAATGCAGATCAAGCTAGACCGGGTGGCAGAAAAATGAAATGAAGTCTGGGAGTCAAGCTGATGAAAGGTTGGCCAGCTATACCCCTGGATAGATTCCTCTTACATCCCTAAACAGAAGATCCATTCCCTCTAGCATGGGAGAGGAAGGGAAATGCCTCTTGGAAGGTGTCAATAGTTACATAGGTTAGGGATGGATTGGTCTGCCAATAGCCAGCTCTTGTCAATTTCACATGTATTCATCTGTAAGTCCATTCGTTCCTGTACTTGCATTGATCTGTGATTTGTTCTGTTTGTTGTTTTTAAATCTGCATGTAATTTAAATCTGCATGTAAAGCCCTAAATGGCTTGGGGCCAGGTTATTTGAAGGAACGCCTCCTCCCATATGTACCTGCCCGGACCTTAAAATCACCCACAGGGGCCCTTCTCCGTGAGCCCCTGCCAAAGGAAGTGAGGCAGGTGGCTACTAGGAGCAGGGCCTTCTCTGCTGTGGCACCCCAGCTGAGGAATGAGCTCCCTGGAGAGGTTCGCCTGGCGCCTATGTTACGCTCTTTCCGGCGACCTTGTTACGTTCCCAGCATTTTAGTCATTTTCAATCAAACAAATCCCATTCGACCAAATTTTCATTACGGCTTGGGGCCAAGTTATTTGAAGTAGCGCCTCCTCCCATATGTACCTGCCCAGACCTTAAGATCATCCACAGGGGCCCTTCTCCATGAGCCCCTGCCAAAGGAAGTGAGGCAGGTGGCTACTAGGAGCAGGGCCTTCTCTTCTGTGGCACCCCAGCTGTGGAATGAGCTCCCCAGAGAGGTCCACCTGGCGCCTACACTGTACTCCTTTCGTCGCCAGCTGAAGACCTTTTTATTCTCTCAGTATTTTAACAACTAATTTTAACTTACACTTAAATTTTACTGTTTTAATTCTGTGTTTTAATCTTATATCAACTTCTGCTGCGTGGTTTTATCCTGGTTGTGCTTTTCATACTGTATTTTGTATTTGTGTTTTTAGATTGTTGGTTGTTTTATTATGTTCTTCATGGTTTTAATATTTGTAAACTGCCCAGAGAGCTCCGGCTATTGGGCGGTATAAAAATGTAATAAATAAAATGAATGTAATTTCATATGTAATTTATGGTTATGTAATTTCATAACCGCTCTCTGGGCGGTTCACAAAAATTAAAACCATAATAAAACAACCAACAGGTTAAAAGCACAAATACAAAATACAGTATAAAAAGCACAACCAGGATAAAAACCACACAGCGAAATTGATGTAAAATTAAAATACAGAGTTAAAACAGTAAAATTTAAAATTAAGTTAAAATTAAGTGTTAAAATACTGAGAGAATAAAAAGGTCTTCAGCTGGCGACGAAAGGAGTACAGTGTAGGCGCCAGGCGGACCTCTCTGGGGAGCTCATTCCACAACCGGGGTGCCACAGCGGAGAAAGCCCTGCTCCTAGTAGCCACCTGCCTCACTTCTTTCAGCAGGGGCTCATGGAGAAGGGCCCCTGTAGATGATCTTAAGGTCCGGGCAGGTACATATGGGAGGAGGCGTTCCTTCAAATATTTGTGATCATCTTTTCTGGCGAAACAAGCATTTTCATAAGCATTTTCTCTCAAAACACACTTTTCTAAACTTGCCCATTTGGGTACATTTTTGGACAGAAGGCATGTCTACACTGGTGAGGGAAAGGGGGAGGATATCACGATATGCTGATTGCGGGATCCTCCCCTTTGTCCACACGCAGCGCGCAACGTCCAGGGAGGAAGGAAGATGTCATGCCTGCCATTTTTTTTTTTTTAACTGAACATGAGTGCACAAGCGCTCCAATGAAAAGGTCAGGTGTTGTTTTTTTTTTAAAAAAATAAACTGCTCCTGCTTCCCCCACCCCAACTTCAATGGGCACAAAGTGCCAGAAGAGCTCAATGCCCTGTGTCTGGCTCCTCGCATTTACTCGCAAGGAGCCATGATGAAGCTGGGGCAGCCGCTCACACCTCCTGTGGTCTCGGGACGATCTTACCATCACAGTCCATGCCCCGGTTACCTCCAGGCTGGACAATTGCTACCTGTTGTGTACAGGGCTTCCCTTGAAGCAAATCCAACTCCCCACTGAAAATTTCGGAGCAGTGTACAGGATGAAATGAAAATAAAATTTATTTATTTATTTATTTATTACATTTCTATACCGCCCAATAGCCGGAGCTCTCTGGGCGGTTCACAAATAAACAGAATAAAACACTTAAAACAGATTTTAATAGAAGCAAATACAGTGACTCATGGCTGGACATTAAGGAAAGGCTTCCTGGAACAATGTTTTCAGGAGGCGCCGGAAGGAGTACAAAGTTGGCGTCTGCCTGACCTCCAGAGGCAGGGAATTCCACAGGAGGGGAGCCACCACGCTGAAGGCTCTTCCCCTGGTGGACTTCAAACGGAGGATGGATCTATGTGGAACCACCAGGAGCAGACCCTTGGATGACCTCAGTGACCAGGCAGATTGGTAAGGGAGAAGGCGCTCTCTCTCAGGTATCCTGGTCCCAAGTTGTTTAGGGGTTTGTACACAAGTAGAAGAACCTTCAACCTGGCCCAGTAGTGACTAGGCAGCCAGTGCAGTTCCTTTAGCAGATCCCCCAGGATAAGGCATGGTCTATTTATATGTATGTATGTATGTATTATTTATTGCATTTTTTTTCTGCCCAGTAGCTGAAGCTCCCTGGATGGACCACAAAAATTCTAGACATGCCCTAAGTTGCAAAACTCAGAGAAGTCTGAAAGATAACTTCAATCTGAGAAGTGTGGAACCACTCAGTTGCCATCAAAGTCTGGACTGAACAAAATCCTCAAGAATCCCTTACACAGAGAGTAAATTGTTTCATTGCAAAGTGGAGCCTTGCTATTATATATGGGAATCATTACGTGCTGAAATACTAAGGTACAAGATGCTCTTAAACCTCATACATTATATGGAGTCATAGAGATGAATTATCAATTTATTCAAGTTCCACTTGGCTGCAGGGAAGTATTTCAATGATGCTTGCCTATGTAAATAAATAGACTTTTCCCCTCCTACCAGTGAACATTTGCTGATGTTCTAATGCTGACATTTGATGGATTTTGTTAATGGTCTCTTTCTCCTTTTTTGTAGGATTATTTATTCTGAGCGTGAGCATCGATGGGTATTTTTTTTTATATACCACTCATTAAATTCTAGAGGGCACAAGGCAAAACAAATTCCTTTTTAACCAACCTTCTAAGCACCACAGTAGTGCAAGCCTATTGAATATCCCATTGGAGGGAGTCCCAAAAAGATGGTACCACCACTGAAAAGGCCCTGCTTCCATCAGAAGGCAATTTCCCTGCTTACAGGGGTGGCCTTTAATCAATTATTCCCTACTGCTGCTGACTACATACAATTCACTCCCTGACCCCATTGGCTGCTTTTAGGGTAAAACTAAACACTGAGAATTTTAATCATGCATCTTGTTTGTACTGTCTGCAAAGAAGCTTGTTTGCCAACATACTAACGGTTACAAACAAATCGGCTTGGTTCATAAATCCACATATCTTGGCATTTCCCAAAGAATAAAGGAAGCCACGGGTGGGAAACATAACAGTCCATTTTGATCTTTTTTTAAAAAAATAAAATAAAATAAATTCACTTGCCTTCAAATATTTGGTTATGTATTCTATGTTTTATAAACCATCCCTTGGGGAAAATAAACAGCGAAGCGCACCGTTTTCAGCACCATCTCCCTTTGTTAAAGATAATGAAAAGGAAACCACAGTCATTCTAGCTTTCAAGTGCACTTTGGCTGCTCCTTTCAGGTAGTTTTATGGCAACGGCGCAACTTAACAGTAGTTCCTATTTTACAGCATGAAATTGACTGTTCGTAGCGACAGCGTTTCCACACATGCCAATGGTTGTCTCCTAATCGGCCCACTGCCCATTTTCTCAGCACGTGTCCTGAGTTGTTCAGCATGTCACCTTCTCAAGTCCCATCAACATTCAAGATGTTTAGGGTGCAATCCTATGCATGTTTAGACAGGAAAAGCCCTATAGTTCTCAGGAATTGAACTATTGCACCATGTCCTGTTTTGTTGGTCCCTGGTCGATGGCTAGTTGGCCACTGTGAACATACTGCTGGACTAGATGGACCCTTGCTCTGATCATAGAATCATAGAATGGTAGAGTTGGAAGGGGCCTCTAAGGCCAACCCCCTGCTCGAAGCAGGAATCCACCCTAAAGCATCCCTGACAGATGGATGTCCAGCTGCCTCTTGAATGCTTCTAGTGTGGGATTGCCCATAACTTCCCTAGGTAACTGATCCCATTGTTGTACTGCTCTAACGGTCAGGATGTTTTTCCTGATGCCCAGCTGGAATCTGGCTTCCTGTCACTTGAGCCCGTTATTCCATGTCCTGCACTCTGGGAGGATCGAGAAGAGATCCTGGCCCTCCTCTGTGTGACAACCCTTTAAGTCTTTGAAGAGTGCTCTCATGTCTCCCCTCAATCTTCTCTTCTCCAGGCTAAACATGCCCAGTTCTTTCAGTCTCTCTTCATAGGGCTTTGTTTCCAGACCCCTGATCATCCTGGTTGCCCTCCTCTGATCCAGCATGGTACTTCTGATGAACTTATGTTCTTATACTAAGCTAAGACACTTCCCAGGAAACTGCCTGGGATACCAATGTGGTAAGCAAATGACACCTCATCAAGTGTTGAGATGAACCTCACATCTCAAACATACCATGGAAGGTGGCACAGAGCATGAGGTCTCAGTGTTCCTGCATCTGCATTTACATGTGCCTACGCTAATGACGATACACGTCCCATTTCCTAGCCCTACCAGGAGATGCCAAGAGACTGAACTTGGGAACATTTGCATGCAAAGTATGTACTCAAACATTGTGCTACAGATCCCCCCACCTGAAGTTGGAGATAGGGGAATAGGGGAATAGTTGGAGACAGGGGAATTTTCATAACCTAAAAACTCCATTCTTGGCATGGAACCGCAGAACAAAACACTACAAATGCTAAGACATTGCCATTCCTGCTTACTTTTGAGTAGTCATGCAGAGGCATTTTCTCCTTACCTCTGGGTAGACTTGCAATTAGTTGCAATCGTATTTGGACTTGTCTCTGCTCCGGTGAAACGCTGCCACACAGAGGAGGGCCAGGATCTCTTCTCGGTCATCCCAGAGTGCAGGACATGGAATAATGGCTTCAAGTTACAGGAAGCTGGATTCCGGCTGGACATCAGGAAAAACTTCCAGACTGTTAGAGCAGTATGACAATGGAACCGGTGACCTAGGGAGGTTGTGGACTCTCCCACACTAGAGACATTCAAGAGGCAGTGGGACAGCCATCTGTCAGGGATGCTTTAAGGTGGATTCCTGCATTGAGCAGGGGGTTGGACTCGATGGCCTTGTAGGCCCCTTCCAACTCTGCTATTCTATGATTCTATGATTTTGCCTTTGGCCCTACCTACAGATGAAATCTCCTCCCACCCACCTCTGAGACCTCTCCCAGCTTAGAGTTTTGCCCATGGACCGAAAAAGGTCCCCCGTCATTCTATACACACTTCCCTGGGAGTAAAGCCCGTTGAACTGGTTGGCCACCGTGTGAACAGAATACCTGACCAAATGGCTACTTGGCCGGATGGCTATGTGCTACCTCCAAGATCAGAGGCAGTAAGCCTGTGTGCACCAGTTGCTGGGGAAGATGGGTGGGAGGATGCTGGTGCACCATGTCCTGTTTGTGGGTCGCTGGTCAACAGCAAGTTGTCCACTGTGTGAAGAGAGTACTGGACTAGATGGACCCTTGGCCTGATCCAGCATGGTCATTCTTATGTTCGTATAATTCAACATGGCTCTTACGATGTTAACTCAGTGGGACTAACTCCTGAGTAGACATGTATAGGACTGCCCTGCCACTCTCTTAGCTGCTGTGCTACAGCGAGTCTCCCAGCTAATAAGGGAATGGAGCATATCCAGTGTCTTCTTCTGGCAGATGTCATTTCGATCCATCGGGGACCTTCTGTAATGTTAAGGTTGCAATTTAGGTGGCTGTTTATTATACACTCGGCTGATACTTGGGGCTTTGCTCACAAGTCATCGATCATTCACAGGTTCTCATACATGATTCAGACACTGTCTTTGGATCCTCCTGCCAGCTATTGATTCTGAAGACATTACTTATCAGTTACAAAGGTTTATTTCACACAAGGTTCTCCGACATTCCCCCCCCCCTTTTTAAAAAATCATCTGCATATTTATTTTTGCAGCATGATTTATGGGGACGTCACTGTGGGTTATGTAGAAAATTGAATTTTTGGGGGGGAGGATTGACGAACCTCAGGAAATCAGATGGAGGAGAAGGTGTCTAAAGACAGATGAGGAGCTGGTTTTCCTTGGCATCTTTCTCATGCAGTGAGAGAAGTTGCTTTCAAGTGAAGGAAGATGTGTGGAAGAGCCAGCACGTGGTTTAAAAATGAAATGGATCATTAAGAACCCAAAGTTGCATTAAAATCTCTCCTGGCTTCTATGAATGATAGGAGTTTGAGTAGAGAGAGATCTAAGAACAGCCCTGCTAGGTCAGATGAAATATATATTCAGCACAGCCCTGTGCATGCATATTGATCCCATTCAGATGACACATTAAGCCTTTCCCCCTTAGGCTGGGGGAAGGAGTTTCAGGTGATCAATTGGAATCAGATTCCGAAGCAGAAGAGACAGCATCAGAAATACACCAGCCTACATGGGAGGTGGGGGAGTTAATTCTCATGGGCTCTTCACCAGCTAGGGATGAACCTTCGCCAGACCTTATCACTGAAAACGTTAACAACACACAGTCTGTGGGAAATCAGTATTCTTCAGAGGGGGAGGGCGCTTCAGGGCTGGCTGATTCTAGAGTCTGCCGCAGACTCAAATGGGTGGAGCTAAAGGAAGGCAAGAGAAGGTCAGCCCGGCTAGCTTCTCACCAATGGCTTCTTCAGAACCAGCCTCCTTGAAGTTAAAGCATCCTGGGAAAAGGCTTACCCGTTCTTCTTGAAAGGACAATTGTCTCGCTAATTCACATAGTCTCGTTAATTCACATAGTTTTGCCTATAGGAAAGTTCCTAGAGGTTAGACTCTCTTCAGGTAGGAAGAGATGTTTATTGCCTGAATAAAGCTTTGTGGATTACGTGGCAGACTTTATTGTCTCCCCAGAAGGTGGGAGGTTTTGGGAAACATCACAAAGCCATGGTGGTTAAGCATTTTGAGCTAAATATTATGGCTTAGTGTGTCACATGAACCGTGACTTAGCACTAGGGTGACCATATGAAAAGGAGGACAGGGCTCCTGTATCTTTAACAGTTGCATAGAAAAGGGAATTTCAGCAGGTGTCCTTTGTATATATGGAGAACCTGGTAAAATCCCCTCTTCATCACAACAGTTAAAGGTGCAGGAGCTATACTAGAGTGACCAGATTTAAAAGAGGGCAGGGCACCTGTAGCTTTAACTGAGGTGCTGAAGAGGGAATTTCACCAGGTCCCCATATATACAAATGACACCTGCTGAAATTTCCTTTTCAATACAACTGTTAAAGATACAGGAGCCCGGTTCTCCTTTTCATATGGTCACCCTACTTAGCACATCATGTGAACCATTCCTAACCATGATGGCGACATTAACCACTGCTTAAACGTGCTCCCTAACCACTTGCTGCAAAAGGGTTAGTGGCTTAACCATGGCTTAGCATGTTGTCTGAACAGGCCCATTCAGAAATTTATCTTCTTCCAAAGTTAATGGGCATAGGATGGAGCTGGGCAGTGCAATTCGAAAGTGGTGGGGGTGGAAGACTGTGTGGCAGAGGAACCCTCTACTTCCTAAGTCCTGCTAAGTCAAAAGCAGGATGACGCAGGTCATAGCTAGACCAGGCCTATATCCCGGGATTGTCCCGGGATCATCCCTGTGCATCCAAATGACACACAAGGGATCCTGGGATTATTTATTTATTTATTTATTTATTTATTTATTTATTTATATAGCACCATCAATGTACATGGTGCTGTACAGAGTAAAACAGTAAATAGCAAGACCCTGCCGCATAAGCTTACATTCTAATAAAATCATAATAAAACAATAAGGAGGGGAAGAGAATGCACCAAACAGGCACAGGGTAGGGTAAAACTAACAGTATAAAGTCAGAGCAAAATCAAGTTTTAAAAGCTTTAGGAAAAAGAAAGGTTTTTAGCTGAGCTTTAAAAACTGCGATTGAACTTGTAGTTCGCAAATGTTCTGGAAGAGCGTTCCAGGCGTAAGGGGCAGCGGAAGAAAATGGATGAAGCCGAGCAAGGGAAGGAGAGACCCTTGGGCAGGTGAGAAACATGGCATCAGAGGAGCGAAGAGCACGAGCGGGGCAATAGTGTGAGATGAGAGAGGAGAGATAGGAAGGAGCTAGATAGTGAAAAGCTTTGTAGGTCAACAGGAGAAGTTTATATTGGATTCTGACGTGAATGGGAAGCCAATGAAGAGATTTCAGAAGTGAAGTAACATGGTCAGAGCGGCGAGCCAAGAAGATGATCTTAACAGCAGAGTAGTGAACAGAAACCAACGGACTGATGTGAGAAGAAGGAAGGCCAGTGAGAAGAAGGTTGCAGGCAGGGATGAGCCCTCCTAAGCCAGATCCTTAGGTCTAGCTAAGGCCACAGTTTCCATTTCTCCCATTTTATTTTACTTCCTCTGCCATGGAAGGGAAAGCAAGTGTACCAGATCCAGGGTTGGCATACAATTTTTTTGCCATTTTTGGGAGCATGTTGGAGGAATGAGGGTTTTTTGATCCCGTGGATTCAAGATCCCCCCCAAAACTCCCTAATACTACAACATAACCACCATTAGAGGTACAACTCTGTTCATCGATCTTTCAACTGGCATAAGGGGTCCTTCTCCACGAGCCCCTGCCAAAGGAAGTGAGGCAGGTGGCTATTAGGAGCAGGGCTTTCTTTGTTGTGGCACCCCAGCAGTTGAACGAGCTCCCCAGAGAGGTCCGCCTGGCGCCTACACTGTATTCCTTCCATTGCCAGCTGAAGACCTTTTTATTTTCTCAGTATTTTAACACCTAATTTAACTTAAAATTTAAACTTTGCTGTTTTAATTCCGTATTTTAATCTATAACAATTTCTGCTAGGTGCGGTTTTATCCTGGTTGTGCTTTTTATAATTGCTAACTTCCAAATTTGGTAACTTCCAAATTAGATTACTGCAATAACCCTCTACATGGGGCAGCCTTTGAAGATGGTCCGGAAGCTGCAGCTTGTGCAAAATGCGGTGGCCAGATTGATAGCTGGAACAGGGAGATTTGAGCATATAACACCGATTCTGGCCCGCTTGCATTGGCTGCCTATATGTTTCCGAGCCCAATTCAAGGTGCTGGTCTTAACCTATAAATCCCTACATGGCTTGGGACCACAATACCTGATGGATCGCCTCTCCCGACATGAACCTACCCGTACACTGCGCTCAACATCTAAGGTCCTTCTCCGAGTGCCTACTCCGAGGGAAGCTCGGAGGATGGCAACAAGGAAGAGGGCCTTCTCAGTGGTTGCCCCTCGACTGTGGAATGATCTTCCCGATGAGGCTCGCCTGGTGCCAGCGTTGTTATCTTTTCGGCGCCAGGTCAAGACTTTTCTCTTCTCCCAGGCATTTTAACAGCATTTAACAATGTTAAGGTTTTTTTTTAATGGACCCCAGAATTGTTGTTTTTAAATGGCTACTGTTGTTTTTATACTGTTTTTATGTTTTTTAAATTTTTGTATACATTTAATGTTTACCCAGAGAGCTTCGGCTGTGGGGCGGTATATAAATGTAATAAAATAAATAAATAAATAAATAAATGAATCCACTAGCTTTCGTCAGAAATGTATACAGAAAATAACAGCTTCCTTAAGTCACAGAAGCAGGTATGTTTGATGTGAGAGAGCAAGCGTGTCATCAAGAGAATTATTATAGCCAGAACAATTGTCATGTACCAGGTAGTGACAATCCCTCAACGCCTGCATTCCCAAGTTTGCATCGTTAATTGACATCTCATTAAAAGATCATTAGTAACCTGGAAATGAGATCACACACACACGCACACACAGGTAAAGGACAAGATGAGAAAAGGGGCTAGCATTTTGGCAATTATACTGCTGCAGAGATAAATGTAGAAAGCAAAATGATGAAATAATTAAGGAATGGTGAATGAGCATATGCAAATACACACTCAGGGAGCACAGAAAGTGTATTTACATATATATAGTCACTTGCAAATAAATACACTGACTGTTGAATTAAAGATCCTGGTTAATGAACAAGCCTTTCAGTTAGACCCAAGCAGAAAGGCTAACCTAAAAATTCTTTGCTCACAAAAAAAACTTCATAAAAATGGAAAGACATCTCTCTCCCTTGGAGGACAGGGCTCCTGTATCTTTAACAGTTGCATCGGAAAGGGAATTTCAGCAGGTGTCATTTGTATATATGGAGAACCTGGTGAAATTCCCTCTTCATCACCACAGTTAAAGCTGCAGGAGCTATACTAGAGTGACCAGATTTAAAAGAGGGCAGGGCTCATGCAGCTTTAACTGTGGTGATGAAGAGGGAATTTCACCAGGTTCCCCATATATACAAATGCCACCTGCAGAAATTCCCCTTTCAATACAACTGTTAAAGATACAGGAGCACTGCCCTCCTTTTCATATGGTCACCCTAAATTATTATCCAGGAATCACTGCAAAAGGATGTAAAAATCTGTGATCACTGGTGCTTCCTGATAGTTTGTGATCTATATTTGGCTTGTATGATACTAATAGGCATCACCCTTACTCTAAATTTGAGTTATCTGATATGTCACGATGCCATGTAACCTCATCATGTCTACTACACAATCCCTGCTTGATTGAATAATATTTATTTATTTATTGCATTTATATACTGCCCCATAGCTGAAGCTCTCTGGGCGGTTTACAAAAGTTAAAAGCAGAAAACATTAAAACAAATATACAAAATTTAAAAACATAAAAAGCATAAAAACACAGGATTCTTATAAAAAACAGCTATTCTGGGGTCTGTTAAAAACAAACAAACTCAGCATATGTTGTTAAATGCTGTTAAATGCCTGGGAGAAGAGAAAGGTCCTAACCTGCCACCGAAAAGGTAACTAGCGCCAGGCGAACCTCGTCGGGGGGACCATTCCTGTACATTGATGGTGCTATATAAATAAATAATAATAATAATAATAATAATAATAATAATAATAATTGAGGGGCCACCGCTGAAAAGGCCCTCATGGAGGCCCTCACCTCATGGAGTTTTAGAGCTTTATCACACCAGGGTTATACTGTGCAATCACTGTGAATTGCGTGCAAAGGACTCCGAAGTTTTCCAGCTTATAATATGCTTTTATTGTGAAGGACTCTGAAGTTTTCCACTTTATAATCTGCTTTGGCTGTGAAGTACTCCCATGCATCCTGCTTTAATTGTGCTATTAAGGGAAAAGAATCGAGGTATTTAGCTACTAGTTTTCAAGCGAATCATTTGTTGTTTTCCAAGCAGCCACTTGGGGGTGCAGGATCATGTTTAAAGAAAAATTAAACAAATGCTTACATCTGCATAAGTTTTAAAGATAAAGACATCAAAATTGGCACAGTAATAGATATTAAGGAGAGCTTTAAGCATGCCAAATTTGAATCAGATTGGGTCATCTGTTGATTTTTTAATGATTTTTTTTAATATTTCCCTCTTTAAACCCATTTCCTGGTATGCAAAGGATCTTAGGAGTGCTGCCTCCCGGGGTGTGATTTAGCTAACAACAATAGTGCTGTAGAGGATAATTTGAGGGAAACAGGTACATGGGATGAAGCTAATAGTGTCCCATTCAATGAAATTGGAGGTTTTACTTTGGGCCCAAGAGAGACATGGGGAAAGACCTGAAAGAAAAATGAGAAGAAGAAAAATATGGAAAGCCATATAGCACGAACAACCTTTCAAATCTGTGTCAATTAAATGAGGCAAAACTCACTAAAGGCAGTGCATTGATGGCTTCTAACTCCTGCAAGATTGAGTAGAATTGTTGTGTGTGTGTGTGTTGTTAATTCTCTCAACACATTCTACCCTATGTGGCGGAAATATGCAATAATTCAAAAAGAATGGGCTAAGGATGGGAGAATCAGGGATGCTGTAGCTCACCCAAATTCTCCAAACTTTCCTTCAAAACTTGGTTTAGTTTACTCCCATTCTCATTTAAGATCTATTTATATTGAGTGACCCAATCACTCCTTCCCCGGCCACCATGAACAAAGAGGTGGAGAAGGTTCTAGGCTCTCTCTTCTGAATAATTGCTTTTCTGCAAAAGAGGAAACATTTTTGTGTGTGTGTGAATATCAACAAAACAGAACAGAAAATACATCGTGAACGCCCCCCCCCCCCCAATACATTAAGCCCTAAATGGTTTGGGTCCAAGTTACCTGCGGGATCGCCTTCTCCCATACAATCCGCTCCGCACACTGAGGTCTTCTGGGGTGAACTTACTTCAGTCAGCTAAAACTAGGCTGACCTCAGTTTCCCAAAGGACCTTTTCTCCTGTCGCCCCCGGATTGTGGAACGGCCTGCCGGAGGTGATTCGTAAAATTAACTCTCTGTGTGATTTTAAGGCAGCTTTAAAGACTAGCTTTTTCCGGCAGGCCTATCCAGATCAATGTAAAATCAAGAATTTTTAAGATGTATTGATTCCTGTTCTAATGTTGTTCCCCGCCTCGATCCAAAGGGAGTGACGGGTAAGAAATAAATTTATAATGTTGTTGTTGATGATATGTATATAAGATTATCATTGTTTTCCTTTTTTTAAAAAAAATAAATATTTTTTTTAAATTAAAAGTATACAATAATCACAACACATCAACTCATTACCCTACAATAATAACCAATAAATAACAAAAAACTACTTAATACAAAAATCTAATAATAATAGTAATAACCATAATAATCATAATCATCATAACCATAATAAAAATGATAATAATTATTATCATTTTTATCATAATTAAATGATGATGATGATAATAATAATAATAGTAATAATGGTCCCAGGGGTTTGCACTCATTATTATCTTATTATCATCATTTTCTATCATGTGTACCGTTCATTTAAAAAAAAAGAAAAAAAAGGAAGAGAGTTATACAAAGGTTTCAAGAAAAACAGACAAAATATCCCTGTATTTATTGACTTGCAAGTTGCATCTATATAACACCCATTCAAAAGTTGATAATGTTATTAGGTCCTCGATGATAGTATAAGTCTTTTAGCTGTCGTAAGGGCACTGAAGATCCATCTGAGTTGACCATGTATTAACTTCCAAGAAGCCGGTAGGTAATTTAGGAGGAGATGGACATTGTTCCATATTACAGATTGTTTCAGTACAAAGCTCACCCTTATTATAACCTCCTCCCAAAATTGGGCAACTCCGGGGCATTGCCAAAACGTAAGAATTCAAGAAGCATTTGATGCATTACATCTCCCGCAATTGTGCAAGTTAGACAAAGCCTTACTGAAAAGGTGTGAAACATGAAAGATGTTCAGCTCAGCCCTAGTCATGGTACGAGGTGTGTGTGTGTGTGTGTGTGTGTGTGTGTGTGTGTGTGTGTATGTGTGTGTGTGTGTGTGTGTCTGTGTGTGTGTGTTTGTTTGTTATTACTGTTACTGTTATTGTACACTTATGGATTGCTTTGAAACACGGACTTTCCCAAGGCAGTTTGAGCACACAATTAAAATAAAAGAAGTAATATTTCTCCTGGACCCATCTGGTATCTGCCTCGTTTTGGGACTGAGATGGTTTTGGACACGCTGGGAGATGATTTATGCCAGGATCTAGATGGGAAGACTGGCGTCTTTAAGGTGGATTCCTGCATTGAGCAAGGGGTTGGACTCAATGGCATTATAGGTCCCTTCCAACTCTACTATTCTATGACTCCTCCTCCTCCTCCTCCTCCTCCTCCTCCTCCTCCTCCTCCTCGTTCTCCTTCAAATGACCCCCCGAAATTCACCACTTCCAAATGGTGAGATTTAGGGGACACCCCTATAAGTCATAAATATAAATGTGAGATCTATCCAGATCAGCTCCCTGGATTGACATCTCTATGGTGAGCCTGGACTCCTCGTGCAAAGTGAGAGCAAAGCTGACTTTCATAATCTCCTTACACCCAAGGCAAAACTGCATCCTCCTCCTCTCTCTTGTGTTTTGTGCATGTTTAAATGAGACTTCAATGGATTTGATAGCTAGGTATTAGCTAGGTATACAGCTATGTAATTATACCACAATTAAACTTAATAGCTTTGCTAACAGCTCAACGGTAGGAGAGTTTCTCTAAGATGTAGTTGTTGGGTTTTCTTTTCTTCTCTTTGCAGGCCATGGGCTTATTAACCTTTTAATATTCTGCCCATATATTTTTGTTTTATATACATTTCTATTTTACGCGCAGAGCCATAATCACCTACAAGAAAGAGCCATGACTCACCATTATAAAAAGCAAAATATGAATTTCCCCATCCAGTAATCTGCTGATGACTTTCTGCTCTCCCTCTCCTTTTCATCTAATGAAGATGAAGTCACACAGAGGAGGGCCAGGATCTCTTCTCGATCATCCCAGAATGCAGGACATGGAATAACGGGCTCAAGTTACAGGAAGTCAGATTCCGGCTGGACATCAGGAAAAACTTCCTGACTGTTAGAGCAGTACAACAATGGAACCAGTTACCTAGGGAGGTGGTGGGCTCTCCCGCACTAGAGGCCTTCAAAAGGCAGCTGGACAACAACCTTTTCTTATGGTCACCCTAGATATCATCCCATTTCTATCTATCCTGGACCTAAGGTAACTGTCCAAGGCCTTCCTCCAGATGTCCCTATCAAATGAGGTGTAGTGGGTGGCTACAAGAGAGAGAGAGAGAGAGAGCGCTATTCAGAGGTGGTGCCCCAACTACAGAATGTTCTTCCAAGAGAAGGTCACCTTCATTATGGCCTTTCCCGCACCAGGTGAACACCTTCTCCCATGGATTTTAAGAGCTGTTTTCAAGGTCTTTAGATCGTCACACTATTTTATTTTGCTGTTGGTTTTACTTTATTTATTTATATATTACATTTATATACCACCCCATAGCCAAAGCTTTCTGGGTGGTTTTATGCACTTCAAAGTTGCTGGTTGGGTTTTTTTACCCCTTGCTGCTGGTTTTATCGTAGTTATATTACATGCTATTTGTGTGAAAGTTTATTACTGTTATTGCATGCCTTTCATTTACAAGTGCACTGCCCAGAAGGTTATTGATAGAAATGTATCTCAAAGAAATCGGTTCTGAAAGAGAATTAGATTTATTTGTCTCTTACATTGACCTCACAGCAATCACGGGATTGCATTGAGGACACATTGAAGGCTGTTCAAGATCCTGACCTACAAGATCCTACACAGTGTTAAGATCCTACATCATGAGAGGTGGAGAAAACTGAGGTCTTAAGTATTAAGTCCATTCATAGTGTTCTTCACAGCTGGTGTAGGGTCATGACATTGTCTATTGGACTTAGACATGGAAGGTTTATTTAAGTTGATTTCTGTCCACCTCAGCTCCCCAGTCATAACACTCACAATGTTATCACAATGGAAAACACTGACTTGGAGAATTATGTTAATGGACAACACTGATATAGGCGTTGTCAAGCATTTCAGCACTTTCTGACTATGTTGCTTCTCATCCAGGAGGTAGCATACAGCCATCATGACTAGTAGCCCTACATAGCCTTATCCTCTTCCATGAAGTTATCTAATCCCCATGCAAAAACATTGGTGGCCACCAGCAGATGTGGTGGCCACTGTGTCTTACTTGAGTGCAGTAATATCAAGAATTCAGGAGATGGAATTGAGACTTCTCTAATCTAAGGGTCAGTATTTGAAAATTTAGGATCCAATCTAAGGAATGGTTCTTGAAAGTCTGGACTATCACTTAACTAGTAAAACTCTTAAAAGACATCTTTCTGGCATAAGAAAATATCAGTGGTGGTTTTTTTTTTTTGAGAAACAGTTTGTTCCCTGTAACAAATTATATGGATTAAACAAACCCCTAAAGATTAATCTCTCATTTCCTGAACTTCATAGCTCTTGATTATAATATGCATGTGGTTGGTTATTTCTCTAATCTGCAGATACTTCAGAGTTGTTTTTTTTAATTAACACTATTACACTTTTTTAAAAAAGTGAATAATTTGCCTTCTGCCAAGATGTGAGAAGAACTATAAATGAGATATACTGGATTAGTCCAAAGGTCCACTGGGTCCAGCATTCTAGTGACCCTCAGCAGGACATGAAGGAAACAGCTAATCTCCACTCTTTCACTACCCCCCTCCAGCAACTGATTTTCACAGGTATATTGCTTCTGAACTTGGAGGTTCCATTTAGCATCACAGTAAATGGCCATCAATGGACCCTTTCCTCAATAAATCTGTCTTAATCCCATTATCACCCCTTTGCGGCAGGAAACTCCACAAGTTTATTAAGCATTACATGAAGAACGGCTTTCTTTGATCTGACCTCAATTTCATTGGGTTACTCCCAAAAGACAACGTTAATATGGATTCTCCCCCTCTCCCATTTTGGTCTGTGTCTCTTTGCAGCAAAGACTTTTTGTCTGAATTAGGGACTGCATGGAGATCTTTTTAATAACATGACTTGTGACCCAGAAAACAGCTTTTTCCAATAAACGCCAAATTTACCAGTTGGGAAATGTCTAACCCCCTGTATGAGTCATAGAGGTGGGGAGGCGTTTGGACACCTTTTGTAAGCCAGGCACCGCAAAGCCTTAAAACTGACCCTTTCTCGGTCATTGTTCCCAAAATAACTAGCTGGCTTTATGTAACTCCCAAGTCAGAAAATGAATCACATTTCTTTGCTCTCTCCTCTGGGCTCCGGAGATTGGGACCTGAGCTGACAATTTGTGAGAATCTCACAAAAGCGTCCTGCTAAATGCATAGCATTGGACCAACTTTACCTGTTCAAATGAGCTATTTCCCAGGCTCAGGCTTCCCAGCTTGGTGGCGGCGGAGGTAAAGGAAAAGGAAGCTATGTATTTGTCAGATGGAAGTTTGCAATAAATACATATGCAATGAGATAGTGAACTGTAATCATATACAGTTGGAGAGTGCTATGTTGTCCATGGAGAAGTAAGGTGTAGTCAGTGGAGGCTTGTGGCCAATTTAACTGGTGTGTGTGTGTTTGTGTGTGTGTATGTGTGAAAAAGCAGGTCACCGGAGGTGGAGCCAAGGGGGGGGGGTCATTGGAGGCAGAGCCAAGGGCACCTTTTTTTCTCTATACAAGATTTGTTACACAAGCCTTTTGCTATGTTGTTCAAATCGCCAATCACCCTCTCCTGTAAATGTCACCAGAATAACCCCATTGAAAGTGTAGGTGATGCAGAGGGGAGAAGGGTGGAAAATCCCCCCTTTCTCCGTCTCTCTCTCACACCAATTCCTCCAGAGTATGTGACACACAGAGAAAGCCATTTGTCAAAAGCCTCACTGCTCCAAGTTTTAAAGCAAAGGGGCATGGGTGGGGAGCAAGAAACCCATTTCACATACAGGCAAAATAGAGGAAGCAGACAATGAAGAGCCAATGGCTTCAAAAGAGGGATCTAAGCCATTATAAGTAGGGGTGTGCACGGACCCCCCGCTCCGCTTCACTTGCAGATCCGCCATTTTCCGGATCGGGCCGCTCCGCCCCGCCCCCGCTCCGCCCACTTCCGCTCCGCTCCGCCCGGAGCTCCAGATCCGGATCCGGAGCTCCGTTCCCCCCCATAGGCTTGCATTGAAAGCTAAAAAATTATACAACTTTTTTTCTGTTCAAGTTAGAAACCTCATGTTTGGCACCATGACACCTCATGGGGATATACACACGCACGCCAAGTTTCAAAGCAATCCCATCATCCCCTGATTTTTGGCGAATTTTTGAAAATCAGGCACCCCACACACAACATCCCTGCGAGGTGGGCAGGGGAGGAGGGAGGGAAGGCAGGCAGGCATGCAGCTGGCATTTCTGGGGGCATAAGGAAGTGAGCCAAGGATAAGCCAGTAATGCATATAAAATGGAATAAATCAATAAATAAACAAAGGAGGGGTGGAATTAAAAGCAGCAGTGTTGCTGAATAAACAGCAAGAAGATTTTTTTTAAAAAGGCTATATCTATCTTTTACCAGCAATAGGGGGACGTGCCCGGGGGAGGGGGAAGCAGCTGCCAGTTCAACTCAAGACAGCCACCAACAGCTCTGAGATTAAGAAGTAAACGCTCACTTCAACTCATAACAGGCATCGCTCCACCACTAAAAAGTGAACATTCACTTCAACTCATGATAGGCATTGCTCCACCGTTTTACTCTCTTTGGAAGGCTCTAATGGCCTTCCAGTGCAGGAGAGAGTGGGGGCACGTCCACAATGAGATGCCCTAGGGGAGCTCATCCTCTTGCACCACATCTTTTCAGTTGTTCCCCAAAGTTAGGGTGGGGAGCAGTGCTGTGTTTCTATCTCTTATTCTTGGCTTAGTATATGATTTCAGGTTGTGTTTGTGCATTTGGTGGGGCTACTGTGTTAAAAAACACAGGGAAAAGCCCATTCAGATGAAGAAAGAGAAGTTTCCCAGAATCCCAAGTTACCTGTTTTGCCTATGCCCTCCTCTAACTTTGGGATCATCATGACCGGGAGCTGACTCTGCCCCTCAGCCCTTTGAAAAAGGTATTTTTCCCGCCGATTTTTTAAAAACTTCTAGCGCACGACCCGGACAACGCAGAAAGTTGAGAGTAGTCTCAAAATGACCCGCATCCACGACTCTCTGTGCACAAGAATTTTCAGAACGATAGCTTAAAAACCAACCCAGTTATGCCCGAGTCTTTCCCTCAATGCAATCCTATGGGCGAAAAGCCGAAAACGCCGTTTGAGCCGCGCGGTTGACCCGATTTTCACAAAAATATAGCACGCGACCCAGACAACGCAGAGAGGTGAGAGTGGTCTCAAAATGACCCCCATCCACGACTCTCTGTGCACAAGAATTTTCAGAACGATAGCTTAAAAACCAACCCAGTTATGCCCGAGTCTTTCCCTCAATGCAATCCTATGGGCGAAAAGCCGAAAACGCCGTTTGAGCCGCGCGGTTGACCCGATTTTCACAAAAATATAGCACACGACCCAGACAACGCAGAGAGGTGAGAGTGGTCTCAAAATGACCCCCATCCACGACTCTCTGAGCACAAGAATTTCTAGAACGATAGCTTCAAAAACAACCTAGTTATGCGCGATTATTTGGCGCAATGCAATCCTATGGTGAAATGTTTTCAAGATGGCGACCGGAGCGCTCCGCCTGAACTAGGAGCTCCGAAAAATGGCCGCTTCTCTTCGCCTTGCTTCTAGGGGGTCCGCGGTCCGCTCCTACTCCGCCTCTGGGTAAGGCGGAGCAGGCCAATCCGCTACTGCTTCTACGCTCCTAATCGGAGCGGATCACACCCCTAATTATAAGACAGTTCATGATGTTTCCAGGCTCCCAAATGCATTATAAGCCATTTGATGATTTGTCCAAACTAACACAAACCTTATAAGGCCATTTATGCCATACCCATGAATGAATTATATACTCCTCTCTCCCACCTTATTCAAAGAAGTTTACATGCTCAGATTGCGCTGAGCTGGACTGGCCAATGAAAGGAAATGGAGAAATCACAAACAAGCAGATATTCATGTTCACTCATTCACCCCTCGCCTTTCCCCCATCTCTTTTCCAGCTTAATGTTTGGCTTGGCTCAGTCAGTGAACCAGCCAACACTGCCCTGAGGGGTGACAAACCCTTCACACAAAAGAACCCCTCCCTTGGGGAAGGAAGGGGGTCTTCTCCCATTGGCTTGCTCAAGCTAAGAGCCTGAGTTCAACCAATTTCCTACAAATCTTCAAAAAATAAATAAATTGTGCAGCAACTGCATCCCACTGCCGGGCAGCCTCAAAAAGCATGCACACGTGTCACAGAATCATATAATAGTAGAGTTGGAAGGGGCCTATAAGGCCATGGAGTCCAACCCCCTGCTCAGTGCAGGAATCCACCCTGACAGGTAGTTCTCCAGCTGCCTTTTGAATGCCTCTAGTGTCAGTTACCTAGGGAGGTTGTGGGCTCTCCCACACTAGGGTCATTCAAGAGGCAGCTGGACAACCCTCTGTCAGGGATGCTTTAGGGTGGATTCCTGCATTGAGCAGGGGGTTGGACTAGATGGCCTTGAAGGCAGTGGCAGCACTAGAAAAAAAAATCAGGAGGGGGGCACAGCAGGGGCAAAATATATTTCTAGGTGGGC
Source organism: Elgaria multicarinata webbii (assembly GCF_023053635.1). NCBI lineage: Eukaryota > Metazoa > Chordata > Lepidosauria > Squamata > Anguidae > Elgaria > Elgaria multicarinata. Next base: position 8,283,975 of record NC_086189.1, read on the forward strand.
GGGCTGTGCCCCACATATTAAGGTCTCCAAAGAAAAATAACGGTATATCTCACACTATAACTGCCATCCTAAACATATACTGATTTAGTTGTGTGTTTTTTAAAGAGCATGTATTAGCTAAATTCAAATTGCACTAAGGGAAAAGGTTTTTAAACAAGGCAGTCAAATATACAGTATAAGCATTTCCTTGACATACAGATTAAACAGAAAGAACGCTTTCTTTAGAAAACAGTTACTTTTCAACCAGTGCAGGTAGAAACAGAAAGGTAGACTCTTAGGCTGTAGCTAGACCTAAGGTTTATCCTGTTATCATCCAGGGCTCGCCCCTGCCTGAGCACTGGATCCCCTGTGTGTCACCTAGATGAACAGGTTTGACCCCTGGACGATCCAGGGATAAACCTTAGGTCTAGCTATGGCCTTAGTGTAAGAAAAGTAAGAGCAAACTGTGGGCTCTGTTTTAGGCAAACCCAGGGCCTTGCTAGACGAGGCCTTAGCGCGCCTTGAGAGCCGGTTTCCCTGCTGTGCGTCCACATGACGCACAGGGGAATCCGGCCCCAGGCTGCACTGAAGCCTCCTCTAACGCGCCATAAGCGAAGTCGCTTATGGCGCGCCTTTTCTGCAGCTCCGGCCTGGGGCCGGGGCTGTAGAACGTCTAGAGACTTCCATGGCTTTTTGCGGCTACTCGCTTACTCGCGAGTAGCCGCAAAAAGCTGTGGACTGGGCACAGCACTCAGCGCTGTGCCCATCGGCCGGGGGGGGGAGACACACACGGAGGGAGAAGGGAGCACAGACGACATGGGACACACGGAGGGAGAAGGCATGGGAAGTGATCAGGACCGGATGGGGGGGTTTAAGTAAAAAAAAAGGCTTACCTTCTCCGGAGTCTTCGGGCCGCACGTGGCCCCTTTAACAAACAAACAAACAAAAATGGCCGATGCTGCAGGGTTTCCATCGTCCCTGCGCCTCGGCCATCTAGGAGGCTGGGTGGCACGCGTTAAAGTTAGCCGCCGTCGCCCTGCCTCCCTGCCGGCTTATCCCAGCAGGTCTAGCAACGCTCCCCAGTGTATGTTGTTGTGTGGTTATATAATGCCTATTTTCTTTGATATAGGGTGACCATATGAAAAGGAGGACAGGGCTCCTGTATCTTTAACAGTTGTATTGAAAAGGAAATTTCAGCAGGTGTCATTTGTATATATGGAGAACCTGGTGAAATTCCCTCTTCGTCACCACAGTTAAAGTGCAGGAGCTATACTAGAGTGGCCAGATACAAAAGAGGGCAGGGCATCTGCAGCTTGAACTGTTGTGATGAAGAGGGAATTTCATCAGGTTCTCCATATATACAAATGACAGCTGCTGAAATTCCCTTTTCTATGCAACTGTTAAAGATACAGGAGCCCTGTCCTCCTTTTCATATGGTCACTCTATTTGATATGTTCTTTATGGATAGGGTGACCATATGAAAAGGAGGACAGGGCTCCTGTATCTTTAACAGTTGTATTGAAAAGGAAATTTCAGCAGGTGTCATTTGTATATATGGAGAACCTGGTGAAATTCCCTCTTCATCACAACAGTTAAAGGTGCAGGAGCTATACTAGAGTGACCAGATTTAAAAAAGGGCAGGGCACCTACAGCTTTAACTGCTGTGATTAAGAGGAAATTTCCCCAGATTCCCCATATATACAAATGACACCTGCTGAAATTTCCTTTTCAATACAACTGTTAAAGATACAGGAGCCCGGTCCTCCTTTCCATATGGTCACCCTATTTATGGAGATCAGTTAATTTCACTAAAATTGAGCCTCTTTTGGTTTTCTGTGGTTTTTTGGTAACTCTCCCATGCCACCTTACAGGCTTAGAATCATAGAATAGTAGAGTTGGAAGGGGCCTATAAGGCCATCAAGTCCAACCCCTTGCTCAATGCAGGAATCTTCCCTAAAGCATAACTGACAGATGGTTGTCCATACCTGTAGGTATGTTTACTCAGAAGGAAGTCTAACTGAGTCCAGCCTAGGATGACCATATGGAAAGGAGGACCGGGCTCCTATATCTTTAACAGTTGTATAGAAAAGGGAATTACAGCAGGTGTTCTTATGTATGCCTACAACACCAGTTGCAATTCCTTCTTCATCACAACAGTGAAAGCTGCAGGAACTATACTGGCATGACCAGATACAAAAGAGGGCAGGGCTCCTGCAGCTTTCACTGTTGGGATGAAGAGGGAATCTCACCAGGTTCTTCATATATACAAATGGCCCCTGCTGAAATTCCCTGAAATTCCTAAAGCTACAGGAGCCCAGTCCTGCTTTCCAGAGGGTCACCCTACTCCTATTCTGTGTCATTTACCTTGGCTACCTGTTAGGTCTTCCAGGCCCAATTCAAGGTGCTGATTTATGCCGTTTAAGGCCCTAAATAGTTTGGGACCACGCTATCTGAAGAACCACATTTTATCTACCTTGGTGAGCCATTATGATCAGTATCAGAGGCCCCAAAGAGAGACCCATAATGTTTGCAAGTACTTGAGATAGAACTTTCTCAGTGGTGGCCATGAACCTTTGGAGCTTTTTTCCCAGAGAGATCCATATGATCTCATCACTGTTGGTTTTTTAAAAGAAAATCCTGAAAGACTCATTTGTGCCCATCTGCATTTGGTGCTTATGATCGTCAGCTGCTGCTACCGGTGTGTGTGTGTGTGTTAGTGTTAATTGAAATTGTATGTTCATGTCTTTGTAGCTTTGTGGGACACCTTGTGAGAGCATTGCACACTGAGAGGTGAGTGAAACATTTCTTAGAGACATAAAAAGGCAGGGAGGAGTGAACCTGGCAAGGGAAAGGCGATAAATAAAGAGTCTTGTTTGGACAGATGATGAGAACATGATACCTGTTCTGTATTGCAAAGTACATTCTCTACCAACAAGGATTATTACAGGGGGTCTTGGTTTCCTTCTAAATTGAGTACAGATGACTTGGTTTTGTAATGAAGCACAGTGTGTTTGTAGCTGATAAATCCTGCTTGGCTGCATTACCTGCTGCAGCTGAATGAATGCCAAGAAGCTGGTGGTAATTAGTCACTGCTCCTCCTCTGGCTGTCCGTTTTATTCACGACTAAAGGTGACATGGCAACCAAAGATGGCAACTTGATTCCTGCTTTCTTTCGATTCTCAGGAGTGGGAATATAAGCAATGGGAGTTGATGCATGGTGTGGAGAATGTCACGATTGAGATATTTTTCTCCCTCTCTCAAAATACTAGGACCTGGGATCATCCCATGAAGCTGATCGGTGGGAGATTCAGGACAGATAAAAGGAAGGACTTCTTCACCCAACACATAGTTAAACTATGGAATTCACTACCACAAGATGTAGTGATGGCCACCCATTTGGATGGCTTTTAAAGGGGGTTGGATAAATTCCTGGAGGAGAAGGCTATCAATGGCAAGTAGAATCATAGAAATCATAGAAATAGTAAAGTTGGAAGGGGCCTACAAGGCCATCGAGTCCAACCCCCTGCTCAATGCAGGAATCCACCCAAAAGCATCCCTGACAGATGGTTGTCCAGCTGCCTCTTGAATGACTCTAGTGTGGGAGAGCCCACCACCTCCCTAGGTAACTGGTTCCATTGTAAGACTGCTCTAACAGTCAGGAAATTTTTCCTGATGTCCAGCCGGATTCTGGCTTCCTTTAACTTGAGCCTGTTATTCCATGTCCTGCACTCTGGGAGGATCGAGAAGAGATCCTGGCCCTCCTCTGTGTGACAACCTTTTAAGTCTTTGAAGAGTGCTATCATGTCTCCCCTCAATCTTCTCTTCTCCAGGCTAAACATGCCCAGTTCTTTCAGTCTCTCTTCATAGGGCTTTGTTTCCAGACCCCTGATCATTCTGGTTGCTTTCCTTAATAAAAGATTTTTTTTAAAGAAAAGAGTTCCGACAGTTCTAGTAATTACACAAGCATCCCTTAAGCTGTAGCCCTGATGGTTGTGTGCTACCTCCAGTATTTGAGGCAGTAAGCCTGTGTGCACCAGTTGCTGGGGAACATGGGTGGGAAGGTATTGTTGCACCATGTCCTGCTTTGTTGTTTCCTGGTCAACAGCTGCTTGGCCACTGTGTGAACAGAGAGCTGAACTAGATGGACCCTTGGTCTGATCCAGCATCAGGGCTCTTCTGATGTGGCTGTGTTGGGAGAGAGAGAGAGAGAGAGAGAGAAATCTCTCCATTTTGATTTCTCTCACAATCTCCAGTCTTACTTTTAGCTCATCTTGAACTTTAAGAAGTCATCCAGTCTTAAGTTAAGTTCCTCCCAAACTCTGAGAACTTCTTCTTCTTTTTTTAAAAAATGTTCGAATAAAGACGTTATGTGCATATTCCTCTCAATTTATGCATTTTGCCTAATATCCACATGTTGGCCGGTAATTTTCATAATGTAATGTATTATTTTCCCTTAATATATGCATTTTGATTGGAGAACTGCATTGCAAAAATTAGGAGAAGGGGTGAGGTTTGAAAGATAGCAGTGTTTGGTTCACGTAATCTTTCAAAAGTGAGAAATTGGGTAAGTTCACAATTAAAATGTGAATTGAACGAATTTCTCCCCCATTTCTAGCATCCTGCCAAGGAGAGAGAGAGGGAGTTGAAGTCCAAATATCTCGAGGGAACTAGCATTCCTGACCATTTCTCGGTTGGACTACTGCAACCTTCTTCTCACTGGCCTTCCTTCTTCTCACATCAGTTTGTTGGTTTCTGTTCACCACTCTGCTGCTAAGATCATCTTCTTGGCTCGCTGCTCTGACCATGTTACTCCACTTCTGAAATCTCTTCGTTGGCTTCCAATTCACCTCAGAATCCAATGTAAACTTCTCCTGTTGACCTACAAAGCTTTTCACAGTCTAGCTCCTTCTTCTCTTTCCTCTCTCATCTCACACTATTGCCCCGCTCGTGCTCTTCGTTCCTCTGATGCCATGTTTCTCACCTGCCCAAGCGTCTCTCCTTCCCTTGCTCGGCTTTGTCCAGTTTCTTCCACTGCCCCTTACGCCTGGAACTCTCTTCCAGAACATTTGCGAACTACAAGTTCAATCGCAGTTTTTAAAGCTCAGCTAAAAACTTTCCTAAAGCTTTTAAAACTTGATTTTGATCTGACTTTTATACTGTTAGTTTTACCCTACCCTGTGCCTGTTTGGTGCATTCTCTTCCCCTTCTTATTGTTTTATTATGATTTTATTAGAATGTAAGCCTATGTGGCAGGGTTATGCTATTTTATTGTTTTACTCTGTACAGCACCATGTACACTGATGGTGCTATATTATTATTATTATTATTATTATTATTATTATTATTATTAATAATAATAATAATAGGCTATGCTGGCTGCCTGGGGCTGATGGGAGTTGAATCCTGAAGACATCTCTCTCTCTCTCTCTCTCTCTCTCTCTCTCTCTCTCTCTCTCTCACACACACACACACACACAACATATCTGTAGGGCAGCAGGTTGGGGACAGTGAGTTTTATTTTCCCGAAACTGCCAAGAGATACATTTGTCTTAAAGAAATACAAAGGGAAACACACCCACATGCTAATTGTTTTAAAACATGTTAGCAATGAATCAAAATACACATCAGCAACTGAAAAATATGTGTGAAATGGCAGGTTGTGCACACCTTATGGTGCCTTAGTGTTCATTTATACAGACTTATGTGTGTTAGACAGAAAATGCAGCATCCCCACCTTAATAGAGATTTAGATGCTGAGCATAGAACTGAACTCTGAAGGCTGGCTATACATAAAAACGTAAGAAAAACAATGCTGTATCAGGCCCAGGGTCCATCTAGTCCATCACTCTGTTCACAAAGTCATCAACCAGGGACCCACAAGCAGGACATGAGTGCAATAGCACCCTCCCACCCATGTTCCCCAGCAACTGGTGTACACAGGCTTTCAAACTCTGACACTGAAGGTAGGACATAGTCATCAGGATTAGTAGCCATTGATAGCTTTCTCCTCCAGGAATTTATCCGACCCCCTTTTAAACCCTTCCAAATTGATGGACCTCACTGCATCTTGTGGTAGCAAATTCCATAGTTCGATTATGCATTGTGGGAAGAAGTCCTTCCTTTTCTCTGTCCTGAATCGCCCACCGGTCAGCTTCATGGGATGACCCACCCCTTTGGGTTCTAGTATTATGTGAGACAAGGAAAACTGTCTCCCTGTCCACATTCTCCACACCTTGCCTAATTTTGTACACCTCTATCATGTCTCCCCTTAGCTTCCTTTCCTCCCCAAGCTAAATAATCCCAGCTGTTGTAACCTTCCCTCACAGGGGAGACGCTCCAGCCCTTTGATCGTTTTAGTTGCATCTCACACAAAAGTTTAACAAGGCATCTCTAAACAGGGAAAATATGGGACAAAACCAAGACAGTGTGTTACCATGGAGCAGAAAAAGAAGATAGCGGCCCCGGTCAGACGACACGCTAAACCATGCTGCTTAACCACAAAATGGTTAACCGAATGCATTAACCAATTTGTGGGTAAGCGGCCTGGTTTAGCGTGTTGTCTGAACGGGGCCACTCTCTGGTTGGAAAGGACCATTGGTGTATATACATTGCATTCATTTGCATTTCGCTGCCCAAGTTGCCTGAAATGCATAAGGTTCATTAGGGGAACGTATCAGAAGCAAGAACCCCTTGCAAAAAAGAAGAAGAACACTTTTAAACATCTTGTTGGTTTGAGGGCATCTCAGGATGAAATGAGATATAACTCGAGGGGATTGCTTGACCTTTAGCTGAACTCTGTGGAAGCTGATTTTGCTGACTCTCAGCAAAGAACATTTCTTGACTGGAGGAGATTTTGCAGAAATGAAGGGACGACTGTGGGTGGAAAGGAAGGGATGGCTAAAACAGCCTAGCTGGTTTGGTTGGTGAAACCCCTGATGCTTTGACAATCACTCATCATCTCCCTCTTTTTGAGGCTCCCTGGGAAAAGCACCTAGGAAGCTGGATTATGCTGAATCAAACCAGTGGTCTATCTAGCCTGATATTGTCAGCACTGACTGGCAGCAGTTGTCCTTCCAGGGTTTCATGTAGGAGTTTTTTTAGGTCTACCTGGAGGTGCCTGGGATTGAACCTGTGACTTTCTGCATACAAAATGGGGGCTCCACCAATGAGATATGGTTCAGCCACATGCACAATGTGAGGGTCAACCCCAGAAGGGGGTTGTGGCTTGGTTCCCTGATGAAGAGGTTCTCTTCCTCTCTTTCCTTGGCTTCAGATCCTGAAAGGATAGAGTGCCAACTTTGTCCTCCTCCTCTTGCTCCCTGCTTTGGTTACCCAGCCAGGAAGTCCACCTGGCCCCATCCCACCAGCTTTTAAAAGCTTCCTGGCATGCACAGCAGGAAGCTCCCTCCCTCCCATTTCCCAAGGAGACATCCGGGACTTGGCTGACACACAAAGAGAGAGAGAGAGAGATGTCACCTTTGCCTTGGCAAAGGCCCCATTCCTCCCTGCTGGCTGCATTTTCCTCTCTTGGCATGGCCTGTGCAGCTGTTGCCAGGGCAACAGATGCAGCTGCCATGCTGGGTGGTCCCCTTCTCATGGCTGTAGCCACTGAGCGAGTAGCTTCTCTCTCATGGGTTTGGCCGATGCCTCCTTAGCTTCTGCATCAATCCCTTGTTGGCCCTGGGCAGGGGCAGATAACGCCCAGAAATAATAACATTAACAAAATGGGATGCCTCAGGTTCTTGCAAGAAAACAGAGAAGTGTGTCCCCTTACTCCTTAGAATCACTTTAGATATGAGAGAGTGGATATTCCTGGGAGTGTGTCTACACCTCCTGGTGTTCTGGGAGGGAGGGGGGAGGATCTCACGATATGCTGATCGTGAGGTCCTCCCCTTGTGTTCACATGTGGTGCTTGACATCGAGGGAGGAAGGAGGACGTTGCGCCCAGCATTTTTTTTCAAGAGACACAAAAGTAAGTCAAAAGAAGAAGAAGAAAGTCCTGACCTCTCTCCCCAACCCCACCCCCGATGGCCCTGGACTCTTCCCATCCCAGCTCTTTCCCTCTGATACTTGTCTCAGCAATACTACAAACGAGAAGGATCTTGGACTTGTTGTAGATCGCAAGCTGAATATGAGCCAACAGTGCAATATGGCTGCAAGAAAGGCAAATGCTATTTTGGGCTGCATTAATAGAAGTATAGCTTCCAAATCATGTGAGGTACTGGTTCCTCTCTATTCAGCCCTGGTTATGCCTCATCTAGAGTATTGCATCCAGTTCTGGGCTCCACAATTCAAGAAGGATGCAGACAAGCTGGAGCGTGTTCAGAGGAGGGCAACCAGGATGATCAGAGGTCTGGAAACAAAGCCCTATGAAGAGAGCCTGAAAGAACTGGGCATGTTTAGCCTAGAGAAGAGAAGATTGAGGGGAGACATGATAGCACTCTTGAAATACTTAAAAGGTATTTGAGACTCTTCTGAGTCTCAAAAGGTTAGGCAGAGATATGCCTTTCACCCATGCCCAGCACACCTGGGTGGGGGAGTACTAATTGTGGGTGAGTGTGGTGTAACATGACGGGGAGGTTTGCTATTGGCAATTTCCGCAAGGTGCCACTGGAACTGGGAGGGAGACAGAAGGTATATAAGATTGCATACCCCTCCCAGCTACCTCTTCTGCTGCATGGCTCCCTCCCTCCCTTCCCTGTATATAGTGTGGGTTCACTGGTGATCTTTTCAGAGGCCAAATAGGACTTTTTTGGCTCATGATCTAACTTTGTTATGAGGTTTTTTTTGCCTACTCCACACTGTAAGACAGGCAGCGGGTTATAATTTGGTCACATTTGTTGTAGGCAGGTAGGAGCGAGCATCTGGAGCGATTGGTGTGCATTCACAGGCACTGTTGTGGTGACAGGTAATGCCTGAGGCCCACCACTGGGAGCCTTGTGGCACCACCAGGCAGGATAAGGGTTACCTTTGAGGCCAACCCTTCTCAACCACTCAAAGACCTGTGGCCTGGGGGAGGGGGCATTGACACCAGAAGGCCTCCCTACCCCAGGAGGAGGAAGCCTGTGAGGTGGCAAATTACCAGGTGCCACTTGGCGGGCAGTGAATGGTTTGCCCGATCCCAACAATGGCCTGTGAAGTGGCCAATAGATGATGCCTACTTAGGCCTTTCCCCTTTCTGCAGATATTTAAATAAATGTGGCCCATATTTAATCCCATTTCTGTGTTTCATCTCGTTATTTCTCACCCTTCACATCCACAATTGTTCCCTGATGGTGATTACAGAAATGTTATAACCTGGTGGTCCAGATAGCAAGAACCGCATTTGTCAAAATAAAACAACTGCTCCATAATTGGGACCATAATCTTACACTAAGGACTAGGGTGGTCAGATGCTGTGTGTTTTCAAGAGAGCTTCGGCTATTGGGCAGTACAAAAATGCAATGAATGAATGAATAAAATATTATTTTATGGAGTTGAAGTCTGGACACTTCAGAAAAACAATCTGAGCAAAATTGAATCTTTTGAAATGTGGAGATACCGACTTATGTTGAAGATACCATGGACTGACTGAATAACAAATGCACCAACTTATTATACAAGGGAAAATTGAAAGGGAAAGTTCAGTGGGAAAAAGAAGAACATCCAGGCTGAAGAACTAGAGGGAATGGCACAATGGTTCAGAGCAGTGGCATAAAAAAACAAAAATAGTTTCAATGATAGCTAACCTCCCATAGGAGTAGGCCCCCTAAAAAGAAGGTGGTCCAGATACACCCAGCCAATGCTAGCATTTGTAGGACATGTGCAAACTGTAACTAACTTGTTCCGGTCATTTCAATGGAGCGAGGTGGTCAACCTGAGTCTGGACTGTAGCACTGCAGACACCAGAGTCAGGCGAGGAGGGGGGGGGGTTGACTGAATGTCTGTCTGCCTCAATGTAAAATCCAATTGAGATTTTGAAATCCACCCCCATACTATTACCCCATACTCTGCCCCCAGCATCACAGCCTTGTTGAAGCTGCCCATGTGTTGGGGCAGAAGGTCTGAAGGGGGGAGCTTCTTTGACATATGTATGGTGATCACACAGGCTTGTAAATCATGCGGGCCAGGTGCCACCCCGATCTATGGCTTAGAGTCGGACTTAGTCATCCTTAATAATAATAGTAATAATAAATTTATTTCTTGCTCGCCTCTCCATTCTGATCGTGTTGGGGAAAACAATAAATGATAAAATTAAAACATAATATACATTGTTAAAAACATAATAAAAACATCTTAAAAACATCTTAAAATTCCACTGGATAGGCCTGCCGGAAGAGATCAGTCTTTATAGCTTTCTTGAATGCTAGTAGACTGTTAAGTTGATGAGTCTCCTCTGGCAGGCCATTCCACAGTCTGGGAGCAGCAGAAGAGAAGGTCCTCTGGGTAACGTTAATCTAGTTTTTGCCAGCTGAAGTAGATTTTCCCCAGAGGACCTGAGTGTGTGGAGCGGATTGTACGCGAGAAGGTGATTTTGCAGGTAGCTTGGACCCAAACCATGTAGGGCTTTAAAGGTGAGAACCAACACTTTATACTTTGCTAAAACTAATTGCCAGCCAGTGAAGAGATTTTAAAACTGGTGTTTTAAACTTAGAACTTAGAAGGGACACATTAAAATCAATGGGACTTAGTCATGACTTAAACTCCATTGATGTCCATGGGTCTGCTCTAAGCAGGGCCAAGAGAACAATCCTATGCCCCCTAGACAGAATCTGGGTGGGGAGGGCATAGGCTTCTTTGGATTCCTAGATCCAAATTTGGAGTCAGCCAGGAGAGAACCATGCTGGCAACTTTGAAGAGCAAGAAGGGAAAAGGGGCGTGCCAATGGGTGGGGAGCTTATAGAATCATAGAATAGTAGAGTTGGAAGGGCCCTATAAGGCCATCAAGTCCAACCTCCCACTCAGTGCAGGAATCCACCCTAAAGCATCCCTGACAGATAGTTGTCCAGCTACCTCTTGAATGCCTCTAGTGTGGGAGAGCCCACAACCTCCCCAGCCTCCTCCCCTCCCACTCTGCAGAGCCCCAACTAGAAAAGGCCCATCTAGTCAAATGCAGAGCACGAGGAGTGCAGAACTGAAGATCTGCATTGGATGGCCATAAGCATCTAGGTTTGGAGGCTTATGGCCATCCAGATGGGATTGCGCCCTAAGTCTAGATGGTGGTCAATATCTATATCTGCACTAATTGTGTCACAGGCATACAGAGAGAGAGAGAGAGAGAGAGAGAGAGAGAGAGAGAGAGAGAGGGAGAGAGGCAGGAGTTTCCAGTTATCAGGAATTGGGGTCAAAACCCTGTGTGTGCAGGGTTGCACAAATGATGTTGTGATATTCTGCTTGGTAGGAGTGCCTTCCTTCCTTCCTTCCTTCCTTCCTTCCTTCCTTCCTTCCTTCCTTCCTTCCTTCCTTCCTATTCTCTGTTTTTAGATTTGCAACTCAGTCCAACATTACAAAGATGCCAAGAGACTCCAGTGTTCTCCACTCTCCACCCAAATGGAAACTAAGTTTGCCAATACGACTGCTCTCTGCTTAAGCAACCAGGGAGAGTATGCAACAGTACGAAAGGGAAGGAGTCCACGTCTGAAAGGCTCTCACTTGTGAGCGTATTAAAAAATAAAAAAAGGGGGGAAAGTTGGCCTTAACTTCATGTATTGCCTAGGTCTAATTGGAATCACAAAGGAGTCTCATGACAGCATCATTTTCCTTGCTCAAAGAAAATCCATTCTTAGCACCATGGAGAAATGCATTTTTAGAAACACGGGAAGAGGAGCAAATTAGAAGAGAAAGATAGGGGAGAGGATGCCAGGTACAAGCAGTGAAGCAAATAATAAGAGTTAGTTCAAGAGGCGAGCTAATAATATTTTTGAATGGAAACTGGGACAAAGGAAGGAAGAGAGACTTTGGCTTGCAAGAGAAAACTTTAAAAGCTTTTTATTCTGTGATTCTGGGTGCATGCAGCATTAATAAAATCGAGCATTTGTACAACACCTTCTCTTTCTCTCTCTCTCTCTCTCTCTCGTGTTTATGAGGGAAGGAGGAGAAATTTGTTTGGTTCAATTTTTGGGGGTATGAATTCTAACCTCCTGAACTTATATGCAAAGAGAGAGACATGCTTGAAGTGGAGAAGGCATAGAGGAAATAAAGAGGCAGACAGCTGAACTTGGGATAAAGTAGAGCCTTGTTATTGAATGGTGGTCATTCACCCCTCCCTGGATCTGCATGTGGAAGTCCGGGAATCTGTTAATATTTCTACAGGCCAATAGCCTGTCTTATGGGCAAGCCACCCTGCCAAAAGTCAGGAGTTGCGTAAACCTGGCCCATTTCTCACACTATGGCCATTTCTATGCCTGCCTTTTCCCCCCAGGGTTGTCCCAGGATGATGATGATGATGATAATAATAATAATAATAATAATAATATTTATTGCCCACCTCTCCCTCTGGATTGAGGTGGGGTACAACACAATTAAAAACAACATAAAATATATAAAAGTAATTCAAACATTAAAACCAGTGCATCATTAAAATCAGCACACCATTAAAAAAGGCATCTTAAAATTCAGCTGGGTAGGCCTGCCGGAAGAGATCAGTCTTTAAGGCTTTCTTAAATTTTGGAAGACTGTTAAGTTGACGAATCTCTCCTGGCAAGCCATTCCACAAACTTGGAGCGGCAGAAGAAAAGGTCCTCTGGGTAATAGTTGTCAGCCTTGTTTTTGTTGGCTGGAGTAAATTCTTCCCAGAGGACCTGAGTGTGCAGGGCGGATTGTACGGGAGAAGGCGATCCTGCAGGTACACACAGGGGATCCCAGGAGCAGGCAAGGATGATCCCTCTATTTGCCTGGGATAATCCTTAGGTGTAGAAAGGGCCTACATTTCCATATGAGTGGGAGGAGACCACTCCGTGTCACCCCCACCCAGTGCCGCATAACTCTGAGCAGGAAGTTCCCCAAAAGCAAGCCGTATCCTGGCATGAAAGTCACACAGCCCCCAAGAAGCAGGGCCTCCAAACTTGCCAATCACCATAAAGGCGCCATTGAGTGCTCACCAAACCTTTTCTAATATCTTAAAATGCACACACAACCCTGCCCATTCCAATTAACATATTTACCCATGCCCCTTAAATAATTCCAGTATGAAGTACTTGAGAAACCTGTGCACATAAGCCAACCCATGGCCAAGGCTGGGCAGAGGGGGGCAGCAGTGGGGCCAGTTGGCATGGGCATACGATTTTGAGGGGACCTCCTCCAAGTCCCCCTGGTAGAGGCAAAGGGGGACTCTTTGGTAAAGATTTGTTACAAAATAGCTCTGAATGCGAAGAAGTGATGTCTTATTTACATCTTGAATAAAAGTGCTTGCCATTACCTTTTTTTATAAATCATTGTAGTTCATATGTATTTAGAACTTATTAAAATACCAGCAAAAAAGCCCGTCATACGACAGGTGTAGAGGAGCAGTCTGCTGAGGAGGTTAGTGGGTTTTGGCCCCTCTGCGAGGCTAGAAGCTCCTGGCAGTGATCTTTCTTCGGAACTTGGAACTTCCATGGAAGGCCACAGTTCTGAGAAATGTCGCTAGATGGCGCCAAAGGGCAAAAACTATTTCTGGGAACTTGGAACTTCCATAGACGGCCGCAGTTCCGGGAAATGTTGCTAGATGGCGCCAGAGGGCAAAAACTAGAAGTGGCTTGGAGGCGCCCCCTGGTCTTCTATCTTGGAACTTCTCTAGATGGCAGTTGTTTTTCTTGGAACTTCCATAGAAGGCCCTGTGAGCTCAGAATTTTTAAACATGCAAATAGGAGAGAATGCAGAGGCAGCGGATTGGCCTATAAGTGCAAATAGGAGAGAACGTGCAAATAGGAGAGAAGGCAGAGGCAGTGGATTGGCCAACTGGTTGGTGATTTAGGCCAATCCACTGCCTCTTCCTTCTCTCCTATTTGCATAAGTGGCTTGGAGGAGGCCTCTGGGCTTTTATAAATATAGATACTTAATGAGCAGTTTGAAATGGGGGCCTACATTTCCCAGCTGGCCTGGGCCTATTACCAGCTTTGCCAGGCCTGGCCCATGGCAGGTAAAATGCCTACTTGGCGCTTCCAAAGGAAGACACCAGCTAATCCCGTACTGGCTATGGGGGGCAGTGAAGTGGTCGGAATGAATGTGAGGGAAAGGTGGCCCTGCTTCTTGCCTTTCCTGCTCCTTCCCACTTGAAAAAACACACACACCCTCCATCCAAGATGTGCCAGCTGGGCAGGAAGCCAGCATGCTGAAACCCACCTCAATCAGAATTTGCAATGCAGTTCACAGCTCTAAACATGCATGCATCAGTGCATAGATTAAGGAAAAGTGAACACGGAAATGTGTCTGTTAGGGGGGAAACTCTTGCAGAAAGGGGCATGCTAGGAAAAGTACATAGAATGTGTGAATTAGGAGAAAGGCGTACAAAAATGCATATGACTTTTGCGCATGAATGCCCCCCCCCCCCGAATTTGCAAACTGATACGGGCTGCAATGAAGTCATGGTCAGGAAAATGAGTAATTAACAAAGCCACAAATCCCTAATGTTTACTACAACCCAAGAAACAGTAACAACAAAAACTCTCTACACATGTTCAGTTAAGAAAGTCATAGAATCATAGAATAGTAGAGTTGGAAGGGGCCCATAAGGCCATTGAGTCCAACCCTATGACACTCACCGACTCCAGTGTACATCACCTAGTACTGGAAATTTTCTTCATGCCACTGTTTCAAATGAACACCATTGATACATTTGAAACTAATCAGATCCAATAGACAAGCCAGGCAGTATAGACAAAAGGGGGTATGCAGAGAGAGTAATCAAATACAGGCCACAGTCACTTTCAGAGCAGGGTCCACAGGTAACAGGCCAAAGTCAAACGTACAGTAGATATTGATTCCAGCAGGTCTTGCAACTTCTGGTAGAGCTGTGAGAATCCCATCCAAATCCCAAGTGCAGTTGTTAACTAGGGTGACCATTTGAAAAGGAGGACAGGGCTCCTGTATCTTTAATGGTTGCATAGAAAAGGGAATTTCAGCAGGGGTCATTTGTATATATGGAGAACCTGGTGAAATTCCCTCTTCATCACAACAGTTAAAGCTGCAGGAGCTATACTAGAGTGACCAGATTTAAAAGAGGGCAGCTTTAACTGTGGTGATGAAGAGGGAATTTCACCAGGTTCCCCATATATACAAATGACATCTGCTGAAATTTCCTTTTCAATACAACCGTTAAAGATACAGGAGTGCTGTCCTCCTTTTCATATGGTCACCCTATTGTTAACTTCAAGTGCAGAAAGTCCTCAATGTGAGGAGGGCCCTCTACACATGAGGAACCCCTTTCTTCCCAAGTAGACCTCTGATGCAGCCTGGGACTTTGTTGAGGTTCTCTGAGTTGGGCTGGCCTCCTCTGGTGCCAACGCCAGGGTGACCCTATGGAAAGGAGGACAGGGCTCCTGTATCTTTAACAGTTGTATAGAAGAGGGCATTTCAGCAGGTGTCATTGGTATGCATGCAGCACCTGGTGAAATTCCCTCTTCATCACTTTTGTATCTGGTCAAGAAAGCAGGGCTCCTGCAGCTTGGACTGTTGTGATGAAGAGGGAATTTCAGGTGCTGAAGTGCATGCATACAAATGACACCTGCTGAAATCTCCTTTTCTATGCAGGTGTTAAAGAGAAATGAGCCCTGTCCTCCTTTCCATATGGTCACCTTAATCATCCGACAATGGGCCTCTAAGTCTTCTTCCTAAATGGAGTCTTTCGGTGGGGCGGGACAGATGGGCAGTTCATAGAATCATAGAATAGCAGAGTTGGAAGGACCCTACAAGGCCATCGAGTCCAACCCCCTGCTCAATGCAGGAATCCACCTTAAAGCATCCCTGACAGATGGTTGTCCAGTTGCCTCTTGAAGGCCTCTAGTGTGGGAGAGCCCACAACCTCCCTAGGTAACTGATTCAATTGTCGTACTGCTCTAACAGTCAGGAAGTTTTTCCTGATGTCCAGCTGGAATCTGGCTTCCTTTAACTTCAGCCCGTTATTCCGTGTCCTGCACTCATGGAGGCTTGAGAAGAGATCCTGGCCCATAAGAGAACAGCTCTTATGTTCTAGCCATGACAGCTGGTAACCATTGATTCCTGTGAACATAAATAGTATTTTTATGATGACCTCTTCAAAGGCCTTTTTTGGGGGGTCGCAGTTAGAAAACTCAGCCCTAATTTGGTGTTCTGTCTGAATGCAGCCTATGAAAGAGCCACCATGGAGAACTTTAAGCCCATGGTTTTAAAGGCAACTTTCAGCAAGAGTGTTTAAGTCCCACCATTTAAGATGTCTGGTGGATATAATGGCCCATATGCTTTGCTTTAAAGAAATCCCTATATCTTGTTTGCTGCAGGCATTCTCCCTAACTTTCTTCAAGACGAAGAAGCCCTAGGGAGTTTGGTTGGGGAAGTGCAGTCAGGGTGACGTGAAAGACACTCCACAGAGCGGACAGCAGCTGGAGGAATAATTTGATTGTGGAAGGCACGCTGAGAAACACCATTTCCATAAAAAGAATCTATAAAAAGAGACCAGGGGAACATATATCAGAACTAAACTGTTTGCTCCTTATCAGAAAAAGAAGGAGCAGAAATGAAGGAATTGCATACGGGGAGATAAACACGACAGCTTCCTGAACAAAGATCAGTTTATATATAACAAAATTAGCATGCAGTGCAAGCCGAGGTGTGTCTACTCCAAAGTAGGGATCAGAGAGGAATACATTCACTTCACGGTTTAACATAAATCAACCTAATTTGCTCTTCCTGAACCAATTCAGGTAATCCTCCTTCTGTACATATTGATGGTGAAATAGCTGTTTAATTCACATGAATATGAACATATATACTACACTACACTACACACACACACCAGAACAATAGAGGATTCCTGTTGTATCTGTTCCATTTTAGGGAGGGGGAAACAGGTATATTTGAACTTCAGATTTCAGGGATAAATTCTCATCAGGAGAATCTTGAAAGTATCCCTAATCATGTTAGGGATGGATGGAGTCTTCTCTGCAAACTTCTGGATGGCCCGATAAGCATGGGAAGCCATGGGACTGGTTGTCCTCCAAGGGCTTCATCCCACGTACCTGTTTCCCTCGAATTATCCCCTACAGCACTAAGCTGTTGGCGTTGTTGCTACCGGGCGGCTAGATCCTTTGCATACCAGGAAATGGGTTTAAGGGGGGAAATGTAAAAAAAAAACATTAAAAAATCAATGGATGACCCAATCCAATTCAAATTTGGTATGCTTAAAGCTCTCCTTAATATCTGTTACCATGCCAATTTTGATGTCTTTATCTTTAAAGCTTATGCAGATGTAAGCATTTGTTTAATTTTTCTTCACATCCTGCTCCTGTGCCCCAGTGGCTGCTCGGGAAAAAAACCCAAATGATTCGCTCCAAAAGTAGTACCAAAACAGGTCGGGTCTTTTGCCTTTGAAGCACAATTAAAGCAGGATGCATGGGAGTACTTCACAATCAAAGCAGATTGTAAGCAGGAAAACTTCGGAGTCCTTTGCACACAATTCGAAGCTTCAGGTGAGCTTGCTAGGAAGGCAGGGCCCGGGGATGCTTGATGAGTGGCCCCATGCTCGCACCACAGCTTAGTGAGCAGGGTTGGGGACGCCAGGTGCAAGGGATGCCATCTGACCCCGCCCCTCAGGGTGGACGCTTGCAACATCCCTAAGCCATGTTAATTAAGAGAATAATTAGGGAGAATGCTTACATACTCCACCTTTCCCAACAGTGAGATGTGCAATTGGTCACACTGCAAATGTTGCAGGCAGAGTCTGATATTTCCAGTTGATAGCAATGCATTTCTTTGTGTGCCTATCTTAGGGTGACCATATGAAAAGGAGGCCAGGGCTCCTGTATCTTCAACGGTTTTTATAAAAAATGGGAATTTCAGCAGGCATCATTTGTATGGATGTAGCACCTGGTAAAATCCCCTCTTTATCACAACCGTTAAAGCTGCAGGAGCCCTGCCCCCTTTTGTATCTGGCTACACTACGCAGAGCTCCTGCAGCTTTCACTGTTGTGATGAAGAGGGAATTTTATCAGGTGCTGCATGCATAGAAAGGACACCTGCTGAAATTCCCCCTTTCTGTTCAACTATTGTAGATACAGGAGCCCTGGCCTCCTTTTCATATGGCCACCCTAGCCTATCTGAATTTCATCCTAATTCCACAGCTATTTCTCCATTACAATCAAAAAGCTCCAGAGATTTTTGGATATGTGTGCTTCACACATGGTGGCACTGCATCACAGGTTTTGAAGTCTTAAAGGTATAGATACAGTTATCTTTGTGCCTAGCTTGGAAGGTAATAGGGAAACCTACCAGCACCCTAATATTGCCAGGACCAAAAGGTTGAGGATGGAATCCTACATGTACTTACCTAGGAGAAAGTCCCATTAAACTCTGTGAGGTTAACTTCTGAGTTGATCTCTGGCCTTTGCTAGTCCTACCTAAAAATCTGGGGGAGAGGAGGGGAGATGTGAATAACACGAGATCTCACCCTCGTTTACATGCAAGGCGCAAAGACCTCAAGAAGAGAGGTGTTGCGCCCGCCATTTTTTTTAAAGAGACAGGAGCACATGAGCGCTCCAGTGACAACTGGTGAGAGTATTTTTTTAAAAAATTGATTTCCCTTATCCTCCCACCCTAACCCCGGTGGGCGCAGCACTCCTGAGGAGTGCTGCACCCCGTGCGCGGCTCCCAGCTCCTCACGAGTAATCGTGCGGAGCCAGGTAAAGCCGTGGAAATGGGCCACACACTTGCGGTCTCAACTCAGCCTTCCCGAGACCGCGGGGAAAAACCGGGGCCAAAGGGTAGGCTGTATCCCTCCCTGATCCCTCCCTGATCCCGGGATGCCCTGTGCATCATCTGGACGCACAGGGACGATCCTGGGTATCAGCCCGGGATATAGCCTGGTCTAGCAAAGGCCACAGAAAGGATTGCATTGGAAAACTGGGCCAAACTGATTCATTGGCTCATATGTCAAACTTCAAGCAGATATACAATATATATATCTATGAATATGAGAGGTTCTTGAGATGAGCTCTTCTTTGCTAAATCACACAACAGCAGGATGGTTGAACAATAGGAGACATTTACCATGCAGAGCCTTCTGCGTGCCACAATACCTAGTCACAACGGAGCAATTAAAGGCAATTACAGTGCGTTTTATATAACAGGACAAATGGCTTGCAGCATTAAAGTCTTTGAAAATCTCCTATGAAAGCAGTAATAATGTATTAATGTATTAATCCCCTTAATCCTGTCAAACTTCCAAAGTGTTGCTGTTTTAAAGAAAGAAAAGAAGGGGATGAAGGGGGGGGGGAAGGGAGAGACGTAGGCTGACAGGAAACCACAGTGCTATCAGAAGTAGTGACAGCTAGCTCTCGGTGTTGTTGTTTTTTATAAAAAGAAGATATTTGTCAATGTTAGATCTTGATGTTTATCTCCATTTTATGGGGCTTTCAGGAGAAGCAAAGGGAATAGAAGAAGGCCTTTTGGAGAACAGGCGATGTCTTCTGAAGCTTCTGACTCCGTCCCCCTTTCCTGTTCATCTCATCTCTTTATACTTGATTTTAGTATTCTTTTGCCTTGTTACATATGACTCTCTTCACCATCACCACCTGCTGCCCTACTAATTATGAAAAAAGTGCATGTACTGTATATTTTGTGTATAACTATGAGTCAAGGTTACAGGGAGTGTTCAACCTCCTCCCCAAAAGCAAGGCCTCTCTCTCTCTCTGTGATAGAATCATAGAATAGTAGAGTTGGAAGGCACCTATAAGGCCATCAAGTCCAACCCCCTGCTCATTGCAGGAATCCACCTTAAAGCATAACTGACTGATGGCTGTCCAGCTGCCTCTTGAAGGCCTCTAGTGTGGGAGAGCCCACAACCTCCCTAGGTCATTGGTTCCATTGTCGTACTGCCCTAAATCTGGCTTCCTGTAATTTGAGCCCATTATTCCATGTCCTGACCTCTGGGATGATTGAGAAGAGATCCTGGCCCACCTCTGTGTGACAACCTTTCAAGTCCTTGAAGAGTGCTCTCATGTCTCCCCTCAATCTTCTCTTCTCCAAGCTAAACATGACCAGTTCTTTCAGTCTCTCTTCATAGGGCTTTGTTTCTAGACCTCTGATCATCCTCATTGCCGTCCTCTGAACTAGGGATGTGCTCCGCTTCTAATCGGACCGGCGAATTAGAAGCGGAGCGGGGGGCTTCACCTGCCCTTAAGGCAGAGGCGAAGAGGATTGGGGGGCCGGCAGAGCGTGGCGAAGAGGATCGAGGTGAAGGCGGATCCTTCGCCTCGATCCGGAGCTCCGCCGGAAAGGTAAGTGGGGTTTACCGGGCCCTGCCGCTGTCGGTTGAACCGCGGGCTCAATTGAAGACACCGACAGACCGCTGAAGGAGGCAGGTAAGGCCCCCCTCTCCCTTGGTCCCTTACTGGGCTCTGTCGCCGTCTCCCTCCCTCCCTCCCCCCTCTCTCATGTCTGGGCTTAATTCCACAATTTATACTTAGGTGGAAATGCCAGAGTACATAGTATTTGCACCTATTTTCCATTTTGAATGCCTCTCCGATATTTACCTGGTTAACTTTTCTTGGCGAATTACGCTATCCAATGTAGGGATGGTGAGCATCTTGTTTGGTTCATTTCTGGGTATACATTTACCAACATTGCCTATGTTTTAAGAACATCAGAAGTGCCCTGATGCTGGATCGGACCAAGGGTCCGTCTACTCCAGCACTCTGCTCACACAGGCCTTAGCTAGACCTAAGGTTTATTCAGGGATCATCCCAGAGGTTATCCCTGTTCATGTAACTGACACATAGGATATCCTGGGAGCAGGGAGGGATGACCCCGGGATGATCCTGGGATAAACCTTAGGTCTAGCTAAGGATACAGTGTGCTAACAGCTTCCTATGGTGAACCTTTTGTGAACCGCCCAGAGAGCTTTGGCTATTGGGCGGTATAAAAATGTAATAAATAAATAAATAAATAAATAAATAAAATATGGGAAAGCCACAAGCAGGACATGGTGCAACAGCACCCTCCAGCCCATGTATATAGGCCTACTGTCTCTGATACTGGAGGTAGCCCAGTGGCCATCAGGACTAGTAGCCATTTGTAGCCTTCTCCTCTGAAAACAGTGAACATTTCTAAAAAAAAATCCATCTCTTTCCAATACCTCTGTCACAAATTCCCACCATGGGTGATAGGCCTTAAAACTCAGAAAAGGAAGAAAAAAAAAAGGTTCTCAACTTATAATAAAAGACTAGTACACCCTCCTTTAAACAGTAGGGTGGTGGGGTCTGCATCTTTCTCCATGAATGTAAAAAAGATGTCAAATGATGCTATGAAAAAATGGAATGGAAAGAACGTGAGAATATTTTTTTTTAAATGAATGTGGCAAAAACTGAAAGTGAAAGGTACATCCATGCAGACAAAGGTTTTGGAGTTCTGTGCTCCTAAAAGTTTAGCTTTGAATCCCTGTGTATTCAACCAAGTTAACGCTGAATGGGAATTGTCACCTCTTTTTTGGACAGGCTCATCTTTAACAGCTGGCAGGCAGGTACAACAAAGTCCTCCCCAAGTTGAGAATAGGTGTTCCAATTGGATTTGGCCAGTGCAGATGGGTGAGAATTCCATTTCAGTCGGGATTATTATTATTATTATTATTATTATTATTATTATTATTATTTATTATTATTATTATTTATTATTATTATCTTATATAGCACCATCAGTATACATGGTGCTGTACAGAGTAAAACAATAAAATAGCAAAACCCTGCCACATAGGCTTATATTCTAATAAAATAGGATGTTTTAAATAGGAACTTAGCAAAAATCACAGTTGACTTCATGTATAAGAAGGAAAAAGCTTGAATTTGTTTTTTTGAAAAAAAATCAAATGCACGAGAAAGCAAAACTGATGGATTCATCCATCCATAGCCAACACTGACTTCTGTCCATTTTCTAAGAAGACAGGTGATTGAGGAGCAAACTAGACATGAATGGGACAGTCCCAGGCATCTAAACTAGGGTGACCAACTGTCAGGATTTCCCCGGATTTGTCCTGGTTTTTGTTCTTTCCATGGTGTCAGGGGGGATTTTCTATAATTTTCAATAACGTCCTGGAATGACACACCTTCCCCTTTAAGGCTGCCATTAGCATGGCAGGAGTGAATGACATGCATTCTTGAGGCACGTCATTCCCCCACCCTGAGCTCCAATTGAGGTCTTAAAGGGGAAAGTGGGTCATTCGTGGACATTATAGAAAAGGCCCCAATTGGAGTGGATGGTGGTGGTGCAGAATGAAATCCTTTCCCCTCCTCCACTCCAATCGGGTTCTTTAAGGTGGCGGGGGAATAACGTACTTTCTGCAGGACTCAGAAAGCTGCTTCCCCACACACATGCTAGGTGTCCTCTTTTTTGGTTTCCCAAATATGGTCACCCTATCTAAACCCAGAGTTGTTTGAATGGCATTGTTTCCATACAAATACAAATTCCTTACAAATACAAGTTTGTAAGAACTATACACAAGCACCAACCAATGCAGACCAAATATCTAAATAAGTATCTGTGGCATGACCCCACAGTTCTGTTCCCTTAGGTATGTCTGCATTTGTATGTCTAGTGAGTGCAGAATGTTGGACTGAGTGGGTGTGGCTGATGATGCTGTGAAAGGGGGGAGGAGTCTAAATGGGAGGAGTCTAGAGCGGGGTTTGGTTGGTTCACTAGTTGGGAGTGTCAGTTAAGATTGTCAGTGGTGTGGAGAGTAAAAGGAGATAAGATTTTAAGACACTTAAGACTACAGTTTTTATTAAAACTATTAGATTGAGCAGGTTAACTTGAATTTGAGGTAACTAAGATCTGCTAAACAAAAATAAACATTTTGTTTTGTTTTGTTACCTCAAACCACGTGTCTGCTTGGCTTTATCACCTGCTCTACAGTTACTATTGTAAACACCTTATGGGGAAAAAAAGGAGAGGAACCTCTCATGCAAGCACTTGAGTCAAGCACTAGAGGGACGCCTGCTTTTGCTGACGTTTTCTTGGCAGACTTTGTAGTGGGGTGGTTCGCCATTGCCTTCCCCAGTCGTGGTTACCTTTCCCCCAGCTAGCTGGGTACTCATTTTACCGACCTCGGAAGGATGGAAGGCTGAGTTGAGCTGAGCTGGCTGCCTGAGAACCAGCTTCTGTTGGAATCGAACAGGCTGTGGGGAGAGTTTCGGCTGTAGTAACTGCCGCTTACCACTCTGCACCACACGAGGCTCAAAGCACCTTATACATACATACAACCTTCAGCTTGTTACATACACAGTAAAAACTTTTCGGATTCTAGCCTTTACCCTCTCATATGAGGGAAAGGTTGTGTTTTACCCTAACATTGTTCAAGTGGTGGCGCTTGGCTTGAGAAAGGTTTGTGTGCGACAAGGCCTGATGTGGGAGGCCTGTGTCGTGACAGTATCTATCTTCAACTGGCAACTACACAGCACCCCTTCAGATGTTAAAAGTGTTGAAGGGTCTTCAATCCATAATATTATGAGAAGTGAACATCTATCCTTCCAATGTTGTAATATCAGTCTTTTAACAACAGAAGGGCAGGGAGAAT
This sequence comes from Elgaria multicarinata webbii, assembly GCF_023053635.1. Classification (NCBI taxonomy): domain Eukaryota; kingdom Metazoa; phylum Chordata; class Lepidosauria; order Squamata; family Anguidae; genus Elgaria; species Elgaria multicarinata. Next base: position 8,307,667 of record NC_086189.1, read on the forward strand.
CCATTTGTGTTGATTGTGTGTTAACTTCTAGGAAGCAGGTAGATAATTTAATAGTTTATTTATTTATTTATTTATTTTATTTTATTACATTTATATACCGCCCCACAGCTGAAGCTCTCTGGGCGGTTTACAACATTAAAAATAGTAAACATTAAAAGTATACAATTTTTTTAAAAAAACAAAACATAAAAACAGTAATCCATTTAAAAACAACAATTCTGGGGTCCATTAAAAACAAACTTAACGTTGTTAAATGCTGTTAAAATGCCTGGGAGAAGAGAAAAGTCTTGACCTGGCGCCGAAAAGATAACAACGATAATAGTGCATGTACATTGGTAAATGTTAAGGTGTGTTCCAATACAAAAATTAAAATATCTGTATACTGACCTTCTTCCCCAAAGGCACAATTCATGGGCATCACCAAAACATGTTCGTGTTACATGTCCAACAATTAGCCAACTCCGACAAACCCCTATTGAAGAGATGTTGTGGATACAGCAGATGCAGATGCCAAAATGGCGATCCATTGATTAGGCAAAATGGCACCCTCCATGTCCCTTTTCCATTCCTAGCTCCCAAGCAGAACATGAGCACATTCAGGGCCGGCATCAGACTATATTGCGCCCTAGGCAGGCACATTCAGAAGTCTCCACCCCAGTCCTCTGTGTGTGCGCGTGCACGTGCCCGCCCGCCTGCTCCTGGCTTTGAAGCCAGGACACTGGGGTTGGGGGGCAGGGTGGAGGCTTCGAAGTGGCGCGCCTGGAAGTGGCTTCCTGGTGCGCCATATTGAAGCCTCTGCCCGTGCCCGCTACTGGCTTTGAAGCCAGGATGCTGGGGTTGGGAGGCGGGGTAGAGGCTTCGAAGCGGCATGCCCGGAAGTGGTTTCCTGGCGCACTGTATTGAAGCCTCCGCCTCTAACTCCAGCATCCTGGCTTCGAAGCCAGGAGTGGCTTCCAGCCGGGTGCTGCCTTCAAAGCCAGGATGCTGGGGTTGTGGGGTGGCCAGGGCGGTGGCTTTGGAACAGCACGCCCAGAAGCCGCTCTAGGAGAGCGGCTTCCGGGTGCACCGTTTGGCGCCCTCGTTTGCTTGGCGCTCTAGGCTGCCGCCTGATTTGCCTCTATGGCAGCGCCGGGCCTGAGCACACTGTCACCCTGCCAGTTATGTTCCCCAGCAACCTGTATCAGAGGCATACTTTGATGTCAGAGGTAGCCTATAGCCATCATGGCTAGTAGCCATGAATAGTCTTGGTGGAATCTGCGGACAAAAAATAAGGTTATTGATGGCAGCGCCTCTTTTCAATTGACCCATTAACGCTCGTTTTATGTAATGGGACAAATAGATTGGAACGTGGTGACTTTGAAAATCCCCACTGAAAGCATTAATAATGCTTTAATGTATTAATCCCCCTTAATCCTGTCATACTTCCAAGGAATTTCAATGCAGGCTGACAGGCTATCTTAGTCGTAGCAGCAGAAGCGTTCAAGGAGTGGGCACATTTATTTATTTATTTATTTTCGGAACACTAGATGCTCTACACAGTTTTTTTAAAAAAATATATATCTTAGAACATTTGCAAGTAATGACGTTGAAGTGGTGGCAATGCAGGCCAACGATGAGGGATTTGGGAAAACATTTTAAGTGACAGGGTATATCAGGATCAGGTCCAGGCTGCGAGATGAAGATGAATATTGTGACAGCTCGTCGGCTACATCAAGACGTCATGCTAAACCACGTTGCATCCTTATACCTGGCTGGCTGTTACTCTTGCTTTTAAGGATGCAATACTATGGGGATAGTTGTAACTTCCCCCGTGGCGTTACACCCCACAAGTCAGTTCCCAAATGTATGTCTGCAGTTTGTAAGTCTGTGGTGAGTTTAGAATGTGGGCCTGAGTGGGTGGAGTTAAAATGTCTTGGGAGGTTCAGGGTAGAGCATGGTGTCTTTGGAGTGTGGTGTGCACATAGTTGATGTATATTAATCAATACAGATAATAAAGAAAGCTCAAGAGGGATTGTGTGAGAGAAAGGAAAGCGTGTATGTGAATGAGTGAAAGGATTGGATGAAAGGTTTCAAAAAGGGTTTTAAATGTTTTATTTGAAACAAAGCTTGCGAACTTTTAAAAATAAATTTTAATTATTTTGTTTTTAACTACCACAAAAATCCCACGTGTCTGTTTGGCATTTATCATTTGAAGTTCACACATTTAGCACCCACTCTGACAATCATTCACCTCAGCACATATAACTCACGGTGTTTTATTTTATATATCGAAATCCTTCTCCATTTAACCCCTTTCTCCACATAGTTTGGAGGAAGGTGGTTTTTATCCCTTGCCTCAGGCGTATCAAGCGGTGGTGCTTGGCTTGAGCAGGGAGTAGCCACGGTCAGGCCTGTTGTTCAGAGCCTGTGTCATGGCACCCCCCTCCAAACTTGGTGGCTTATGGCTGTCCAATGCAGGCTAGGAGGAACTGTGGAGGTGATCTTCTGCACTCCTCCAGGTCTACATTTCAGCTAGACAGCTGGACATTTTCATTCATCTACCTGAGGTGTTGGGGAGGGGGAGGCGAGGAGGCTGGGAAGGTTGGAGCATTCCTAGTAAGCTGCTGTCCCCATCCCTCTCCTCCCCACTAATGGGAATGCCCCCTTTACCTTACCTTTGAGGTCACTTTTGTGACCTCAGAGAGGCATCTGGCATGGTTCTCTCCATGATAGCTTTAAGGGGGATCGATGGAGAGCACAAACTCCTGGGTCCGAGGTTGGAGGTCTGACTCCAACATCAAATGCAGGAATCCAAACTATGCTATGATCCCCCCCCCCCCGTCAGATGCTGTCTAGGGGGCATAGGATTGCTCTGTAAGTGACATTTTTAAAAGTTGTAGAACTGCTTTGGGGATGGGGGAGAAGATCAAGACGAATGCAGACAAGCTGGAGGGGGTTCAGAGGAGGGCAACAAGGATGATCAGGGCTCTGGAAACAAAGTCCTGTGAGGAGAGACTGAAAGAACTGGGCATATTTGGTTTGGAGAAGAAAAGATTGAGGGGAGACATGATCGCACTCATCAAATACTTGAAAGGTTGTCACACAGAGGAGGGCCAGGATCTCTTCTTGATCCTCCCAGAGTGCAGGATGTGGAATAATAGGCTCAAGTGACAGGAAGCCAGATTCCGGCTGCACATCAGGAAAAACTTCCTGACTGTTAGAGCACTAGGAAAATGGAACTAATTTCCTAGGGAGGTCATGGGCTCTCCCACACTAGAGGCCTTCAAGAGGCAGCTGGACAGCCATCTGTCAGGGGTGCTTTAGGGTGGATTCCTGCACTGAGCAGAGGGTTGGACTTGATGCTCTTTTAGGCCCTTTCCAACTCTACTATTCTATGACTCTATGATCACACAAGTCTCATCCAATAATTGCCACTTGAGCCTGGCATCTTTGCAAACTCTTTTGGTTTCCTCTGACCTTGATCCCAGGGAGAAGATTGTTAATTTACATCAGGGGCGGTGAGAATTCTTCTAGAGTAGCCTGAATGCTCAAACACTATTTCAACTATACACAGCCTATATTATCATCACACAAAGGAGAGGTTGTCAGGGCTAGGCTAGGAGCAACAGTCTGAAGGGAACCAGGAACCATGGGAACTCAAGAATGAGTCAGGACTGAAGTTTAACCAAGGACACAAGAACAGAGCAATGCTGAGAAAGACCATATTAGTCAAGCAAGGCTCATCCGGAAACATTAGTCCTCTTATACGCCTTCCTGTCCAGGAGAACTCAGTGATTGTCTTGATTGTGTGGAGTCGGTCTAGGGGCTGAAGGTTCTTCATCGAGAAGCTATCACTTGCAGTTCAGTGGCTCACCACATGGGGTCCCAGCAACTCTCTCCAGGTGGCTTCACAACCAATAGCTTCTCTTTCAGTGTCATCACCAGAAGACCAGCAAACAAATGAGCAATTAGGTAGGTAGGAGGAAGTGTTTGACAGCCAAGAAGCAGGTGGATAAGTTGGTGGAAAGGGGATTTGGAGAGAGAGAGAGAGAGAGAGAGAGAGAGAGAGAGAGAGAGGAGGTTGTTGGCAGGGTAGAGAGAGTTATTTGGTGCATGTTGGGATGAGCACTGAGGGAAAGATCAGATCCCATAGAGCTCCCAATGGCTTCCTTTGGGCATTGTTGTTGTTTATTCGTTCAGTCGCTTCCGACTCTTCGTGACTTCATGGGCCAGCCCACGCCAGAGCTTTCTGTTGGCCGTCGCCACCCCTAGCTCCCCCAAGGTCAAGTCTGTCACTGCCAGAATATCATCCATCCATCTTGCCCTTGGTCGGCCCCTCTTCCTTTTGCCTTCCACTTTCCCTAGCATCAGCCTCTTCTCCAGGGTGTCCTGTCTTCTCATTATGTGACCAAAGTACTTCAGTTTTGCCTTTAGTATCATTCCCTCAAGTGAGCAGTCTGGCTTTATTTCCTGGAGTATGGACTGGTTTGATCTTCTTGCAGAATCTTTTGAAGAACCAGGTTTGGATGATTCAGATTTGAATCCAGACTTAGGGTTCATCTATACCTTCTGGGACTCGGGAGGGGGGGGATCTCAAGCTTTATCACTTCTGGGATCCTCTCCTTGGGTCCATATGCCAGCCATCATCCTGGACACCAAAAGGGACATTCCAGCATGGCACAGTGTTTTTTTAAAAAAGAGTATTGTTGCGAAAAATAAAAATTAAAAAATAGGGAACTCAGCGCCACCAACCAAGGGATGGCAAAAATGCTGCCCCCAACCCCAATGGGCACAGAGCCACCCTGCACAGCTCCATGCCCGATTGAGGACCCAGGAGCCCATGCCACACCACCTGTGGTCTTCGGGGTTGTCCGGGGAATGTGGGAAAAACCGGGGAATCTGTGGTTACAGTTAACCCAGGTAAAGTAAATGGACATCCCCGGTTGACCCAGGATCCCCGTGCATCATTTAGATGCACAAGGATGACCTAGAGAAGACCCCAGGATAAATGGGTGGTGTAGACATGCCCACAGTCACTCATGCTGTAGACACATTAAATCAACTCAGCCTAAGTTAGTTAGGACGAATGTATGTCCCATTGATTCCCATGGCTCTACTCAAAGCATAACTAGCTCTGAAACTAGCCATAAAAACTCTGATTACACACCTAACCAGGGAACTGTATGGATGTGTATCACCCATCAATAGCTTCACTCCAACAGTTCATGCTATTTCAGAAGCTCCAGTTGAAGGACCCGCTGCTGCATGTAAATAGGTTGTATCCAGCAAGTGACCTTTCTTCCTTATGTTAACGGCTCTTGGTGAAGTGCTGTGATGCCTGTCTTCCATTTCCTAGCATTTTGCAGATTATCTATTTTGCTGATAGCGTTCCTTCTGGCTGACTTCACAAAGTTCCTTTGCTTAACTCCTTGGCAACAGCCGGCTTGTAACTCCATCGTTCCACATTGCCTGAACTTCCTTTTTGCTAGCGTAGGTTGCCATGCCGAAAAAAATGAAACGAGAACCACCCAGCCCAACCTGCCACGTATTTTTTTAAATGCTCGCCGCGAAAGGATTAAGACAAGATCGTAGCGAGATCTGTCAATTTGGCCACAAAAGGATGGAAATAATTCCTTATTGTGCGTGGTGGCTTAAAGAAGATGTCATCTTAAACTCCCCCTCTGTTATTCTGACAGTGATGGTACTCCTTACAGATACCGTTGCAGGGGGGAGGGAGGTGGAAATAATCAATAATAATTCATGCGTAGATGAATTAACAGCTTGGCTCGGGACGCAAGGTTTTTGTAATAACGGAACCGAAAATTAGAACGTTCCCCTTTGCACCAGAGGAGAGAGAACGACTGCAGACAGGCATTTGCTCATGTCAAGCAACACCTCAGCAGATGTGTATCAGGTTGAAATTGCCACCTGGTTGATGCAATTTGTTTTCTAGGTGGGTGGGGGGCACAGGAAAGGCATCTGGGCGATACCACAGCCTTGTAGAGCTTCATTAGCCCACCCCGACATTTGTATGTGCCAAGGAGCTGGTGGAGACCGGTAGCTAAAAGATTGCACGATGAAAGGGGAAGTTTTAATTCTGCTTCTGCTATGGACTCATTCGGAAGTCTTAAAGAAGAATCTTCTCTCATAGCCATATTGCAAGTGGGAGGCAAACTGAGAGCTGGGCATAAATGACTCAAGGCCGTCAATGGCAGGGTGACCATACCGAAAGGAGGACAGGGCCCTGTATCTCTAACAATTGCATAGAAAAGGGGATTTCAGCAGGTGTCATTTGCATGCATGCAGCACCTGGTGAAATTCCCTCTTCATCCCAACAGTTAAAGCTGCAGGAGCCCTGCTCTCTTTTGTATCTGGTCACTCTAGTATAGCTCTCGTAGCTTTCACTGTTGGGATGAAGAGGGAATTTCACCAGGTGCTGCATGCATACGAACGACAGCTGCTGAAATTCCCTTTTCTCCACCTCCTCACGTTTACTCATGAGGAGGTGGAATGAAGCGGGGGCAGGTGCCCACACATCTCCTGCAGTCCCGGGATGGTACCTGGACCGCAGAAAAACCAGGAAATCATTGTTTTCCATTTCCCCGGGGTTTCCCCGGGGTCGTCCCTGGTTCACCCTGGGATCCCCTTTCATTTGGATGCACAGGGATGCCCCAGGGGTGACCCCTGGGGAAAACAACTGTGTAGAAAGGGCCTTACTGGAGAAGAGATGGAGTTGCAGCAGTGCCAAAAATCTGTCCTCCAGTTTTTCTGGGAGCCACCCTGAGTGTCATTTTCTTGGAGGAAAAACAAGGTATCAAACAAACAAGCAATTCTTTTCTCCCCCGTGAAGAATGCTCCCCTTTTCTGCCTCAGTTCCATTTATTCTGAATATATTTTGGTGGCATGTTTGAACTAAGGGTACTAAATAATAATAATAATAATAACAATAATAATAATAATAATAATAATAATAATAATAATAATAATAATAAATTTCTTACCTGCCTCTCCGATTAGATCGAGGCGGGGAACAACAGCAATACATAAAATACTGATTAAAAACATAGTATACACTGTTTAAAACATCCTAAAAGCATCCTAAAAGTATCCTGTATGGTTTCTCCCTTCCTTTTACACATCTTTCAATCACTCTGCAGACCCCTCAGCTTCCCCCACTTCCTGATCTGAAAATGTCCCATGGGAGGTGTTAGCTCAGGGCCTCTCTTCACCCCACAGGATTTAATTGAATTGCAGGACTCTGGGAAGAACACATTGTCCACTGAGAAGCTTGCATCCCATGTCAGTCCTAGTTAGAGGAGACCCATCCAATGAATGGGATTTGAGTACAATTGCCCGCCCGCCCGCCAATCTGTCTGTCCACAAATTGGGTGGGTCGTTTTGAGAGGCTATTTACACATAGCTCAGTTCGAAGAACAATAAGACATGTACAATTATCTGGTCAAGGTTGTTCCTTTTTTTCTGTTTTTCTTGTTAATTGGCCCAACTCAAAAAGTTTTCTTTATCCAATTTGTCCCCCCTCCCAGCGTTGAGCTGCCTATATTCACATCTCTGAAGTAACTGAGGAATTAATTTTATCCTGAACCTGTTATTCTCCCCCACACCAAATGTGTCATCCTCCTCCCATTCCACACCTCCACCCTGAGACTTCATTTTTGGCAGCAATAAAATATAATCTAATTTCTGATGTATTTAACTGAAATCTCATTTCCATGTTGGTGTCCTGCAAAGAACGGCTCAGCTCTGGGGACCCCCGATAAAGGCAAGGCACGCCACACCACTTCCATATTCCAAGGGCGACTAATCAATTTCCAGCCAGAAAATTACGTTAATATCAGCGTCGACTGAAGCGCATGTATAATGAAGACAAATTCCATGTTGGGTGAAGATCAATAATTCAAAAGAGGTTGAAGACAGGGAAAGGAGAGTGAGGGAAGGCAAGTTGTGTGGAGCATCTGCAAACACAACTGTTTCCACCAGGATACAGCATTAAAACAGGACCTGGAACAATTACTGGGAGTTACACAATGACCCCAGGAAGAGGGGGAAGAAGGTCCTATCAAATGAAATCTGGTCCTGGGCTTTGTGGAGATGCTTTGGGATGTTGGAGGCCTGGGTGCCGGTTTGAGCAAAGGGAGAAAGACTGAGTATCCATGGGAAATCCACAAGCAGGACAGGAGTGCAACAGTAGCCCTACTGCCCATGTTCCCCGGTAACTGGTATACATAGGCTTATTGCCTTGGATACTGGAGGTAGCATTTAGCCATCAGGAGTTGTAGCCATTGACAGCCTTCTCCTCCAGGAATCTGTCCAATGCCTTTTAAAGCTCTCCAGATTGGTGGCCATCACTACTTCTCATGGTGGTGAATACCATAGTTTGTGCTGTGGGAAGAAGTCCTTTCTTTGATCTGCCCAGAATCTCCCACTGTTCAGCTTCATGGGATGACCTCTTTGGGGTCTAGTATTATGAGACAGGGAAAAAAAGTCTTCCTGTCCACTTTCTCCAAACCATGCATAATTTTGCACACCTCTATCATGTTAGCCTACATTTTTCCTAGCTAAACAACCCAAGCTGTTGTAACCTTCCAGGTCCCAACTGGGTGTGTATCCAAGCTCCCTTTGAGGCCAATCTGTTTTCACTTCCCTGGAGCTGTAGGGACATAGGGTATCCAGGTTTCTTGCAGTACAGAGGACAGTCCTCTATTTGAAGGTGTGTTCTCTAATTGATGTGCTATCTTGTCCAACTCTGGTTTCAAGTCAAAGAAGCACAAGAAGGTGGGGACAGGGGGCTCAAAGTTGTCCATCAACAGTGACCAGCATATGGACAGCAGCAGGCTGAGTAGGCATGCAGGTCAGCTAGTCTGCTCCACCATGGTGGGTGAGATGCCTTGTCTTTCTATCTAAATAACAGCAGCTATTTATAGATTTGTCGTTATACATTTACATCTGCCTTTGCAGATCTTCAGCAAATGGGAGTCCTCTATGGTCCTCTTTGCTTCAGATGCATTTTCTTCTCTTGCTGATGTGCAAGTGGGCATCCTACATGGCAGGAGAGATCATAGAATCATAGAATCATAGAATAGCAGAGTTGGAAGGGGCCTACAAGGCCATCGAGTCCAACCCCCTGCTCAATGCAGAAATCCACCCTGAAGCATCCCTGACAGATGGTTGTCCAGCTGCCTCTTGAAGGCCTCTAGTGTGGGAGAGCCCACAACCTCCCTAGGTAGCTGATTCCATTGTTGTACTGCTCTAACAGTCAGGAAGTTTTTCCTGATGTCCAGCTGGAATCTGGCTTCCTTTAACTTGAGCCCGTTATTCCGTGTCCTGCACTCTGGGAGGATCGAGAAGAGATCCTGGCCCTCCTCTGTGTGGCAACCTTTTAAGTATTTGAAGAGTGCTCTCATGTCTCCCCTCAATCTTCTCTTCTCCAGGCTAAACATGCCCAGTTCTTTCAGTCTCTCTTCATAGGGCTTTGTTTCCAGACCCCTGATCATCCTGGTTGCCCTCCTCTGAACACGCTCCAGCTTGTCTGTGTCCTTCTTGAATTGTGGAGCCCAGAACTGGACGCAATACATGGAGGAAGACTTCCTTCAACAGCTGAACAGAGGTGGTTATTGAAGAGCAGTAACAAAGGGGTATGACCAAGCTAGAAGCAGAATTAACTTGCCCTATGAACCAGGAGGATAAGTCACTAAGTAGCTCCACAGTTAGTAACAAAAGCCCCATGAATTTGGTAGATCTTGTTGGAAGTTAACTTATATATTTCAGGACTAGTTTACCCAGATGCCTGAGTCTCAATGCATTATTCAGGGGTTTGTGCACAAGCAGATTCCACATATGTTTTAAGACAAATCTCCTGACAAAACTGTTCATCTCTGAACAGACTGTCTTGACAGGTGGGGGGTTCACCTTCACTGGTTCTACAAGGGCTGTGGATGATCACCTGCCATGGACACTGTAGTTGCATCCTGCATTACAAACCCTGTATTGAACAGGGGGTGGGCTAGATGACCTCCAAGGTCCCTTCAAGCTCTACAATAGTATCTTCCTCTAATTTCTTTCTCAACCTCAAGATTGCCCTCACAGTGTAGATGGGGATGGGGAGTGGGAATAGTCCCCCTTTCTCTCTCTCTCTCTCTCTCTCTCTCTGGGCTCATCTACACCAAGCAGGATATTCAGAAGAGGGCAACGAGGATGATCAGAGGTCTAGAAACAAAGCCCTATGAAGAGAGACTGAAAGAACTGGGCATGTTTAGCCTGGAGAAGAGAAGATTGAGGGGAGACATGAGAGCACTCTTCAAATACTTAAAAGGTGGTCACACAGAGGAGGGCCAGGATTTCTTCTCGATTCTCCCAGAGTGCAGGACACGGAATAACGGGCTCAAGTTAAAGGAAGCCAGATTCCGGCTGGACATCAGGAAAAACTTCCTGACTGTTAGAGCAGTGCGACAGTGGAATCAGCTACCTAGGGAGGTTGTGGGCTCTCCCACACTAGAGGCATTCAAGAGGCAGCTGGACAACCATCTGTCAGGGATGCTTTAGGGTGGATTCCTGCATTGAGCAGGGGGTTGGACTCGATGGCCTTGTAGGCCCCTTCCAACTCTGCTATTCTATGATTCTATGATTCTATGATTCCACTATGAAATTGGTATGAAAGCAGTATATAAAATGCAGGAGCCACACTACTGCTTTATAGTGGTACTGAAGTGCATTGACAACTGTTGGGGCCCAGGACACTTCTACACCAAGCAGGATATAACACTATGACAGCTGTATATGGTATGTGTACCTCAACAGTTGTCAGTGCACTGCAGTACCACTATAAAGCAATAGTGTAGATCCTGCAGTGCACTTCAATACCTCTATAAAGCTGTCGTGTTGCACCTGCCTTTTAGGTACCGCTTTCATACCACTTTCATAGTGGAATATCCTGCTTGGTGTAGATGAGCCATCTGTCTGTCTGTCTCTCTCTCTCTGCCTGGTATTTCGATCCACAGTGATTATGTGAAGGCATTTGTTCCTCCCACGATTCTTAATGTATGGAGTCTCTGCTGTCACTGACATATAGAGCAACACAGTCTCCTTGTGCTCTGTATAGATTTCATATCCAGGGATTACTGTATCCCATCAGTTTTCATTATCCTACTGGTGTTTTTTTTTTATATCCTCAACATACCTATGATCTCTTTTACTACCAACCACTCAAATCATCCCCTCCAAGCTCTCTGAGGCTCCTACTCTGAGACTTCTGGCATTAGCTGACAAACACCCATTGTATCCCTGCATGCTTGTAGAGGGATAGAATTGCATCATTTTGGGGTATATTTTTTCCTCCGACTCTGTTTAACTGGGTAGCCTGAATTTTTGCGAGTTTTTTTTTTTTGTACAGTTTCAAAATAAGCTCCCATTAGTGTCTTCTTTGGGCCTCACACAAACATTTGTGTAGGGATGTGCAAATCAGGACACACACACACACCAAGTTTTCTAAAGTTCTCCAAATTCCATCTCTAATCTCAGTCTTTTCTTTTTGCATGAAAGTCCATGTATATTTCAGTGCATATTCTCCAAAATGTATATTTCACTTGGGCACATTTTGGAAATGCCTGCATTCTTCTCCCATGATGAATGCATATTTGTCCACATTTTTTTTTTAAAAAAAAAATATATAAACATTTTGGAGGATGATTCAGGGGCTGGAGCATCTCCCCTATGTAGGAAGGTTACATCAACTGGGATTGTTTAGCTTGGAAAAAAGGAGACTAAGGGGAGACACGATAGAGGTGTACAGAATTATGCATGGTGTGGAGAATGTGGACAGGGAGACATTTTTCTCCCTCTCTCAAAATACTAGAACCTGGGGCAATCCCATGAAACTGATTGGTGGGAGATCCAGGACAAATAAAAGGAAGGACTTCTTCACACAGCTCATAGTTAAATTATGGAACTCACTACCACAAGATGTAGTGATGGCCACCAATCTGGATGGCTTCAAAAGGGGGTTGGATAAATTCCTGGAGGCAAAGGCTATCAAGGGCTACTAGCCCTAATGGTTGTGTGCTACCTCCAGTATTCGAGGCAATAAGCCTGTGTGCACCAGTTGCTGGGGAACATGGGTGGGAGGGTGCTGTTGCACCATGTCCTGCTTGTTCATCCCTGGCCAATGGCTGGTTGGCCACTATGAGTACAGAGTGCTGGACTAGATGGACCCTTGGTCTGATCCAGCATGAGGACACTTCTTATGTTCTTACGACCCATTCTTTTCCCACGCTGAACATGTATTTGTACACGTCTTGAAATGTACTTGTTTGGAAATGAACACATTTGTGAAAAGTACACATGCTGTCAAACACATTGAGTCACATTGCAAGGTCAGAAACAGACAGAGAGACATAGACTGCAGATTATGTCTGAGTCGCATTTGGTCTGGAAGGTGAAAATGGGAAAATCCTGATTAAAAACAAACTGAATTTGTCATGCATTCCTAGAGAAAGGACAGCGACTGAGACACCAGTGACCAGGAGGTGGGGACTCGCCTTGGTGAGCAGAGATCTAAGGATACAAAGCCTTCATGAACAAAACAAACAAAAATCCGAAGCAAAAAACATATCCCAGCTTGCCTTGTTAGCAAAGGAACTCTTCCTCAAATATATTTTTGATATAAATTCCCCACTGTACCTGTGATTTCCACTTGGCCTTAATTTTTAAGTATACATGCCTCATTTTTTAAAATATTTATTAGACAGGCACTCAAATTCGTATCCCAGCATCCTGAATTAAATCAGATACAGAAAGAAGACCGGGATTCTTTTTCTGGGCCTTTGCTACTTGGTGGGTGAGGTGCTGAATGGGTTACCAGGTTTTATCCTGCCTCTCTGATCCCGTTTCGCTGAGGTGTGAGAATAGAAGAGTGCATTGATTTGAATGCCGCACGCTCTGGGTTTTGCTTATGTCTGGAAAAAAATGATTACATATTCCACATATTTGTGCTCTTTACAACTTAGCTGTTCAAGCAAATCTTCTGAACACCTGCTCCTGGGGAGGTAGGCCTGGAGAAGAATTGGTTGCAAGGATTTGCCACAGGTTAAAGGAAATGAACAGAGACAAATGTCCTCGTCACCATTTTGCCTTTATTCCCAAGAGGTGTGGTCTTGCTGGGACCCTAGGGCGGAAAGAAAGTACAGGTAGAAATAAAAATTGGTTGCTATCTCTGTGCTGGATGGGTCACTATGTTTCTCCGGAAAAAAAAAAACTCCTCAGAAACCCAGAGGGCAGTAATTAGGCTGACCATAGGAACTGTATACATGAACGATATGTACTGGTTCCTCTCTATTCGGCCCTGGTTAGGCCTCATCTAGAGTATTGTGTCCAGTTCTGGGCTCCACCATTCAAGAAGGACACAGACAAGCTGGAGCGTGTTCAGAGGAGGGCAACCAGGATGATCAGGGGTCTGGAAACAAAGCCCTATGAAGAGAGACTGAAAGAACTGGGCATGTTTAGCCTGGAGAAGAGAAGATTGAGGGGTATTTTCAGGCTATTTTCAGAAGACACCTTAAACCATCGTTTAACCACAGCGAATAAGGCTTTTTGCTTTATTCACCATGGTTAAAGCTGTGGTTTAAGGTGTCTTCTGAACACAGCCTGGCTTTCTGGCTTAGCCACCATGGTTAAAGCCATGGTGTCTTCTGAACACAGCCTGGCTTTCTGGCTTTGCCGCCATGGTTTAAAGTATCTTCTGAACACAGCTTGGCTTCCTGGCTTAGCCACCATGGTTAAAGCCATGGTTTAAGGTGTCTTCTGAACACAGCCTGGCTTTCTGGCTTTGCCGCCATGGTTTAAGGTGTCTTCTGAACACAGCCTGGCTTTCTGGCTTAGCCACCATGGTTAAAGCCATGGTTTAAGGTGTCTTCTGAACAGGGCCAATATTGGCTAGGCGTTCTTGTTTTAGCCAGTCATACCCTATAATGCTATATTTCATTCCATACATATCCCACAGTCACTTGGCATTCTGTGGGGAGTGAGCGTGTTTTCTCCTCACTGGACTGTTTAGGTTCTATTTTAAAACAGGGTTATTCTGAGCATGTTGATACTGCTTTCTTGTTTCTTAGTGGTCTTGTTTTGGCTAAAAACTGGGTGTCGTTCATCAGCTGGGTTTGCTAGGAGGGTGATTATAATGTATTATATCCAACAAAATTGGGGAGACCTCAAGCTTGTGGGATGCATTTAACTTTTACTAGAATCCTGAATTCCACCAGAGGGAGTGAGATGCAAAATGGAGGCATGGAGGGGCAAGCCAATGCATGTCCTTGTACCCCTCTGTGTTTCACTGCAATTATAAGGGGGGATCTACATATAAGTTGTTACATATCAGAGATTTTAATGCCTAATTGTTGAAATGGGGGAACGGCTGTTGTTGCTATTATTAAAACATTTCAGGTTGGATACTCCTACTGATTTACTTCAAATCATCCAGGGATCTAAAATATATCCTGATCTACTTTCTGTCATGCTAGGACCCTTTCTACACCTTAGGGTTATCCCAGGAAAATGGAGGGATCATCCCTGCCTGATCCCGGGATCCCCTGTGTGCCATTTGGATGCATATATTTTTGATGGTTTTAAATTTCGTATACTTTTTAATCTTCACTGTTTTTAACTTTTGTAAACCGCCCAGAGAGCTTCGACTATGGGGCGGTATATAAATGTAATAAATAAATAAAATAAATAAATAGGAACGATCCTGGGCAGGATATAGGGCTGGTGTAGACATGCCCTAAGTTCCACACTTTGTGAATCTGTGTTAAATAAAGATTTAGAAATCCTGTAAGTACTACTACTACTACTACTACTACTACTACTACTACTACTAAAATATTTCTCATCCAGGTAGCAAAACACTATAATCAATGGGCTGGATTGCAATGACATCCAACTCAGAAAAGGAAATAAAATAAATTTACCTTCTTTATATGACATTTCCAACCAATACATCCAGGTGTGTTGTTTATTTATTTTTATTTGGCAGCCAGTGGTGATCAACTTACATTATGTGTCCCTTAAGGACAGATATAATGAGAATTTTTTAATCAAATCAGAGATCTACACTCCTGCCTTTCTGTCTCATTTATCATTTATAATTATGTGCTTTTTTCCCTAAATGTCAGCGGAAAATCATGTCTTGGACTGCTCATGTGGTTCAATTTGTTGGTTCATTATAAATTACTTGCCTGTTTATCAACTAGAACATTATATTGTACTGAATGTACCATTGTGTCTCTTTTGTCCACCCAACGGTCACATTGTCCTTACACCCATTCTTATACTTTTCATGTAATATTTTTTTTCAATGATGCAACATATTAGCAAAACTAACAAACAACAACAACAACACTGAATTAGAGGCATTATTCATGTTGGCGTTATAGTGGAATTGCATACCTCCAACTCCCTTTATGAGATTGTGCCCTGAGCTAGACCTAAGGATTATCCCGGGCAAATGGAGGGGTTGTCCCGGCCTGCTCCTGGGATCCCCTGTGTGTCATTTGGATGTACAGGGATGATCCCGGGACAATCCTGGGATATAGGCCTGGTCTAGCTATGGCCTGTAATAGCCCAACTCTAGAGTCAACTCAACTGTTATGTGCTGGTGGATATTCTAAGGCATGGGCATATTACTCTTTTCCAAGTTCCTGTCACTTTTGCACAGGTTCACTTGAAGGCCTGTTCTGTCCGGTGGTCTCCATATGAGAATTTCCTGTTTTGCTCACAAAACAGGCCCTGTTCAAAACTCAAAATGCTAGTGCAACGATGTGGCCACCACAACTGTTTGTGCATTGTAGAACGCATGCTCACATTTGTCTCATTCCCAATTTCGAATTTGATTTGCACAAATTTCCTCTAGGGACTGAATTAGTCCGGTTTAGTCCATGAACCAAAGTTGTACAAAATTGGGGAAATGTGAGCAAACATCCTAGAATCATAGAATCATAGAATAGCAGAGTTGGATGGGCCTACAAGGCCATCGAGTCCAACCCCCTGCTCAATGCAGGAATCCACCCTAAAGCATCCCTGACAGATGGTTGTCCAGCTGCCTCTTGAATAACTCTGGTGTGGGAGAGCCCACAAGCTCCCTAGGTAATTGATTCTATTGTCGTACTGCTCTAACAGTCAGGAAGTTTTTCCTGATGTCCAGCTGGAATCTGGCTTCCTTTAACTTGAGTCCATTATTCTGTGTCCTGCACTCTGGGAGGATTGAGAAGAGATCCTGGCCCTCCTCTGTGTGACAACCTTTTAAGTATTTGAAGAGTGCTCTCATGCCTCCCCTCAATCTTATCTTCTCCAGGCTAAACAGGCCCAGTTCTTTCACTCTCTCTTCATAGGGCTTTGTTTCCAGACCCCTGATCATCCTGGTTGCCCTCCTCTGAACACGCTCCAGCTTGTCTGCGTCCTTCTTGAATTGTGGAGCCCAGAACTGGACGCAATACTCTAGATGAGGCCTAACCAGGGCTGAATAGAGAGGAACCAGTACCTCACGTGATTTGGAAGCTATACTTCTAATCTTTCCTCACCCCCATTAATTGCATCCTCCTCCTGCTCCATGGTTCTTCCAAGCATTTAATTTGGGCCCCTTTAAACCAGGAATAAATTCGCTAAAATGGTAATTTGGGTAGAATCAGAGGGGAGACATTTCCTGCAGCCTGAAGCCATAGGAGTCTCCAAAAAGCATACTGAGGCAGACGATGGCTGCCAAGTCATTCCAAATGCATGCGGGGCGGTGGGAGGGGGGGGCAAGAGAACATTAATTCTATAATGCCGCTTGGCAGTGGAAGGAAAGCATGTAACATTTATGAATGAGGCTCCATCTCTTTACTCTTTAATATTACAGTCTTTCCCTCCCTGCGTTACCAACCGAAGCAGGAATGAGAGGCCGGCGTCCCATCTGCTCCTTCTGAACATTAAGCTGATGTATGCAAAATGGGAGATCGCTTGAAGCCCAATGGACTTGCGGGAGGACAAGGAGAAGCCCAGGAAATGAAAAAAAAAGCGCATGCGTGTCGCAAATTTCGAGTGTCGTTTTGCTGCCATATGTAAAATGCCATCTGTGTGCTAAGACCCCTTCGTTGGGAAGGTCTGCGGTGATCTCTGGAAATGGTCACCTGTAGTCCAATAAAGTTTCACATTACTATCCTCATGACTTTTTCATGAGACAACACGCGCACGCACACACCCCTAAATGGCAAAAGGAAGGATTTGAAGCTGTTGATTGATTTGGAACCATTTGCTCAATCAAATTCCCTTTGGACACGTTCTGGGTGAGCTGTGCTTCTTCGGTTTGTACCAGTGATAGAACTTCTCAAAGGGGAACTTGGTTGTGGTGTGTTTGTGTCTCTATGGCACATACACTTGGTTGTATAGTACTTTGGGAATTGTAGCTTTCAATTGCTGTCCTGTAATGACAACACTAGACCTGGGAACAGAAGCAGGTTATACACCTTGCTGGGGGATTGCAAGAAACCCCTGACAGAATGACCCAGATTGAGAAGATAGTCATGGAGCAAGAAGGGATCAGTTGGGGCATTTGATCATGTCATTCCAAGCAATCCGGGAGAGTTTCAACAAAACTATGGGTCGAATGTTAAAGAACTGCAGTAAAGTAGGGTGAACTCTCTTCATCATGCCTCAGATTGACTCAGAAATGGGTCACATTCTTTATGTGGGGAGGGGGGAAGTTGAAAAGAGTTCAAATCATTTCCCAAAGGAATGAACATCTCCCCACTCCAGAAAACATCCTTACCTTTACTTACCTGCCCAGTCACAGTGATGGGATATCAGTGAAGTTCAGGGAGGAGAGAGATCTGTCCATCACCCAGACAGAGAAAAGTCATGGAGGGCCCTTGGAATCTTTAGCCTTCCCAAGTGCTACAGACACTGCAGGAGCCTGGGAACATCCTTCAACCTTGGTTTTCCAGCAACTGGTACTCACGGAATAAAGAGCCATCATGACCAGTAGCCATCGATAGCCTTATCTTCCATGGATCTGTCTAATCCCCTTTTAAAACTGCCCAGCCTGGCTGGCCCCCAATTTACTATAACTACCATGTGGTAGTGAATAACAAGGTTTTCAGCACCATGGATAGCTCATGGTATAGTTATTTCAATGGAATGCTTCCCAGCTCCAACTGACAACTTATATCCTTCTGGGCCTTGACTGCCTTTCTCAAGCTCCACCCTCTATGACTACACCTGAAAGAGATAGCTATTGTGCCTGGAGTTAAGCACTTTATTATTATTATTATTATTATTATTATTATTATTTATTTATTTATTTATATAGCACCATCAATGTACATGGTGCTGTACAGAGTAAAACAGTAAATAGCAAGACCCTGCCGCATAGGCTTACAATCTAATAAAATCATAGTAAAACAATAAGGAGGGGAAGAGAATGCCAACAGGTACAGGGAAGGGTAAGCAGGCACAGGGTAGGGAAAAACTAACAGTAGAAAGTAACAGTAGAAGTCTGCACAACATCAAGTTTTAAAAGCTTTAGGAAAAAGAAAAGTTTTTAGTTGAGCTTTAAAAGCTGTGGTTGAACTTGTAGTTCTCAAATGTTCTGGAAGAGCGTTCCAGGCGTAGGGGGCAGCAGACGAAAATGGACGAAGCCGAGCAAGGGAAGTAGAGGCCCTTGGGCAGGCGAGAAACATGGCATCAGAGGAGCGAAGAGCACGAGCTGGGCAATAGTGTGAGATGAGAGAGGAGAGATAGGAAGGAGCTAGACCGTGAAAAGCTTTGAAGGTTAACAGGAGAAGTTTATATTGGATTCTGAAGTGAATTGGAAGCCAATGAAGAGATTTCAGAAGCGGAGTAACATGGTCGGAGCGGCGTGCTAAGAAGATGATCTTTGCGGCAGAGTGGTGAACAGAAACCAACGGGCTGATGTGAGAAGAAGGAAGGCCAGAGAGAAGGAGGTTGCAGTAGTCCAACCGTGAAATAACCAGTGCATGAACAAGCGTCTTGGCAGAAGAGACAGACAAAAATGATCGAATCCTGGCAATATTATACAGGAAAAATCGACAAGATTTAGCTACTGCCTCAATATGAGGAATAAAGGAGAGCGAGGAGTCGAAGATAAAGCCAAGGCTACGAGCTTCCTTGACCGGAGTAAGCGTAACATCATTGACACTTGTTCCTTACTGGTGCATTCCCAGCACTCATGAGTAAGTACTGGGGAGAAGGAGGAGGAGGAGGTGACTGGCATGGTAGGACCTGGTTCCTTGGGGAGGTTGGTCTCAGGAGGAAACAATTCCAGGAATCCTGCTTCAGGGGTCTTGGACTCCAGGCCACCTAACACATGCTTGAGAACAGGGATAGCTCTTACTTCTTTGCTGGTGAGGCACGCAAGATGGAATTGAATGGATCCTCCCGCATATATCTGAGGCTGCTTCTGAGGGCCATGGCAGGTACTTCTCCTCTCATGTGTAGTTTGGAGAGAAAAATAAATTCAACAAGTGGTCCCTATTCTACATTTACTCTAGCTTTCATCTGACCCAGGGCATGAGAGGTCTTTAGCCGTTGAACCCCTTTGCAAAGTGGGAACTTCACATTGCAACATATGAAGCTATGGCCAATGGAAGAATCCCTTTCAAATGTACTCTGCTGAGTGTCTCTTGCCTATGACCAGAGAACTAACACAGTCCCTGCAGCAGATTCTGAGCTGGGTCCTTCTAGATTAGGGGGGTGAAACGTTTGGAGAGTCTTGATCTCTGTGACACTGTTCAAAGGAGGGAAGGAGGGGGGAGAGAGGAAGGAACTGTATTCCCTCAAAGCTGAGTTGTGCACACACACACACACAAAAAAAAAAAAAAAAAAAAAAAGGGAAAGGAAAAATGTTAGGTCTGGGGGGAAAAAATGCTTGGTTCACATTTTAATATGAACTGACCTAATTTGCACTTCTTGAACTAAGACATGAAACAGAACACAATGATCCTTCAATTTCACACTTCCCTGAATTTGGCGAAGCCATTCCCCATTCAAAATAATAATAATAATAATAATAATAATAATAATAATAATAATAAAGAAATCCATTCTTTGGGGAACACCCCCCTCCAAAAAAAGGCATGTTAGGAGACATTTCTCATCATGCATACAATTTGTACACATTTCTCCTATTGAGACTATTTTTGCACTCAGTTCTTCTAATTAATCATTTAGGAGAAATGCATGGTATGGAGAATGTGAACAGGGAGACATTTTTCTCCCTCTCACAAAATATTAGAACCCAGGATCATCCCATGAAGCTGACTGGTGGGAGATTTAGGACAGATAAAAGGAAGGACTTCTTCACACAGCACATAGTTAAGTCATGGAACTCACTACCACAGGATGTGGTGATGGCCACCAATCTGGATGGCTTTAAAAGGGGGTTGGATAAATTCCTGGTGGTGAAGGCTATCAAGGGCTACTAGCCCTGATGGTTGTGTGCTATCTCCAGTATTCTGAGGCAATAAGCCTGTGTGTATCAGTTGCTGGGGAACATGGGCAAGAGGGTGCTGTTGCACCATGTCCTGCTTGTTCATCCCTGGCCGATGGCTGATGGGCCACTGTGTGAAGAGAGTGCTGGACTAGATGGACCCTCTGTCTGATCCTGCCTGTAACTTCTTATGTTCATATAAAGAAGCATATAATGGGATAAACATATACAAAACATGCATATATTAGGAGAAGCATGTAGATGTAGAGATTTTTGTGCTGGCTTCCCCCTCTAAAAGAATGCAAACTGATATGGAGCCTGGACAGAATGAACTTGTCCTTCAAAAAATCTTGGAAGTCGTAGAAACCGGAAGAGGCAGGTTTGAACATCTCTACAAAAAGGAGATCTACCTGCAGTTTTTATTCTTGCCACTGGGTGGCCTCTGTTCTGACAGCGGAGGCCGTGGCAGCTGGTAACTGGCATTTGAGGACCTTTCCATTTGCCAGCAGGTGTGCCCATGCCAAACGAGCATCTCATTAGCAATTTCCACAGCAGCAGGGAACTCATGGCTTTTCAGAGACTTGCTGGCAGAATGGGCTTGCAGTTACATTCGGTGCTAATAAAAGCAGCTGGAATTTCAGGATGCATCCAAGATGCCCAAATGCATGTTAGCTGCTGCAAGATAATCCTGAAAATCTGAGGCCAGTAGCTATCCTGCTCCACTCGTGATCAGAGGGGCGATGTTTGCTGCAGGTGGGTGGCAATCGGATTGCTAGAGGGAGGTCATGATGGGCAATTTGCCCAGGAAACATGGATGTCCATGCAAGAGGAAGCATTGATTTGTTGGAAATGTATGAAAATGAGGGAACTCTGATAACCGCCTGCCCAATCAGTATAAGAACATAATAAGAGAGACTGAAAGAACTGGGCATGTTTAGCCTGGAGAAGAGAAGGTTGAAGGGAGACATGATAGCAGTCTTCAGGTCCTTGAAAGGTTATCACACAGAGGAGGGCCAGGATCTCTTCTCGATCCTCCCAGAGTGCAGGACACGGAATAATGGGCTCAACTGACAGGAAGTCAGATTCCAGCTGGACATCAGGAAAAACTTCCTGACTGTTAGAGCAGTACAACAATGGAACCAGTTACCTAGGGAGGTTGTCGGCTCTTCCATGCTAGAGGCCTTCAAGAGGCAGCTGGACAACCATCTGTCAGGGATGCTTTAGGGTGGATTCCTGCATTGAGCAGGGGGTTGGACTCGATGGCCTTGTCGGGTGCGAAGATTCCAGATGACATGTCAAACTCTATCATGATTCTTGCTGGCCGTGGGAGACTAAGAGCTTTATCACACCAGCATTATACTGTGCAATCACTGCAATTTGCTTGCAAAGGACTCTGAAGTTTTCCCGCTTATAATCTGCTTTTACTGTGAAGTGCTCCCATGCGTCTTGCTTTAATTGTGCTTCTTAGCCAAAAGATGCATCGTATTTTAGTACCCCTTTATGAGTGAATCTTTTGTTGTTCTCTGAGCAGCCACTGGGGGCGCAGGAGGATGATTTGATATTTTTAAACTTCAAATTAAACAAATGCTTACATCTGCATAAGTTTTAAAGATAAAGACATCAAAATTGGCACAGTGATAGATATTAAGGAGGGCTTTCAGCATGCCAAACTTGAATTGGATTGGGTCATCTGTTGATTTTTTAATGATTTTTTACACTTCTCCCCCTTAAACCCTTTCCCTGGTATGCAAAGGATCTTAGGAGTGCCACCCCGCGGGATGTGATTTAGCTAACAGCAACAGCAGCAGCAGCTTTACACTATGGGGATAATTAAAAGGAAATGGGTACATGGGATGAAGCTCACAGTGGCCAACCAGCTGCCCATGGGAAACCTACAAGCAGGACAGGAGTACAACAGTATTCTCCCACCCAAGTTCCTGAGCATCTGGTGTACATAGGCATACTGACTCTGGAGGTATGACTAGTAGCCCTTGATAGACTTCTCCTCCAGGAATTTATCCAACCCCCTTTTAAAGCCATCCAAACTGGTGGCCATCACTACAGAAGATGCAAAGTATGGGTCAACAACCTGATGCCCTCTATATGTCTTGGACTACAACTCCCAGAAGCCACAGCTGGTATAGCCAATGGTCATGGATGATGGGAGAAGTAGACTGTTAGAGCAGTATGACAATGGAACCAGTGACCTAGGGAGGTGGTGGGCTCTCCCACAAAGAGGCAGCTGGACAACCATCTGTCAGGGATGCTTTAGGGTGGATTCCTGCATTGAGCAGGGGGTTGGACTCTGTGGCCTTGTACGCCCCTTCCAACTCTACTATTCTGTGATTCTATGATTCTAAGAGCCCATGTGACAGGCACCAGATCTACACCAAGCAAGATATAACACTTTGAAAATTTTATATATAATGTGTCCTGGGCCCAAACAATTGTCAAACCCATGATAAACCATTATTAAGTAGTAGTGTAGATCCTGCCAGGTACTGGAATTTAGAAGGAGACCTCCCAAGGTTACATTCACTTTCTTGGTACCACCCCTTCCCAGCCATTCAAGTCCATATATGCTAGTTTCACTGGCTTATGGATCTAGCTTTTGCTAGTGGCTTCTTTGCCTCTAATCCTTGCCTCATTAGTTGTAATGTAATCTCCTCTGGACAAGTGAATGTACTTATCTCTGTGTCTTTTGCAGCATGGATGATTCCATCAGAGCTTAACCAATGCTTGCAAAATGTTGGCAAACTGTAAACAGGATCAATTTGTTCTTTTACAAGACATGGTTGAGTCAGGCCCAGAGGGTAACAAGCTGAAAATTGTTCGACAGAATTCAGTTTGCAAAAAAAAAAAAAAAAAAAAAAAAAAAAAAAGACGACATCAACCCAGAGGAGACAAAGGCACTGTATATTTAAATGATGTTCCTTATTTGTATTTCCATAGTAACAAACGGGACCTGGTCTTCTTCACCCATGGTGTGAATTATGAGTTAGCCTCCATGGCTGCCAGAATTGGAGAGGGGGTCGAAAAAGAAAGACTGTGCCCAAAAAGGAGATAACATGAATTTATTTATTTATTTATTACATTTTTATACCGCCCAATAGCCGAAGCTCTCTGGGCGGTTCACAAAAATTAAAACCATAATAAAACAACCAACAGGTTAAAAGCACAAATACAAAACACAGTATAAAAAGCACAACCAGGATAAAACCATGCAGCAAAATTGATATAAGGTTAAAATACAGAGTTAAAACAGTAAAATTTAAATTTAAGTTAAAATTAAGTGTTAAAATACTGAGAGAATAAAAAGGTCTTCAGCTGGCGACGAAAGGAGTACAGTGTAGGCGCCAGGCGGACCTGTCTGGGGAGCTCATTCCACAACCAGGGTGCCACAGCGGAGAAAGCCCTCCTCCTAGTAGCCACCTGCCTCACTTCCTTTGGCAGGGGCTCACAGAGAAGGGCCCCTGTGGATGATCTTAAGGTCCGGGCAGGTAGATATGGGAGGAGCCGTTCCTTCAAATAACCTGGCCCCAAACCGTTTAGGGCTTTAAATGTCAATACCAGCACTTTGAATCAGGCCCGGACCTGGACTGGCAGCCAATGAAGTTGAAAAAGGACTGATGTAATGTGATCTCGCCGGCCAGTCCCTGTTTGTAAACGGGCTGCCCTGTTTTGTACCAGCTGAAGCTTCCGAACCGATAACATAATAACATGAATGGTATCACTGGGGCTTGATCACAAGACGGCCCATTGTGGAAGCGAAAGCCACAAACTGGAATGTCAAGGCTTCAGCTAGGCTCCATTTAAAATCATTCTCTCAAAGGTGAGAATGGCAGTGAACTGAACCAATCAGCTCATTGTCTTTGGGGGCACACAACCAATGAGGGCACTGAGGTTGTGGGAGGCTTGCCCCATCACCCATCTGTATTGTGCTCCCAAGTTTTCAATATGGATTATTTTATTTTATGATGCTATTGCAATAAATGATTGTTTCAGGCTACCTCGAGGACGGAGGTTGAAGCTTGGAGTAGCAATATTTCCAACAAATGAACACAAATGAATAATATGTAACTCTACTACTAGCAAATGACATGTCAACTCATCTTCTGTTAATGGCTGTTGATTTTCTGCAAGTAGAGAGGTGTAAAAAACTAAAGCTGAATTGAAATTTCTCAGATTTTTTTTTTTTTTTTTTGTAATGGAGAAAAATCTTGTTTCTTTTCTTTTCTCACCTCCCTGCTCCCTAAAAAGGATTAGCAGTTTGCAGAAGTTTCTCCACCATTAGTGGCCACCAACGCTCTGGAATGATGTGAGCTCCAGGCCATTGTGTAGGATTCAAAATGGTGGCCTAGATGCCAACACAGTTTCTGCTGTCTCAGCAACTTTGCCCTGACACCTGTTCCTTGTCCTCCTGGATAACTTAGAATCATAGAATAGCAGAGTTGGAAGGGGCCTACAAGGCCATCGAGTCCAACTTCCCTGCCTTGCTACTCAGTAAGGGATCCATGTCTTGCAGATCCAGTAGATACCAGTTCCCTCTCTTGGCAAGCCACCCAGGCAATGTACAGAACATGTGCCTTAATATGTCACTAAATCTAAGACCCCTCCCAATGCCTTGCAGACAGTGAGCTCCATCACACAAGCATTTTATTTCATGCTCATTACTGGGCAGTCATGGATTTTTGCAGCTCCCTCTCACAACATCATCTGCTTCCTCCATGCCTCCTGCCCCTTCCAGCCTTCTTCACGCCACAACCCCCACCCCAAGTAAGTCCAACTTATTTTTAAAGATGGAAGTTGCCTCTGTCTCCTACTGTGTGCAGAAGAAGAAGCGGGATCAAGACGGCCCCCTGAATGGGCCACATCCACGTTGTTTACTTCCTCTTTCAAAAGAGGAAGTAATGAGGGACAAACGCACGGGTGGAGAAGCGATGGTAAGCAAACATGATTTTCCTCTGTGTGACGATGCTCATCGTCTTCTTGTCCTGCAGGTAACATCAGCAGAGTGGTGTGACAAAAGGCACAAGGTGATTTTGAGAGGCATTCGTTTTGACAAAAGTAATGCTTATTTCTGTCCGTTTGCCTGCAGTATCAGAAAATTGGATGCTTTAGGGGAGACTAAGGCCTTAGCTAGACCTAAGGTTTATCCCAGGATCATCCCGGGGTCATCCCTGCCTGCTCCCGGGATCCCCTATGTGTCATTTACATGAACAGGGATGGATCCCAGGATAAACCTTAGGCCTAACTAAGGCCTAAATAACCAATCTGCATTCCCGAGTCATTGACTATTCTCTTCATAGTTTAAATATAAACCTAAGAAAATCCATGCTGGGACAGACCAAAGGTCGTAAGAACACATGAAGATCTCTCTCTCTCTCTCTCTCTCTCTCTCTCTCTCTCTCTCTCACACACACACACACACACACACACTTTTTCAGCAGTGACAATTTGAGATGGGGAGAATTTGCATTTTGATATGAGCTTACTAAATTTGCACTTCCTGAATCAGTATGCGAACTAGAATGCTGTTATGCTTTGGTACGAACGCTGCTAAGGACCTTGCAATGCAATTCACAAAACGAAAACAAAGGAAACCCCCCCCACACACACATATTAAGGGAAAGTGAACACAAAACGCTTGCGTAAGTGGAAGGAAATGAACAATCAGACTTAAAACTGCCTGTATGCAATATGTGCATTGGATAAAAAAACTGTACAAAAACGCATATATGAGGAGAAATGTGTACGGATGTGCAAATGATTTTGTGTGTGGATATTTTTTTTTAAAGCTGGAAAAGGATGCAGAAATGGGGTGCAGTTAAGTAAAGATTTTTTCTTCTCAACCCAAATTGTCAGTTGACGATCAGTAAATAATAAATGCAGATCTATGGCAGAACATAGTGTTTAGTCAACAGTTCTTCTTTTTCAATGGGAAACATGATCATTTGTTGATTATTTTTCTAAAAAAAAATTGTCTCATTTTGTCTCTACATATTCTAATGCACTAAAGCTAATGCACTCGGGATCTTTATTAGAGCAAATCTCTTCCTCCAGAACTAGTTCCTGCTGGGTTCTTTCATTCTGAGTGTTTACAAATTGCATTCCCCTCCCACTTCTTGAGGTGTTGATGTGTTAGTATGGAGTTTATTATCACCTACAGATTCTGCATCTGGAAGAGCATGCAGATTATTTTTATATATAAGGGTGTGCAGAGCGGGTCTTCTCCATCCCGAAATTCAGGGTGGAGCTCTGTTGAGCGGGTTCTTTGCTCCAATTTTTGGGGGCGGTACCTCTCTCCTCACAGCAGTATTACTTGTAGGAAAACTGCTCCGTTTTTGGATAACCACTTCATTATAGGCTATGGCAATTAACAAAATGCTTGCAGCTCTCTCATTTTAAAGAGAAAGAGATGAAACTTGACACCATGATAGCTCTTAAGGAGTGATATAGCCAAGGTTGAAGCATAACCCTTCATCTCTTGATTTTTTTAGGATTTTTGAAAAAACTTTGACAGCTCAGCTGTCAATATTTGACGGTCAGCTGTTCCATTAGCCTATGGCAATTAACAAAATGAGTAGATCTCCATCATTTTTAACTAGACACCATGATAGCTCTTAAGGAGGACTTTAGGCATGGCAAGTTTGAAGCAGATCCCTTCATCTCATGATTTTTTAAGGATTTTTTTTTAAATTTCCCCTTAAACCTACCCACCTATCCATACTTGATTCTGCATTAATTCACCCCTGCACATTCATGGAGGGAGTTTTATCCTTTACTTTGCTGATGAATCAGCGAAGTAAAGGATCAAGCTCCCTCCATAAATGCGCAGGGGTGAATTAAAGTGCCTCTGATACTGGAGGTAGGACATAGCCATCAGGACTAGTAGCCATTGACAGCCTTCTCCTCCCTTTTAACGTCATCCGAACTGGTGACAATCAGTACATCCTGAGGTAGTGAGTTCCATAGTTTAACTATGTGCTGTGGGAAGAAAGACTTCCTCTTCTCTGTTTTGAATCTTCCACTAATCAGCTTTCATGGGATGACCCCTTGAGTTCTAGTATTTTGAAAGAGGGAGAAAAATGTCCCTCTCTCCACATTCTCCAGACCATACATAATTTTGTACACCTCTATTATGTCTCCCCTTCAGCCTCCTTTTTTCCAAGCTAAACAATCCCAGCTGTTGTAACCATCCTTCAAAAGGGAGATGCTCCACCCCTGGGTCATTTTAATTGCCCTTTTCTTCACAAACTCATGATATCACCTGCCTGATTTAGGAAATTATCAGTTTTAGTGGTTTCACATTATTATTCCCATGGTGTGTGTGTGTGTGTTCAGTATAAATGGATTTTCTATTTCCCAAATGCCAGGGAGACTTTGTCCTGAAAATAATCTCCCAGAAATTATTCTTGGAAGAAGAAAGCAACCTTATTACTCTTCGAAAATAATAAAATATCTGTTTATTAACTTTTCATTTCACTTTGTCTGGTTTTAACTTCTATCTATTAGGATATATAATAGATATATATCTATTATATGCCTTTCTTTGCTAGATTAAAGAACCCTTCAGTTCTCCATCCTTTCTCTCTCTCTCTAGGTACTTACGTACGGCAATCAACTCACCTCTTAACCTCTCTTTTGATAAGCCAGCTTTCATGCTGCTACAGCTCATATTATCTCCAAAATGGAACATGAAGAGCTTGCAAATATAGTTAAATACCGATTTGCTTTTTGAATGTAAACAAATATTTGCCAAGAGGGCTTCCTTTCCCCCCTTAGGCATTCGTGTTCCTCTTGTTGCAAGGATGATGAAGTAATACAGCACCAGGCTGCAGGGTACGTGTGCCGTTATGTAGGCAAAGGAAACAACACGTCCCCCATCCCTCTAGGAATTTGCTATCTGGATTGTGCCGCAAACCAACAGATGACAATAAATCAAGCGAAGATACCGAACCAGCCAACCGCCCAAGCCAACATTTGTAAAAGCAGATTAAAGTCAAAGTTAGTTTTTTTTAAAGATTCCCACCCAATTGCAACACCTCCACTCATTCATCTTGCCTAGTTGAGTTCTGCTAAGTGTTGTTGCAGAACTCCTTTGTGAAGGGTAATAAAGTTGCATTTGCCCTGCTCCATCTGGGTTTCTGTCATCCATTCAGGTTGACAAATCAGACAAGGAGGTACAATGAGGGGCAGGCAGATGCATTGTGTCTTAGACTTTGAGATAATTTCAGGACCATGGACAGTTTCCCTGGAGCTTTAAGAATTATACCCATAACCCAGGATAAGATGTAAGACACACATCACTGGATTGGACATGGGCCACTGCTTTGGCCCAGGATGAAGACCTCTGGAGAGTGATGTTTTCAGTGATCGGTGTCAGAAATAGTTCTTAGACCTTCTGAACTGGTGTCCACTGCCATGTCTCTCATATCCTATCCACATGAACCTGACTGCCACCACTCCCTGACTGTCAAGAGTGGACTCTATATTCCAGCAGTGAGCAGGTAGACCCTGAGGAGCAGTCCTCAACTGGTTCCTCCTTTGACCAACATCCCTCCCCAGCGGATTCTGCAATTCGCACAAATTCACCTGTAATTTTTGCAAATCACTTGGAAGTTTGTGCAAATTGCAGAAACTGCGGGGAAAATAAAATGCACCAAACCCCTGGCAACTCCAACAAGTGACCCAACTCACAGCAGTCTGTGCCAGCCGCTGCAGCAAGAACTGGATCCATGGCAGGGAGGTGGCGAACCTAGGAAAAGCTGTTGATCACCTCCAAGCAAATTTCTCCAACATTTATCCCTACGGAAATTATTGCATGCCAAAGCAACCTGCAGTGAGCAAACCAGTATGACGCATACAGCAAGCATTCCCAAACGTTTTGCAAAAACGAAAGGGTAGTCACTTCATTATCTCCATTATTTATTATGATTCTCCTGCACGCTTCCATTATAATATCCTACATGGTGGGAAGACACAAGCAAATAATACATGCTACCGGGAGGCTTCTCTCTCTCTCTCTCTCTCTCTCTCTCTCTCTCTCTCTCTCTCTCTCTCCTTCTCTCTTTCTCTTTCTCTTTCTCTTTCTCTTTCTCTCTCTCTCTCTCTCTCTCTCTCTTTCTCTTCCTTCTCTCTCTCTCTCTCTCTCTCTCTCTCTCTCTCTTCTCTCTCTCTCATTCTCTCTCTCTCATTCTCTCTCTCTTTCTCTCTCTCTTTCTCTCTCTCTTTCTCTCTCTCATTCTCTCTCTCTTTCTCTCTCTCTTCTCTCTCTCTCTCTCTTCTCTTTCTCTTTCTCTCTCTCTCTCATTCTCTCTCTCTCTCATCTCTCTCTCACTTCTCCTCTCCTCTCTCCTCTCTCTCTCTCTCTCTCTCTCCTCTCTCTCCTCATTCTCTCTCTCTCTCTCCCCACCCCAAATTTCTGCCCATGATTGTCAAGACACAAAACATCTTATTGCATTTGATATTAATAGCAGCATGGTGTTTGGCTATTGAAAATCCATATGGCTGTAATATTTACAGTTATGACATTGTAATAAGTCACAGAGACAACCTGCTGTTCTAAGCTTTCAGTCAGGGTTTTCTTTTGTTTTGTTTTTATTTGCTACAAGAGAAGGACAACAGACCAGGAAAGCAGGAGATAAAAGGGAAATTGAAACAGATCACTCTGATTTGTGAATTTATTAGTTGCTTGTTTGTCTATTCAGATTTGCAACCTGCTCCACTCCGGAGAAGCAGGGCAAGGAATAAATGCTGCAGTTTCCTGTTCCAGTCATGTCTGTTCCCTCCCTCAGTGTTACCTTGTGCAGCTTAAAAACATAAGAAGGGTCATGTTGGATCAGGCAAGGGTCCATCTAATCCAGCACTCTGCTCACACAGCAGCCAACCAGCTGTTGATCAGGGACCCACAAGCAGGATACTGGTACAACAGCACCCTCCCACCCATGTTCCCTAGCAAATGGTACATATGGGCTCACAGCCTTTAATACTGGAGGTAGCACATAGCTAGTAGGACTAGTAGCCATTGATAGCCTTCTCCTCCAGGAATTTATCCAGCCCCCTTTTAAAGCCATTCAAACTGGTGGCCATCACCACATCTTGTGGTAGTGAATCCCATAATTTAACTATGTGCTGTGTGAAGAAGGACTTATATTCATAGAATCATAGAATAGTAGAGTTGGAAGGGGCCTACAGGCCATCGAATCCACCTTAAAGCATCCCTGACAGGTGGTTGTCCAGCTGCTTCTTGAAGGCCTCTAGTCTGGGAGAGCCCACAACATCCCTAGATAACTTGTTCCTTTCTTGAAGGCCTCTAGTCTGGGTGAGCCCATAACCTCTCTAGGTAACTGGTTCCTTTCATCTGTCCTGAATCTCTCACCAATCAGCGTCATGGGGTGACCTTGTTGTCCTGTTTACAGGTGGGTCGTGCCCTAAGCTGGGTTGTCAGGGCAAGCAGTCCAGGGCCTCTCAGTGAATTTCCAGTAAGGTATCGCAAAGCAGAAGCCTAGTCAGGGCAGTCCGTAGTCTGTTACTAAGGGGTCGTGGAGCCAAGCGTCGAAGCAGTCAGGGAGTGTCCAGAAAAGCAGTATCAGAAACGTTGCCGAGGGTCTAGGACTCAGAGTCGAGATGCAGCCAGGTCAAGGAGCCAAGGAAATGGTCGGTATGCCCGGGCCTGGTCTGATTTATAGCTGGCTGTTCATTAGCACAGCTGGGTCATCAAGGTCATGTGTGGTATTTAAGTGCTCTTTCCTGCTGTGATTGGCTTTTCTTCCTTCCCTGTTCCAGCCGTTTGCTTTTTCTCCGCTGCACCGGCTGAATTACACCCTGCAACTCAGGCATCAGTGGCATGCAGCCCAATGTGCCAGGCTATTCTTCTGCCTCTTGCACTTGAGAAACCTCTGAAACGCTGTCGTTCGGGGACTCCACCCCTCCCTGTGCATCTGGCTGTGCCACCATGAGCTGGCTCCCTTCCTCAGAGGACTCTTCTTCAAGGTGAGTCATGACACCTGTTGGGTTCTAGTATTGTGGGAGAGGGCGAGAAATGTCTCCTTATCCACATTCCCCATGCCAGACATGATTTTGTACACCTCTATCATGTCTCCACTCAGCCTTCTTCCCAACCCCCCAGCAGGGGGTTGGACTCGATGGCCTTGTAGGCCCCTTCCAACTCTGCTATTCTATGATTCTATGGTTCTATGATTCTAAACAATTCCAGCTGTTATAACTTCCCCTTGATAATAACCCAGCAAAATAAAGATCTTGATGTGACTGTATGCAGCTATCCAGTTAAATTTGATGGAGCACAACAGTGTGGATCTTCTTGGCTTGTCTGAATAAACATTATTTCAAGACAGCCTTATCAAAATAATTCTTTAAGAACTCCTTTTTCGGTTTCACCCCTTGCCGTTCGGCTTTTTTTCCGCACACTCCGTCCTCCTTTTTTGTCCTGGATTCTCTTTCAGCCAAAGGGCTGGGTTTAAATTCAGGGAAAGTCTTGGGTGCTGCGTTCCAGTGGTGGGCGTGGCTATGGACAAAGGGGGTGGAGCCAAAGACAACACAGTGGAGGCAGAACATTAAAAAAAAAGCTGCATATTTTAGCTTAAAACTCTTACTGGTGTAACCTTGCCTTAAGTGAGGCATTTCGGGGGGAGGGGTGTTAGAAAAACTGTGCAAATGTTAGGAAACTATCAAACTGCCAACAGTCAGTGGAACAGGAACATGCGGCAACAGTGGCAGGGCCCGGTAATCCCCCGCCCTCCTCTCCCTTACCTGCCTCCGCCCGCGGTCCGTCGGCGTCTTCAATTGAGCCCGTGGTTCAACCAGGAAGTCTGGTCCACTTGCGGCCCAGACTTCCTGGTTGAACCGCGGGCTCAATTGAAGACGCGGACGGACCGCGGACGGAGGCAGGTAAGGCCCCCCCCTCCCCCTTGGTCCCTTACCGGGCTCTGCCGCCGTCGCCGCATGGGCAGCGATGGCGGCAGGGCCCGGTAAACCTCCCGCCCTCCTCTCTCGGCCTTACCTGGCGCCACTCCCCTCCACTGCGGAGCTCCAATTCGGAGCCGGAGCTCCGCGGCAAAGTGGAGCGGAGTATGGGTGGAGCGGCGCGGAGCGGGCTGACCCAAAATTTTCGGATCGGCCCGCGGGGCGGAGCGGGGTGTCCGTGCACACCCCTAGTTCCAAGTTCTTTAGGGCTAGTATAACAACCTTAAGCCTGGCCCGGTAGCCAATAGGCAGCCAATGCAGTTCCAACAGCAAGGGACTTGGATAGGGGCAGCTTTGGACTGTAGCCAAGTGCTGCATTCTTTAATTTAATTTAATTTAATTTAAGGGCAGCCCCACATACTTTCTCCCCATCCCTAATCCAATTGACGCCAACTTAGCCTGCAACTAAAGATGGAGTCTGGGAGTGGAGGGCATTCATGGCCTCACCACTGCTGCTCATCTGTTCAAGCCGGGCAGCATGAGGCCCTGGGTGGCTCACTTCCATTGTGAGTCGCCCACTTCTCCCCACTGTCCAGAAACCCTGAGCTTCCGAAAGTGTGCAGATCCGATCTGGGTCACAATGGCCGCCGTAAATAGCCATTTCCGCAAGATGAAAGGCACGAAGAGCCCTATGGATCTGTACAGGGGTAGTGGTAGTGGTGGTGCCTGCCAGATTCCCAGACCCACCCGGATGCCTGCAACATCCTTACCTGCAACCTTAAATCCAACTGCTTTTGTCTTTTCTGCAAAAAGACAGGCAGTGGGGTATAGTGGTTAATTGGACTGGGAGTCGGGAGATCTGGGTTGTATTCCCCACTCGGTCATGGAAACCCACTGGGTGACTTTGGGCCAGTCACAGGACTCTCAGCCCAACCTATCTCACAGGAATGAATGAACCTAAGAAAAGTTTCTGCAGAACATATTTGTTTTTGATGGCAGAGTGGGGGCGGGTGAGCGGGGAGGAAGGAAGGCAAGAAGGAAGGAAGGAAGGAGGGAAGGAAGGAAGGAAGGAAGGGGGGGAAGTGTGTAGAAGCAGGATTGCTTCCTCCTCTGGGGCGCAGTGGCCTTTTCCAGAGGACAGTTTAATCTTTTTAGAGACAGATGAATATGAGACTCAATAATCCGGTAATGCCAACGGAAGATGAGGGGAGATGTAGAGAATTTCAATAGGAAGAAAGAAGAGCTGAGTCCCAAGCTGCTGCAAGACTCTCTCTGCTATAAAATCTCCGGAATTTTGTGCCGAGATATTCAGGCAGGGTGGAAAGTGATGCAGGCTGGAGTTAATCTCTATTTTGTAGGTTTAGCCCATACTGGCCAACATTTGACCGTCCTTAAAGGAGGGGCTGCAGCTCAGAGTGATAGAGCACACACTTTGCATGCAGAAGGTCCCAGATTTGATCCCCGGCTGCTCCAGGTAGGGCAGGTAAAACTCCTGCCTGAAGCCCTGGAGAGACGCTGCCAGTCAGTGTTGACAATATTGGTCTAGATGGACCAATGGTTTGAGTCAGTATGAGGTGGCTTCCTATGTTCCTAAGAGGGAGATACCAGAGTAGGATCGATTCCATGGTCTCTGTTCACTGCTTTCAGAGGAGAAGGCTTTCAAGGGCTATTAGCCATGGTGGTAGTGAGTAGGGGTGTGCACGGACCCCCCCGCTCCACCCCGCAGGCCGATCCGAAAATTTCGGATCGGCCTGCTCCACTCCACGCCACTCCGCCCATAGTCCGCTCCTCTTCGCCGCGGAGCTCCGGCTCTGAATCGGAGCTCCGCAGTGGAGGGGAGTGGCGCCAGGCAAGTGTGGCCTAGACTTCCTGGTTGAGCCGCGGGCTCAATTGAAGAGGCTGAGGGACCACGGACAGACGCAGGTAAGGGAGAGCGGTTTACCTGGCCTTCCCACCACCACCGCTCGTGCGGCGATGGCAGGAGAGCCAGATAAGTGACCAAGGGGGAGGGGGCCATACCTGCGTCCGTCCGCAGTCCCTCAGCTTCTTCAATTGAGCCCACGGCTCAACCAGGAAGTCTAAGCCGTGCGGCCTAGACTTCCTGGTTGAGCCGCGGGCTCAATTGAAGAAGCCGAGGGACCGCGGACAGATGCAGGTAAGGGAGAGGAGGGAGGGGGGTTTACTGGGCCCTGCCGCTGTCGCCGCATGGGCGACAGCGACAGCGGCAAGGCCCGGTAAACCCCACTTACCTTTCTGGCGGAGCTCCGGATTGAGGCGAAGGATCCGCCTTCACCTCGATCCTCTTCGCCACGCTCCGCTGGCCCCCCAATCCTCTTCGCCTCCGCCTTAAGGGTAGGCGAAGCCCCCCGCTCCGCTCCTGCTTCTCCGGTTTGAGGAGAAGTGGAGCACATCCCTAGTTGTGTGCTACCTCCAGTATTCGAGGCAGTAAGCCTGTGTGCACCAGTTGCTGGGGAACGTGGGCGGGAGGGTGCTGTTGCACCATGTTCTGCTTGTTCATCCCTGACCGATGGCTGGTTGGCCACTGTGTGAACTGAGTGCTGGCCTAGATAGACCCTTGGTCTGATCCAACAGGCCTCTTCTGATGTTCTGATGTTCTTATAGAAAGTGGCTACACACATACAAATGGATATATTATGCCAAATTTCCATAAGGAGTGGCGTTTCTATCCTTTTCATCTCTTTGAAGACCCTGGATGGTTTTCGGTTCAGCTGACCCTTAACCATGGGTTGTGATTGGGGCATGAATCAATAATCCGTCATCACTTCACTGAGCAGGGGTGGGGAACATTAGGCCCTGGGGCAAAATCTGGCCTTTCTGGGGTCCCAATCCACTTCCCTGGGGTTCCCAGATGATCACGCTTTCCTGCAACCATCAGTCGCTGGGTGGTTTCCTAGCTTTTGCACACCCCCCCCCACATTCTAAAAGCTTGAAATGTTACTCTTAAGGCTTTGTCACTGATGGAAAGAGCTTAATCTGCATTATGATGATCTGTTTGCATTATTTATTTATTTATTCCATTTTTATACGGCCCAATAACCGAAGCTCTCTGGGCAGTTTTGGGTCCACCCTTTCGAAGTCTGTCCCACCCATTCCTGTTATGTGCCCCTCCCCCGGAGAACTTCTCTGAAATTTAATTCAGCCCTTGGGCTAAATGAACGTGGTCCTCCAACCCGGTTGTAGAGAAGCTCATATTCTGTCTGGATCTATGCTGTTCTGAGTGCTTGCAGGACCCAGGTCTATGCTGTACTGAGTGCTTGCAGGACCCAGGTCTTCGGTCAGGAGCTGTCCTTCTGGGGTGTTTGCAAGCCTCAGGCCCCTGACTAACTACACGCTGGGGTGAGATTGGAGTCCAGCTGGGAGGGGCCAGGGAAAGAGCTATTTAAGCACTGCACTTCTCTCTTAACCCTTGCTACAACAACACTGTTCCTGTGCTGCCTGGCTTAGCTTCCTGTGAACCTCTATGCTAGGGTGACCATATGAAAAGGACGACAGGGCTCCTGTACCTTTAACAGTTGTATTGAAAAGGGGATTTCAGCAGGTGTCATTTGTATATATGGAGAACCTGTGGAAATTTCCTCTTCATCACAATGCTTAAAGCTGCAGGTGCCCTGCCCTCTTTTAAATCTGGTCACTCTAGCATAGCTCCTGCAGCTTTAACTGTGGTGATGAAGAAATAATTTCTCCAGGTTCTTCATATATACCAATGACACCTGCTGAAATTCCCTTTTCTTTGCAACTGTTAAAAGTACAGGAGCCCTGTCCTCCTTTTCATATGGTCACTCTACTCTATGCCCATTCCTGGTCCTCGGATTGCTTCTGGACTACGCCGTGGTTCTGCCTCTGCAGGCGGTGCTGGACCCTCATGCAAGTTCTGGGACGTTGCTCTGGCTCGGCCTGGACTCAGGCTGGCTCTGGCCAGCTCTGGCCCTGGCACAAACTAGTGATGGTCAATAAAGCTGAACCCTTCTTGAGCCCACTTCAGTGTGGTGTTCTCTTCCGCCTCACTCTCCCGGGTCCCGGCGGCCCAGCCTAGCTCCCTGCCTCCCATGCCCTGGACGTAACATATTCTCTTTTTCATGCTGCGTCATGAATTTGGTCATCTTAGAATAAGTGTTGAGGGCGTTTCTCAGGCAAAAGCCACCAGAACCTGTGGAAGAAATTTGGACAAGTCTCCAGGTTTACTTTTGCTTAGGGACATGTGCCACTTGGAATTCTGGTTCATTTTCTACTCGATGGGGTTCCACGGTATTTATGAGCCATTGGCCCCATTCAGAAGACACCTTAAAGCATGGCTTTAACCATGGTGGTTACGCCAGAAAGCCGCGTTGTGTTCAGAAGACACCAAACCACACCTTTAACCATGTCGAATAAGGCCTTTTGCTTTAATTCACCACGGTTAAAGCTGTGGTTTAAGGTGTCTTCTGATCACAGCCCAGATTTCTGACTTAACCACCATGGTTAAAGCCATGGTTTAAGGTGTCTTCTGAATGGGGCCATTTTGTGTTTGCAACTTGACCTGCAGGCTTTCCTCCAGAGCCCAGATTTTTTTTTTTTACACATTTCCCCCTGAGCGTCTGCATTTTGTGCACTTCTTTCCAGCCAGTTCTGCAAATTTGTAAGCCATTTGCGCAAAACGGGGCTGAATTTGTGTGCGAATTCAGCCATAAGGTGCACAAATTGCTAACTAATTTGTGCAAATTGCAGAACTTGTGGGGGGAATTGCTCAAAAGTCCCTAAAATAGCCTTAAACTGGCCTGACATGCTGCAGACCAAGCTGGGTGCTGCTGCAGAAACTGGAGGTGGGGGGCTAGATAAACTCACCAAACTCCACCCCCAAAATAGATTTCTCTAACATCCCTAATTTTGTACCCCAAACATCAACCAAAAGTCTAATCTAGACCTAATTCTGTTGCAACACTGCAACTAAACTTGGTATATGTTGTGTCAAGAAGATTGGATCTTTCTGGATTGATAATAATAATAATAATAATAATAATAATAATAGTGCAAAGTTCTGCTTAGATGTAATGTGACATACAACCCCTGTACCGAAGCTGGTCTTTCCTTCTTTCTCTCATTCTAGTAGAAATATCAGAATTGGCGTTTTCCCATCACCCCTGTGATTAAGTCCAGCAATCATCTGCACTGTTCTTTTCTGATATATATGTTTCTTTCTGTGTTAAAAATATAGAATACGAACTCTGGCTGATTAACAAAATGCACTTTGCCCTCAGGTTAATAGCAGATTTCTCAGCCCTTCTATGAAGTAATTATTAGTTAAAGAGGTCTCTCATCATGGCGTGTGCATGTGTGTGTGTGTGTGTGTGATATTCTCCAGCCAGCTGCCATCAATTTGAATTAAAGCTACGATGGATTCTTCCGTGTGCATACATTTCCCATCTCATGTCATTTCCATAATTAGAATGCAGATCCCTTCCCTTTACAATACAGGGTTCAGAATGTGAGGATTTGATAGGAAAGTCTCCCCCTTCTTCCACTTTTCAATTCATTTGGATTCCGGAGATATGAATATCAGGGCAAATCCCAAATGCATATCCTGATCTTCAACAGAAAGAAAGAAAAAAGTCAGCATCCAGACTTCATAGAACCTTTTCAACTGCGCATCAAGAGGATGGGCTTTGACCACAGAAACGGAGCTTTTCAGTAGGTGTCCAGGCCCATCCAACCTGGTGCTCTCTGGCAGGGATGTCACAGGTAACTGAGTGGGTCTGGGAGTCCGACGGACTCTCCAGCATCTGCCCCACATTGGATTCAGCTCACTGGGCCACAACTCATTCATGGCACTGCTCTTCCAGTGCCTGGTGGCCCAACGAGCACATGGCAGCCATCTGTCCTGGTCCAAAGCCAAAATTGTTGTGTACAATGGAGGTTCCAGAAATTGCATATCTCATACCTTGCATAAATGGCATCAGTAATGGGTGCAGGCTATCAAGGGCTACTAGCCCTGATGGTTGTGTGCTATCTCCAGTATTCGAGGCAGTAAGCTTGTATGCACCAGTTGCTGGGGAACATGGGTGGGAAGGTGCTGTTGCACTGTGTCCTGCTTTGTTGGTCCCTGGACGACAGCTGGGCCAGATCTACACTGAGCAGATCTACACTTTGAAAGCGGTTTGAAAAAGGTATATGCAATGTGTCCTGGGCCCCAACAGTTGTCAATACCATTCTAAACCATTATAAAGCAGTAGTGTAGATTCTGCCCTGGTTGGCCACTGTAGGAACAGAGTGCTGGAATAGATGGACCCTCAGTCTGATCCAGCATGGCACTTCCTATGTTCTTAAGTTTTTTTATCTTATGTGAACTGCCCAGAGACCTTTGGCTATGGGGTGATATTCTCTCTCTCTCTCTCTCTCTCTCTCTCTCTGTGTATGACTATGCCTATAATCTTGTGTGAATGGGGCCTTTACGCACACCATTTATGCAAGGTGGGGTTTACACAATTTCCAGAGCCTCCATTATGCACAACAATGGAGGCTCTGGACAGAGCGGACAGGCTCACAGCCTTGTCATGCGCTAGCCATGACGCAAAGAAGCTCG
The DNA here is from genome assembly GCF_023053635.1 of Elgaria multicarinata webbii. Taxonomy (NCBI): domain Eukaryota; kingdom Metazoa; phylum Chordata; class Lepidosauria; order Squamata; family Anguidae; genus Elgaria; species Elgaria multicarinata. Next base: position 8,346,636 of record NC_086189.1, read on the forward strand.
TGCAGCACCATGGGCACGGGAAGGCGGTGCTCTCCAGCTCTTTTGGACTCAAACTCCCATCAGCCCTAGGCACCATGGTCAATCATAGGGGATAACTGGGGATTTGTAGTCCAAAACATGTGGAGAGCACCAGGTTGGAGAACGTTGATAGAGACTCCTTCCTATCTCTCCTATCTCTCCTCTCTCATCTCACACTATTGCCCCGCTTGTGCTCTCCGCTCCTCTGATGCCATGTTTCTCGCCTGCCCAAGGGCCTCTACTTCCCTTGCTCGGCTCCGTCCATTTTCTTCTGCTGCCCCTTACGCCTGGAACGCTCTTCCAGAACATTTGAGAACTACAAGTTCAATCGCAGCTTTTAAAGCTCAACTAAAAACTTTTCTTTTTCCTAAAGCTTTTAAAACTTGATTTTGTTCTGACTTTATACTGTTAGTTTTACCCTACCCTGTGCCTGCTTACCCTACCCTGTGCCTGTTTGCATTCTCTTCCCCTCCTTATTGTTTTACTATGATTTTATTAGATTGTAAGCCTATGCGGCAGGGCCTTGCTATTTACTGTTTTACTCTGTACAGCACCATGTACATTGATGGTGCTATATAAATAATAATAATAATAGATGAAGGACTGTCTAGTACTGTGATTTGAAAAGGGCTTCACAGCTGGAGAGGGAGTAGTTTGAAGACCCTTGATAATTTTGCCAGGCCATCCAAAGTAGCTTGGCAGGCTTGTGACTCCCCTGCTTTCTCTGCTGCCTTCCAGCCCCCCACAACAGCTTACCATCACAAAATCTCCCCCAAATCTGCCTTTCCTTTCCCCCATCTTTAATGGAGCCTGGGACTGGTGGTGGTAGAAGCAATGTAGCGAGCCAATGTGGGGTAGTGGTTAAAGCACTAGACTGGGGCTCCAGAGATCCAGGTTCTAGTCCCCCACTCAACCATGAAGCTCACTTTGGCCCAGTCACAGACTCTCAGCCTTAGCCTACCCCACAGGGTTGTTGTGAGGATAATATGGAGAGGAGGAAGTAGAGGGCCATGTACAGGGCCTTGGGTTCCTTGGAGTTAAGGTGGGATATAAATGCAAGAAATACATAAAAATAAATAAACTTGGGGTTCTAGGAAAACAAACAACCAAGCAAACAAACAGAAACAGAGTAGACCCTACAACCCTGAAGGGTACCCATGCTTCCTGGGTTGCATATAAAAATGGTGCTGCAACTACTAGCACCATCTTTATTCTTGGCACCTTCCAACTCCTTTGCCTATATTTCAACCCATAAAGGGCTACACTTGATGGCCTTATTGGCCCGTTCCAACTCTACTATTCTATGATTCCTTTGTGATGGCCAACCATAATCTTCTGCACACCACACATAACTCCGTTCAGCAGAAACTCCTGACTCTCTGTGTGACATTTTCAGGGGGGCTGGTGTGGCTGCCATGAGAAGGAGGGAGCTTGGATGCCCCCCTCCATAAATGCAGTTACGTTTATTATATTTTTATACTGCCCCATAGCCAAAGCTCTCTGGGTGGTTTGCAAACATTAAAAGAAAAACTCATTAAAAACCCATTATACAAAACACATAAAACCACAGACAATAAATATCTAAAAGCCATCAGCCAAGATGATCCAAGAATGAATTTAACCTCGTTGTATGTTGCCAAATGTCCGAGAGAAGAGGGCAGGTTTAACCTGGCGCTGAAAAGATAGCAGCGTTGGGGCCAGGGTGAGCCTCGTCAGGGAGGTCATTCCAGAACTGGGGGGCCACCACTGAGAAGGCCCTCTTGCTTGATACTGCCCTCTGAGCTTCCCTCAGAGGAGACACCCAGAGGAGGTCCTTAGATGTTGAGCATAGTGTGTGGGTCGGGTCATGCCAGGTGATTGTGTTATTGGGGTCTTGAGCCATGTAAGGCTTTATCGGACAAAGTCTTGAATTCAGCTCAGGAACATAGACAAAGCCCATGCAAGTGGGCCAATGTCAGTCTTGTATAAATCTGGACCCAACACATCACATTTTTAATTAATTTTAGGCAGTGTGCAAAGAGATTTCCAATCTGCCAGGCTTTTAATTGTTCTTATGCAAATTGTTTTTAACGGCTGGAAACTCAACTTGCTCTTAAAGGTCTTGTATCCTTTGGCATGGTTTTCTTTTCTTTTCTTTCTTTATTGCTGCTCTTTTAGCTCCGTTAAATATACTGCAGCTTTATTGACTTATTTTATGTTGATTTGTATTGTATTTTGGAAGCTGCTTCACACATTTTTTTTTTAACCCAGAAGAATCGATGTGTACATTAACAACAAAGGAAAACATTCAAATATCCAAGATAACATTTGAATTGAAGGCATATGTCTCCCTGACTGTGGGCCTTGCTAGACGAGGCCTTAGCGCGCTTTGTGGGCCGGTTTCCCTGCTGTGCGTCCAGATAACACACAGGGGAATCTGGCGCCAGGCCGCGCTGAAGCCTCCCCTAACGCGCCATAAGCAAAGTCGCTTACGGTGAGCCTTTTTCGCAGCCCTGGCCTCAGGCCGGAGCTGCGAAACATCTAGCTACTTCCGTGGCTTTTTGCGGCTACTCGCTTACTCGCGAGTAGCCACAGAAAGCCGCGGACTGGCCACAGCGCTGAGCGCTGTGCCCATCGGCCGGGGGAGATCCCAAGGGGGGGAGAGGGGCAGGGGGAAGGCCGGACCCACCAGGAGAGAGGGGGGAAGCCGGACATCGACGATGGCAAGGGAGGGGGCAAAGATCGGGGATGGGGCTGCCGAGGGAGGGGGGGAGAAGATCGGGGATGGGGCTGCCGAGGGAGGGGGGGAGAAGATCGGGGATGGGATCGGGGATGGCGGATGCGGGGAGGATGAGTGAGCAGGCAGGGGCCTATGGGGAGGGATCAGCAGTGGGTGGGGGGGCTAAATTTTTTTAAAAAAACCTTAACTGCTCCGCAGTCTTCGGGCCGCACATGGCCCCTTTAAACTGAAAAAAAATGGCGGACGCTGCAGGGGTCACGAGGTCCATGCGCGTCCGGCGTCTGGAAGCTCCGGGTGCGCGCGCTAACGTCAGCGTGCCGTCGCCCCGCCTCCCTGCCGGCTTATACCGGCAGGTCTAGCAAAGCCGCTTGTAAACTGGGTTTTACCACTGCAGACGCAGTAGGGAATCATATGAATGTAGCCTAGATGATGGAGAGGTCTATAGTGAGTGATGAACTTTCTATGAATGATGCTCTCTAAGATGACCAAGATTACAAATTAAAATTTGCATTTCATGCATTGTTGTGTGCATACCCACTAAAATATGATTTTTTGTACAATTCATATAATCATATAATCATAGAATAGCAGAGTTGGAAGGGGCCTACAAGGCCATCGAGTCCAACCCCCTGCTCAATGCAGGAATCCACCCTAAAGCATTCCTGACAGATGGTTGTCCAGCTGCCTCTTGAAGGCCTCTAGTGTGGGAGAGCCCACAACCTCACCAGGCAACTGATTCCATTGTCGTACTGCTCTAACAGTCAGGAAGTTTTTCCTGATGTCCAGCTGGAATCTGGCTTCCTTTAACTTGAGCCCGTTATTCCGTGTCCTGCACTCTGGGAGGATCGAGAAGAGATCCTGGCCCTCCTCTGTGTGACAACCTTTTAAGTATTTGAAGAGTGCTGTCATGTCTCCCCTCAATCTTCTCTTCTCCAGGCTAAACATGCCCAGTTCTTTCAGTCTCTCTTCATAGGGCTCTCTTCATTGGTCTCTCATCAGACCAAGGGTCCATCTAGTCCAGCACTCTGTTCACACAGCGGCCAACCAGCCGTCAGCTAGGGATGAACAAGCAGGACATGGTGCTACAGCACCCTCCCACCAATGTTCCCCAGCAACTTGTGCACACAGGCTTATTGACCCAAATACTGGAGATAGCACACAACCATCAGGGCTAGTAGCCAGGGATAGCCTTCGCCTCCAGGAATTTATCCAACCCCCCTTTGAAGCCATCCAAATAGGTGGCCATCACTACATCTTGTGGCAGTGAGTTCCATAATTTAACTACGCGCTGTGTGAAGAAGTCCTTCCTTTTATTGTTCCTGGATCATAGAATTGTCCCCTTAAATGCATTTCTATGCATTTTCACTCAAAATATGCATCTCTGTATACATTTTATGCCAAAAACTGCACTGTAAAATATGGAGAAGGGCTCCGTGTGAAGGGTAATTGTTTTTCCACCTTCCGTTTGGTCTGGGGAGTGTAAATTAGGCTTTGCCACTTAAAAATCAGGCCAAATGATTTTTTACCAGTAGTCCTTTCTAGGGATACCTAGTTTTATAAGTACTGTTCTGGAATGTCTTCTCTTGGGGTGTGGAAACAGAAGGGAACCAGAGAGCTGTTGTGGTATAGTGGCTAAAGTGTTGGACTGGGAGTTGGGAGATCCGGGTTCTAGTCCTTGCTCAGTCATGGAAACCCACTGGGTGACTTTGGGCCAGTCACAAACTCTCAGCCCAACCCACTTCACAGGGTTGTTGTTTTGAGGATAAAACGGAGAGGAGGAGGGGATTATGTATGCTGCCTTGGGTTCCTTGGAGGAAAAAAGGCGAGATGCAAAAATAAATAAATAAATCAAACTCTATATCGTAAAGAGTGGCCATGTAGTTTTGAAGAACACTGGTTCATTGCAATGGTTCTAGTGTGCATATTATTATTATTATTATTATTATTATTATTATTATTATTATTATTATTATTTCTTACAATTATTTATCCGTTCATGGTGGCTTACACAAACACGATGATACATTAATAATGCAAACATGAAATTACATTGATACATTATAATAAACAATATTAAAATGTAACAATAGGGCTCCTTCCCACAGGGCAGTTGGTGATAATGGCCCTGTAGACTGGGAAGGCAAACAGTGCCTGTGGTAGATTTCTTAATTTATAATGTCTCATTTAATTTATTTAATTTAATAAACTTAATTTGCACCAAGCTAATGGCCATTGCAATGCATAACAGTAAAACAAAGATAAACACACAGTAAAATGTCCAGTATCCAAATGAATCCTTAACACAAATATACTCAGTATGACCAAGCAAATAAAAACATTGAATACAGTTAGGACTAAAAAATATAGAATTTAAAACTCAGGATGCGATTTTGGCCCTCATTATAATGGCAGTTGCTAAAATTTTTACTGCGTTTGCTGTGAGTGACCAGACATAGAATCATAGAATCACAGTATAGTAGAGTTGGAAGGAGCCTATAAGACCATCAAGTCCAACCCCCTGCTCAATGCAGGAATCAGCCTTAAAGCATCCCTGACAGATGGTTGTCCAGCTGCCTTTGAAGACTTCTAGTGTGGGAGAGCCCACCACCTCCCTAGGTAACTGGTTCCATTGTCATACTGCTCTAACAGTCAGGAAGTTTTTCCTGATGTCCAGCTGGAATCTGGCTTCCTGTAACTTGAGCCCATTATTCCATGTCCTGCACTCTGGGAGGATCGAGAAGAGATCCTGGCCCTCCTCTGTGTGACAACCTTTCAAGTATTTGAAGAGTCATGTCTCCCCTCAATGTTCATGCCCAGTTCTTTCAGTCTCTCTTCATAGGGCTTAGTTTCCAGACCCCTGATCATCCTCGTTGCCCTCCTTTGAACACGCTCCAGCTTGTCTGCATCCTTCTTGAAGTGTGGTACCCAGAACTGGATGCAATCCTCAAGAAAAAGATTACGATTTCAAACCACTGGAAGTAGTGCAGTCCAAATTTCTTAGACAATTTGTTTTTGCAGTGCCGTGTTTTCTGCCCAGTTCTGCTTTGTGGCGTGAACGTGGTGTTATTTCTATCCACACACAGGCCTGGATGAGGACACTTACTGACTGGTTGTGGCTGTATTTCACTACTACGGGTCTTTTCCCCCAGATACTGAGAGACTCCCACAAAAGTAGCTCGATGAAAGCAGCTAATAAGAGGTAGACGTCTCAGCTTTTAACATGTGCTTTTTAGAAAGAAAGAAAGAAAGAAAGAAAGAAAGAAAGAAAGAAAGAATTGTTCCTCCTAACATTTATCATCGTTTCTGCCTCTCGGCTAATGAGCACCTAAAATGATGTTCTATTGCTTGTAATTCACCCAAAATTGTTCTAAATGACAGGAGTGGGCAAACTGACAGGTTAATATCACCTCTTGCTTTCTGGTTTGTTGGAAGGGGAAGGAGGTGAATTGATTGTGGGTTTAGTGGCCATCCGGGGTCCTTCAGAATTCAGATAATATCACTGCTGTATTAAATCAGCCATCTAAAGGTTGAAAACAAAGGAGGTGGGGTACAGAGGGGGAGAAGCAATCATAGGACTTGGTGCTTGAATCTAAAATAGGTCAGTGCTTAGTATGAAATTGCACGCGGCAAAATGGCCTCTCTCTGCATGAGAAGGGAACTTTTGCAGAGGCACAGCAGGGAGAAATTCAAAAGGTGAAGTGTTCCCCATCACAGCACCATATTTTCCAGTTCTACCAATTTGTATATTATGAGCCACGTTGAACACAAATGTTGAGATGTGGCATCTAAACTGAAGTCGAATCTAAATGAATATGTGGCCGGTGCACCTACCGCTAAACTGGTGTGTGGATCCATGCAGAGTTTGGGCTCATCTACACCAAGCAGGATATTCCACTATGAAAGTGGTATATAAAAGGCAGGAGCTGCACAACTGCTTTACAGTGGTATTGAAGAGCACTGAAAACAGTTGGGGCCCATTGACACATACCATAGACCACTTTCAAATCACTATATCCTGCTTGGTGTGGCTCCTGCCTTTTATATACCACTTTCATAGTGCAATATCCTGCTTGGTCTAGATTAGGGCTTCGTCATATGGAGCACCGGTCATCTGACTTCTCGAACACCAACCACCATCCTACCACCATCAGTCTTCCTTAGGCAGCTGTAGGGTGGATTCCTGCCTTGAGCAGGGGGTTGGACTTGATGGCCTTAGAGTCCCCTTCCAACTCTACTATTCTATGATTCAGGAGGTCCCATTGAGCCAGACTGAGTAGGCAGTCCAACTCATCTGGAGAACCTCCAGAGCACCCTGTCAGTGCCCGACTGCTGCTTCTATTATTATTATTATTATTATTATTATTATTATTATTATTATTATTATTATTATTATTATTATTATTATTTATATAGCACCATCAATGTACATGGTGCTGTACAGAGTAAAACAATAAAATAGCAAGACCCTGCCGCATAGGCTTACATTCTAATAAAATCATAATAAAACAATAAGGAGGGGAAGAGAATGCACCAAACAGGCACAGGGTAGGGTAAAACTAGCAGTCAGAACAAAATCAAGTTTTAAAAGCTTTAGAAAAAAGAAAAGGTTTTATCTGAGCTTTAAAAGCTGCGATTGAACTTGTAGTTCTCAAATGTTCTGGAAGAGCGTTCCAGGCGTAAGGGGCAGCAGAAGAAAATGGACGAAGCCGAGCAAGGGAAGTAGAGACCCTTGGGCAGGTGAGAAACATAGCATCAGAGGAGCGAAGAGCATGAATGGGGCAATAGTGTGAGATGAGAGAGGAGAGATAGGAAGGAGCTAGACAGTGAAAAGCTTTGTAGGTCAACAGGAGAAGTTTATATTGGATTCTGAAGTGAATGGGAAGCCAATGAAGAGATTTCAGAAGTGGAGTAACATGGTCAGAGTGGCGAGCCGAGAAGATGATCAGCAGAGTGGTGAACAGAAACCAACGGACTGATGTGAGAAGAAGGAAGGCCAGTGAGAAGAAGGTTGCAGTAGTCCAACCGAGAAATAACCAATGCATGAACAAGAGTCTTGGCAGAAGAGACAGATAACCTTCTACATGCAAATGCCCCCGATATGGGGGGGGGGAACCACATCAATTTATTTATTTATTTATTTATTTATTACATTTTTATACCGCCCAATAGCCGAAGCTCTCTGGGCGGTTCACAAAAAGATCAAGAAGGTCAATGCTTTTGTCTAACACCCCCCAATGTCCTGGTATTATGGGATTGGGTGACGAACAGAGAGAGAGAGAGAGAGAGAGAGAGAGAGAGAGAGAGAGAGAGAGAGAGAGAGATGGGAAACATTAGTACATCATGGATGCAGAGTGGGGGGAGGCAATTTGAGTGGGCCTGGGGTGATGGTCGGGAAGGGGGGCACTGGACAAAGTCCCCCACCTGCCTTCCTCCTCCTCCTCCTCCTCCTCCTCCTTTGCTTTTGGCTCCTCTGTGCGCCCCTGGCGGCAATTTTTTTTTGGGGGGAGAGACTGGGCTCCCTTCCTCCTTCTCTGTCTCCCCCACCCCATGATATGCTCCACCCCCCGCCCCGCCCCTGAGCAGGGATGAGGTAATCCGGGAAGCCTCACTTGCAAATTAAAGCCGGGCAGGACGTTTCTATGAATCTATGAAGAGCCATGCTGGATCAGACCAAGAGTCCATCTAGTCCAGCACTCTTTTCACAGCTGTTGACCAGGAACCCACAAGCAGGACATGAGTGCAACAGCACCCTCCCACCCATGTTCCCCAGCAACTGGTGCATGCAGGCTTACTGCCTCTGATACTGGAGGTAGCACAAAGCCATCAGAAGTAGTAGCCATTGACCTCCTCCTCCTCTTCCTCTTCCTCCTCCTCCTCCTCCAGGGATTTGTCCAACCCGATTTTAAAGTGATCCAAATTGACATCAGGCTTTGTGTTGAGTTGCTTTGTTTTGTACGGCATGAGGGCTAAACCAGCATGAGGACTGGAGGCATGGGAACCAGTAGAGAGTGAGAGGGCAAAGGCCAATGGAGGGAAGGAAGCTTCCAGACAGTTCTCCCACTACAAAACTGGTCCAGAGATCTCACAGGAAAGCTTGAGAAACATAGTTCAAGCAGGATTGGATTGGAGAATATGGATGGGATAGGAGAATATGGATGGGATGAGAGAATATGGTCTTTTAAGAGCGCATGGACTTGGGATGCACATCGGTAAAATGCCATGCAAAAAACTATCTTAGATCATAGAATCATAGAAGAGTAGACTTGGAAGGGGCCTCTAAGGCCATCGAGTCCAAACCCCTGCTCAAGGCAGGAATCCACCCTAAAGCATCCCTGACAGATGGTTGTCCAGCTGCCTCTTGAAGGCCTCTAGTGTGGGAGAGCCCACCACCTCCCTAGGTAACTGGTTCCATTGTCATACTGCTCCAACAGTCAGGAAGTTTTTCCTGATGTCCAGCCGGAATCCGGCTTCCTGTCACTTGAGCCCATGATTCAATGTCCTGCACTCTGGGATGATCGAGAAGAGATCCTGGCCCTCCTCTGTTTGACAACCTTTCAAGTATTTGAAGAGTGCTATCATGTCTCCCCTCAATCTTCCCTTCTCCAGACTAAACTTCTTGATGCAACCCCACTTGGTGTGTGTGTGTGTGTGTGTGTTTGCAATTATTTTCTCCATAGCCACCTCTACCTTGATAATATTGAGGGAAGAAAAAGACATGACTGAACGTAAGGACCTCACCACAGTAGAAATTTATGCATCTTCTCTACTGTTAGGAACAGTGAGATAGCTACCTTAGGTGGAAGATGTTTGGAGGCAGGAAGCAGCCATGAGGTTTTGTCGAAAGAGCTCAAGGTGGCCAGCCCTGTGACCCACCTTAAGCTATCCTGCTGCAGTGGAGAATTCATCTGCCCGTCTTCTCATCTTTGTTGGAATACAGCAGCCTGCCACAACGTGGTACCTTCCAGATGTGTAGGACTGGAACTCCCATAATTCCCAACCAATGAACATGCTGGCTAGGAATTGTGGGGAATCAATGAGCTGTAGTAAAGATTCAGTGGTGTTCTCTAGCTTCCACTAAGAATGGATGGTTTCTTAAAAAATGAACACAGTTGAGGCCTAGAACCTCTAACTACAGTCAGTCATCTTAACAGTAACAACAACAACAATAAAATCAATGGTATCAATGCCAACTTAGATGCCATAGTTGATACAGGCCCAATGGATGTAACTTTGACCCTTGCTTGTCCAGTTATAATGGATGCTTTTCAATTTGCACAGTCCAAAGCCCAGAAACATCAGGTGGTCCAGGATGGTGTGGTCAGACTATTGACTGTGGCCAGTTACAAGGAACACATGCCCCCCTGTTACAAGAACTTCACTGGTTACCAGTCTGTCCCCCTCCCCAAATCCTGTACACAGTGGTGCAGATATCGGCTGGCTGAAGCTTGAGAGAGTGGACAAGATGGTACTCTGCCATCCTTGGCACAGCCGCCTGCTGTAAAATGCAGGCAAAGGTTCTGTGAAAAGGGAATAATTAATATTTGCCACTGGGTCATCTTCCCAGAGACAGCCTAGCAAGAAGAAACTCTGTTACAATTGATGGATGGGTGGATTTTATAGTACTTCTCATTTCTACAAAAAAAACCCTCAAAAACAAAACAAAAATGGAATTCAAAACATCATTACAATCATGAGTAAAACTTAACTAAAACAAATGCATGAGAATACAATGAAAAACACAGTAATAACAGAATAAAAACAGCCCCCCACCGGGCAGTGATCTGTCCATAACAATGGAAGTATGGACAGTTCCTCCTCTCCTAGATCACCATCACCCCACCCTACACAGGAGACCAGATCTAAAGTGTCTCCTGCTGAACGAGTAGACCCATGGAGGCCATGAAGTCCTAGCCACTTGTGACAAGAGAGCCTCAACATGTGTGGTGATTCCAGCCCAACAAGCCATGGAGACTCCAGCACCAACCCAGAGACAACGGCCTTAGCTAGACTTAAGGTTTATCCTAGGATCGTCCCGGGGTCATAGAATCATAGAATCATAGAATAGCAGAGTTGGAAGGGGCCTACAAGGCCATCGAGTCCAACCCCCTGCTCAATGCAGGAATCCACCCTAAAGCATCCCTGACAGAGGGTTGTCCAGCTGCCTCTTGAATACCTCTAGTGTGGGAGAGCCCACAACCTCCCTAGGTCATCCTTGCCTGCTCCTGGGATATCCCGTGTGTCATTTACATGAACAGGGATGACCCCAGGATGATCCCAGGATAAACCTTAGGTCTAGCTAAGGCCAATCTTGGCTGGCTTAGAAAGGGAGACTGTTGAGCAGTGGGGAGAATAGTACAGCAATGCAATCTCTATTCGGTCCCAAACACCCATCTTCAGATACACACATGCAAAACTGGAAGGCTGTTGAATGGGGCACCTGGACATGGAGATGGAATCATGATACAGAACTGTGACTCTGCATCCCTGCCCCCAGGTCTCTCCAGCTGCAAAATGGTGGGCAAAGCTGGGAGAGGATTACTCATCCAACCAGGCCTATTCAAATTTGCAGACACAAAATTGGGTGGGATAGATAGCCAATACCCTGGAAGACAGAAACAAACTTCAAAGTGATCTTGATTGGCTGGAGCGCTGGGCTGAAAACAACAGGATGAAATTTAGTAGGGATAAATGCCAAGTTCTACACCAAATGCACAACGGGCATTACTTGGCAAGACAATACTACAAGCGAGAAGGATCTTGGAATTGTTTTAGATCACAAGCTGAATATGAGCCAACAGTGTGATGTGGCTGGAAAAAAGAAAAAAGAAAAGAAAAGAAAAGAAAAGAAAATGCTATGTTGGGCTGCATTAATAGAAGTATGGCTTCCAAATCACATGAGGCATAGCTTCCCCTCTATTCGGCCCTGGTTAGGCCTCATCTTGAGTACTGTGTACAGTTCTGGGCACCCCACTTCAAGAAGGACACAGACAAGTTGGAGAGGGTTCAGAAGAGGGCAATGAGGATGATCAGGAGTCTGGAAACAAAGCCCTATGAGGAGAGATGGAAAGAACTGGGCCTGTTTAGCCTTGAGAAGAGAAGGGCACATGATAGCACACTTCAAGTCCTTGAAAGGTGTCACACAGAGGAGGGCCAGGATCTCTTCTTGATTATCCCAGAGTGCAGGACACAGAGTAATGGGCTCAAGTGACAGGAAGCCAGATTACAGCTGTGTATCAGGAAAAAAACCTTCCTGACTGTCAGAGAAGTACGACAACAGAATCAATGACCTAGGGAGGTGGTGGGCTCTCCTACACTAGAGGCCTTCAAGAGGTAGCTGGGCAGCCATATGCCAGGGATGGTTTAAGGTGGATTCCTGCATTTAGCAGGGGGTTGGACTTGATGGCCTTGTAGGCCCCTTCCAACTCTACTATTTCATGATTCTTCAAGTTTTAGAAGTATTACGCCACTGAATAACAGCTGTTAGGGAACATGGGCAGGAGGGTGGTCTTGCACTCATGTTGTACTTGTGGGCTTCCCACGGGCATAGAATCATAGAATCATAGAATAGCAGAGTTGGAAGGGGCCTATAAGGCCATCAAGTCCAACCCCCTGCTCAATGCAGGAATCCACCCTAAAGCAGCCCTGACAGATGGTTGTCCAGTTGCCTCTTGAAGGCCTCTAGTGTGGGAGAGCCCACAACCTCCCTAGGTAACTGATTCCACCGTCGCACTGCTCTAACAGTCAGGAAGTTTTTTCTGATGTCCAGCCGGAATCTGGCTTCCTTTAACTTGAGCCCGTTATTCCATGTCCACTGTTCACACAGTGGCCATCTGGTTGGCCACTGTGTGAATAGAATGCTGGAAAAGATAGGCCTTTGGTCTGATCCAGCATGGGTCTTCTTGCATTTGAAAAATGTAAGGAAAAGTTGAAATTCGGAAAAGTTCTGAAACACCCGTAGGGCAGTTCTGAATCTCTGCAAAGAGGCAAGGAAGTTAAACATCCCCGTAGTATGTCCCTCAAAGGATGATTAGCTTTACGGACTTGTCCTTTAACCCAGCAGTGACACATTAAATCACCAAAAAGTTTCAATAATTCTTACTGTATCTCCATGGAGATGTGCACCATACGGAGTTAATTAGTTACACAACAAAACAATCAATTAGTTCCTTAATTAGTTTTTCCTGGGGAAATGATAACAAACGCAAACAATGTATTCAAACAAATGTCCAATCCGCATTGATGGTTTAGTGGCCGCGTGAAAGAGGCTTCAAGCTGCGTCGTCTTTGCGTGGTTCGATTTATTCTGGACGCATCGAGAGAAAACGCCAGCCGCCGCCCAGCCGCTACCTTTAATCTTGAGGATCAATTATTTACAATATCTGAATACAATAGAGGAGAGGATGGCGGGGAACTTCTCATTAAAAAGAGGGCGGGGGGAATAGAGAGAGGGAATAATACAAAATCCCTTCAGCAAGAAGATCACGGGAAGCCCAGAAAGCTGTGGTGCAGCAATTTGTGAGGAGAAAAACACTCTTGCAATGGTGGAATTGATTGAGTTTTCTATGCATTATTGCAGCCCTTAAGGATCAGGTAGGATAACTGGGCCTTCATTACTCAAACAGATTAAGAAGATCAATCGAGGTTGTCTCATCCATTAATTTAAGAGCTAACAGTTTGGTGTAGGGAATGCAGCTAACCCAAGAGATGGCACAGATGAAGGCTGGATTGTTAGATCATGCAACACCACCGGTTGCAGGAAAATTAGGGATGTGAACTGATGACGCCCACATCAGTTCACATCTGATGTGGGCGTCATTTATTCGCATTCATAGAATCATAGAATAGCAGAGTTGGAAAGGGCCTACAAGGCCATGGAGTCCAACCCCCTGCTCAATGCAGGAATCCACCCTAAAGCATCCCTGACAGAGGGTTGTCCAGCTGCCTCTTGAAGGCCTCTAGTGTGGGAAAGCCCACAACCTCCCTAGGTAACTGATTCCATTGTCGCACTGCTCTAACAGTCAGGAAGTTTTTTCCTGATGTCCAGCTGGAATCTGGCTTCCTTTAACTTGAGCCCGTTATTCCGTGTCCTGCACTCTGGGAGGATCGAGAAGAGATCCTGGCCCTCCTCTGTGTGACAACCCAAAGACAAATCATGATACACTTGCACTCCAAAATCTACACTTTCCTGAGCATTGAGTTCAAGTTCAGCAATGAAAAAATATGCACAATAATTTTGTTTATTAAGGAAAAGTGGGCCTCGTGTGCATGCCTTAGGGGAAAGTGTGAGCAAAATCACTTTAGTCTATGGGCAAAGTGCATACATTTTTTTAAAAAAAGAAATGTGCATTCATATGCATACATTTGTAAATTTGCATACAAAAGCGGTGTACAATTGAAGGAATGTGCATTATATACGTGTATGAATTTTCGTGGTGATTAGAACTTCAGCAACACAGTTTGCACATCCATATGGAAATTGGACAGAATAAATTCAACTGTAGGAATCTGGTGAACCGGACAAAAAACGATTAAGGGTACAATCCTATTCAAGTTTAGACAGAAACCAGTCCTGAACTCCCACCATGGCCTAATAAGGTTATTACCCAGCTATAAATTTTGGAATAGTTATATTTCTACTGGAGGCTGGTGGCTCTGAATTTGAATCCATTCTGGGCTTCAGTCAGAACTTTTTTTTTTTTAAAAAAAAAAATCTATCGAAGGTGCTGAATCCTATCCCTGAAATAGGTTCATCACCTTGGATAGCTCCTGACTGAAGCCCAGGCTGGATTCACAGCCCTTCCAAAATGGGAGTCACTAGCCTCAACTGTATACTGCTTCTCTCCCCATGGCTCTAGTCTTTATAATGATGCCTTCTGCATGCCATGCAGGACATGAAGTCCAATCTAGACTAGCAGGACACAGAATTTTAGAATGATCCCTTCTAAACCGGCCACTTAATTCTGTCCTCCCCCCTCCTGACCCCAACGGTGAAAGAAATCCCAGCAAAACAAAGCTGATATCCTACCCCACGAGGGATCCCTTGGTAGACAAAACACTCCTCATAGGAAAAGGGGGATAGAATTTACAATGTCAGAAATAAATGTGCAAAGTGTGCCTGAAAGCCATTTTAAATCTTGGGAGTGCTCTCTAAAATGCCGCTCCGCCGACAGCCTCCTGGTTAGAATGCAAATATATAAGCTTTGCCAAAGTGACCTACGCTAAGTGGTTTAATGCAAGAGGCAGCGATCAGCTCATGAATTCTGTATTAGGCACCACCGTTCCATGATGTTGCAAGTGTCTTCCTAATAATGAAACCTCAACTTATTTATCACCATCTCTCAGGCAACGAGCGTAAATATTTTCAAACTAAGGGTGGCAGGGTGGGGGATGAAAGGAAATTAACTGGTTGCTTTCGAAGCTTCTCTTTGATTTGCCCCTTTTACCGTTTAACATCGCCTAGGTCATCTTTACACATGCAGACGTGAATTAATACTGCAGTATAGCGGCCTGCTTAATTGACACGATGTATTTCTTTGCAAGGGAAGACGACGACGAAGAACTTCCAATGCACTATAGAACTTCCCAAGCTCTGCAGGTTTTTAGACGTAGTGAAATCACCTTAGCAGGCACTCAATAGCCGTTCACCCAGGGCCAAGCTATATGTTAAACCGGAGCTCTGAAGCTGGAGCACTCAATTCCTGCACCTGTTCACAGGGGATGTGGGCTGTGCAATTATTTCCCCATGCGCTTAAAGTGGCAGGGAGCCACAGCAACGGCCTACGGACTGGTTGGGCTGCCATGGCCTCCCATAATGTTCCATTTGGATTGATGCCACATCGTGACACCCTCCTTTCCCTATTTTGAGCAGCCAGGAAAGTTGCAGTAAATTCATACCCTCATAGTAAGCCAGCTACACCCCTCTCTGGACAGGGATAACCTGGCTTCGGTTGTCCATACTCTGGTAACTTCCAAGTTAGACTACTGCAATGCGCTCTACGTAGGGCTGCCTTTGAAGACGGTTCGGAAGCCGCAGCTCGTGCAAAATGCAGCGGCCAGATTGATTTCGGGAACCAGAAGGTTCAACCATAGAACACCTACTCTGGTCCGCTCACACTGGCTGCCTGTATGTTTCCAAGCCCAATTCAAGGTGCTGGTTTTGACCTGTAAAGCCTTACACGGCTTGGAACCACAATACCTTATGGGACGCCTCTCCCAACGTGAATATACCCGGTCACTACGTTCAACATCTAAGGTCCTCCTCCGAGTGCCTACTCTGAGAGAGGCTCAGAGTGTGGCAATGAGGGACAGGGCCTTTTCGGTGGTGGCCCCCTGACTATGGAACGATCTCCCTGATGAGGCTCGCCTGGCGCCAACGCTGCTATCTTTCCGGTGCCAGGTTAAGACTTTCCTCTTTGTCCAGGCATATGGCAGCACATCTTAATCACCCACATGTTTATTTTAAAATGGTTTTTAATGCTTTATGTATGTATGTTCTACGTTTTAGAATTTTACATTTTGTATACTCATTTTAATCTCAATTTTAGAATTTCTGTAAACTGCCCAGAGAGCCCTAGCTATGGGGGCAGTATATAAATGTAATAAATAAATAAATAGTATTAATAGATGAAGCCAGCTCATCTCTTTTATGGGAAGCTCTCCTTCCTCCTAACTTATTAAAATTTTCGCTGTCCCCAAATATTCTCTGAAGAATGCCTCTCCCTTTCACAGAGTACCAGTGGCCCCAATAGAAGTTGTGGGGTGGCGATTTTGGCCTAATGCTAATTCATAGCATTCTATTGAATTATTCTCAAAGCAGCTTGCATTCATATTAAACCAACCAACCTCATATACCCAACCCAACAATCCTTTGACCTGTAACAGATAAGAACAGGTACATAAAAAGCACACGAAGACTCATTATGGTTGAGATGAACGGCTTATCTACTAGTCCATATTGTTCCCACACTAGCCAATTAAATGCTTCTGGGAAGCCCTATTTCTGTTCCCCAACAACTGCTACTGCCCAGGGAGCTTCAGCTATTGGGCAGGATAAAAATGCAATAAATCAATAAATATTATTGAGAGGCGTATAGTCCTGCAACATAATATATTGTTATGGTTCTTAATCCACAGGTGTTTGTTTCATTCAGTGGGTTCAGAATTGGGAAGGGGTGAAGACAGGTCCCGGGTCATGTTGCTTTATTGATCTTTGAGTTCCATCCCTCCCAAATTCTAGCTTAATGAAGCCCGTTTCCAAAAATTAATTCCACGATTGTTTCCTTCACTTTGTTTCTGTCCAACCTGCCCCATACATTACTGATGTCTACAGGCACATTAAAAGTCATT
Organism: Elgaria multicarinata webbii; assembly: GCF_023053635.1. Taxonomy (NCBI): domain Eukaryota; kingdom Metazoa; phylum Chordata; class Lepidosauria; order Squamata; family Anguidae; genus Elgaria; species Elgaria multicarinata. The sequence goes on from NC_086189.1 coordinate 8,363,718, forward strand.
GCCAAAAAAAAAGAAGAAAAGGTGAAGCAAGCAAGCAATGCATGGTTCCACAAAGACTATTTTTATGCAGCATCTCATAAATGCACATAGAATCATAGACTGGTAGAGTTGGAAGGAGCCTATAAGACCATTGAGTCCAACCTGCTGTGTGCTCCTGTGTAGTGGCATAACACCACACAAAGAGAAGTTCAATATGTTTTGGACTTTAATTCCCATCAGCCTCAGACAGCATTGCCAGTGGTCAGGAACCATGGGGGTTGTAGTCCAAAACATGTATAGGGTGCCAAGTTGGGGCAGAGTTTGCAATGAACCCAGGATCCCAAACCATGGATGGATCCTAATTTGGGATCCTGGCTTGATTGCCAACTATAGTTTGCTGGTTCTGGGAAAAATGGAAAACTAGGGGCATGTCTACAAATAAGGGTGTAGTGGGAGGGAGGAGGAAGGACCACAGACTTACCTGCTTCCTTGATCATCCCCCAGCGTTTGTATGGCCGTGTGACATCCCAGAAGGGAAGAGGGACATGCAGGTGCCATTTTTTTTGGTGAAAAAGTAAGTAAAACAACCCCCCCCAAACTCTGTCCAACCCCCTCCTGCCATCCCAGGGATGGTGAAATTTATTCCACCCCACCCCCATGGGCATGGAGCTATCTCCTCGCACCACTCCATGCCCATTTGAGGACCCAGCCGCAGTCCCTGGGGTTGTCCTTGGATGGCGGAAAAAAATGTGAAATCCCCAGTTTCAGTTATCCTGAGGGAAGTCTGTGGTCATCTCTGGTTGACCCCAGGATCCCCTGAGTGTCATTTCGATGCACAGGGATGATCTAGAGATGACCCTGGGATAAATGAATGGAGCAGACGTGCCCTAGGATGTGCTGCAAGTCAGAAGGAGCGCTACCTAATATTTTACCTTTGTACAGAAAGGAGGGAGAATGGCAGGAGAGCATGTGTGAGCATCTCAGTGGCTTACTCACCATCGTCCAAAGCATGGTTCATAGGATCATCTGGATGGTGTGTTTATGGCCACACTTGCTCTTTGTAGGAGTTCTTAATAACATTTTCAGGGATCTCAAACTTTGGAAGCAAACTTCTCTCTCTCTCTCTCTCTGTCTGTCTCAACTGTCCTCGCTTTTGAAACGTGGAGTGGCGTGGGGAGTGCAGAAGGTCAAGACGTCGGAAGCAGAGACAGCAGGGGGAAAAGAAGAAAATGTCAGTTCTGCTTTTATTGTTTTTATGATGCTACTTAGGCCCAATAAAATGTGTCAATTTTCGATATAAACAATCGGAGGGCGGTCCAGTACATTGCGGTGACATTACTGAAGTGTGGTGCTCCCTGCTGGGTTGCATTTCTGGCTGGTATTTAGCTCACTGATGTCTCTGGCTCTGAAGGCATCCTTAAGAATTCTCCATCGCAAATGTCCAGGGGCATTTCATTACTCTTTCATTACTTCCCCCCAGTTAAGATTTGCTCCAGTTGTTCCACCTCTATCCATCCCAATCCTGAAATTAGGAATGGGTGAAGTTTTTTTTTAGCTCCTTTGTAATAAAAATGTGCCAGACAAATTCTCAAACGTCTCCGTATTCCAGAGAGACAAATAGCTTGCGAATGAAATCTTTCAAATGTGGGAAAACCCAAAATGGACAGCTTTGTCACTCAGGGTCCAGGGTTTTGAGTGGTTAGCTATAAACTGTCTGGCTTTGAATCCCTGTCTATTCAACCGTGTTAGTGCTTAAATATGGTTGCCACATCTTTTTTCTGTTACAGGCTCTTCACCTTTAACAGGTATATGGCAGGCAGGTACAACGTGGTCCTCCCCATGCTGGCAACATACTGACGTAACATACTGAATTTGGCCGGTGCAGATAGCTGGAAATTTTTGTTTCAGTTCATTTTTGATCAGAATCTCCGCCAAATCCGTATATTTCTTTATGTTTGGGATAGAAAGAACTTGATTTTTTTTAAAAAAAAGTGATTGTGGGAGAAAGTGAAATGGACAGATTCAACCATTCCTACCTGAGATTTATATTATTATTATTATTATTATTATTATTATTATTATTATTATTATTATTGAATGAATAGATGTGTCAATATTGGTTAACAAAATAATAATTGGAAGGGGCATGAAAATAATTTCGGTCAATAGAATTGTGGTTCAGTCAATTCTGAATTATTCCTTAATTGCAAAATGGCGGCCTTTCTGGGATCTGCCATGCTTCCCCCAATTTTGCTTACAAATCATGGTTCCATGAATGATTACTACCCATCTTTACGATATATAGAGGGGGGGGAACCTAAACGGCTAAAATTCCAGGGTCCCTGATATTAGATACTCAGTCCCACCCTTCTTAAATAGCTCTGCTTTGCCCAAGTGTGTGGTGCACTTGAGGACTTGACGGAATGTTTGCATTCACTGAGATTACCCTTAAAAATGTAAACGTCTACTCAAACTTTAAACTTCAGTGCATTGTGTTAAAAAGAGGAAGTTTAACATTGTCACAAACCTTTCACTCAAGCCAGTTTTAGAGCGGTATACTCACAATTTTTTGTGAACCGGTTTTTGTGAACCGCCCAGAGAGCTCCGGCTATTGGGCGGTATAGAAATGTAATAAATAAATAAATAAATAAATACTGCATCACTAATAGTAACTATGCAGAAGGGATCCTTCCTTGCAGAGGGATTTCCATTAGGGATGTGCTCCGCTCCGATTAGGAGCGTAGAAGCAGTAGCGGATTGGCCTGCTCCGCCTTACCCAGAGGCGGAGTAGGAGCGGACCGCGGACCCCCTAGAAGCAAGGCGAAGAGAAGCGACCATTTTTCGGAGCTCCGAGTTCAGTCGGAGCGCTCCGGTCGCCATCTTGAAAACATTTCGCCATAGGATTGCATTGCGGCAAATAATCGCGCATAACTACGTTGTTTTTGAAGCTATCGTTCTGGAAATTCTTGTGCACAGAGAGTCGTGGATGGGGGTCATTTTGAGACCACTCTCACCTCTCTGCGTGCTGTGGTTCACGTGCAATATTTTTTTAAAAATCGGGGCAACCGCGGGGCTCAAACTGCGTTTCGGCTTTTCGCCCATAGGATTGCATTGAGGGAAAGAATCGGGGATAACTGGGGGGGGGTTTAAGCTATCGTTCTGAAAATTCTTGTGCACAGAGAGTCGTGGATGGGGGTCATTTTGAGACCACTCTCAACTTTCTGCGTGCTGTGGTTCACGTGCAATATTTTTTTAAAAATCGGGGCAACCGCAGGGCTCAAACGGCGTTTCGGCTTTTCGCCCATAGGATTGCATTGAGGGAAAGAATCGGGGATAACTGGGGGGGGGTTTAAGCTATCGTTCTGAAAATTCTTGTGCACAGAGAGTCGTGGATGGGGGTCATTTTGAGACCACTCTCAACTTTCTGCGTGCTGTGGTTCACGTGCAATATTTTTTTAAAAATCGGGGTTTGGGTTTTTTTTTTTTATTATTATTATTTTTTTGGAAGCGATGACAGGCACATTCAACTCCCAATCCTGATGAGAATTCATCTCCTCAGAAAGCATCCTCCTCCAATCCCAGCGTTGGAGGGGGGACTAAGGCAGACCCACCCTGAGAACTTTCTGTTTTGTGTCTCTTTGTGGGTTGGCGTTCGTGGAGGGAACACTTACTTAGCTAGTGCTCCTGCTTTGGAGATAGATTAATTTAATATAGGTTTAGTTTGGCGCGTGTGTGTGTTTGTTTGCTTCTTTCTGACTTGTAGCTTAGTTTGCCCTGTGTTTTCCCCTTACTTTGATTTAATATAAACTTTATTTTTGAATTTTGGAGTGTGTGGTTGGGTTGGTTGCCCCCCCCCTTCCCTGTATTAAAGCCTGACTGTTCTGCTTTTGTGAAAGCTTTCTTTTGAAAGCATACACACACTTTTTGTCCCATTTCCCTACATTTATATTCTTAAACATATTTTATTATATTCTTTCACATAGTCCATTAGTATATATTCTCATACATATTATATTAGTATTCATATTTTGTTCTTCTTATAGTAGTGGTTGGTTCTTTTTCCCCCTCCCCTCTCTTAAATCCTGATTGTGTTTCCTTCTATCTTCTATATACCAAATATACCAAAAAAATTGGATTCTCTTTTTCTTCTCTGTGTAACTTCGACGGAGTGGGCTGCTTTTGTCAAGTTCAACAGGCAGCCACAGATTGAGCATTTTGGGGAAAGCATACGCACACCATTTCCCTATTCTTAAACATATTATTATTATATTCTTTGACATAGTCTTAGTAGTCTATTAGTATACATTCTCATACATATTAGTAGTAGTATTCATATTTTGTTCTTCTTATAGTAGTGGTTGTCCCATTTCTTGTCCCATTTCCCTACATTTATTAGTAATATTCTAAAACATATTATTATATTCTTGTAGATATTCTTAGTAGTATATTCTCATACATATTAGTAGTAGTATATTTTATTGTTCTTGTCCCATTTCCCTACATTTAAACATATTATATTCTTCTTATACATATTCTTAGTAGTACCTTATACATAGTATTAGTAGTATTAATATTTTGTTAGTCATCATGAAAAGAGAAAGCAGGCGTGCTGAAAGCAGCAAGGCTCAGTCTGCCAGCAGGGCTTCCTCTCCTCCTGTGAAACTCAAACGGGCAACTCCTTGGCTGACTGCTCCAAAACAGAAGCAGGACAAGCAGCAGGCAGAGCCACTCTCTTCTGCAACTTGTGCCCGGCGTTCTCTTTTTGAGGGTGGGAATGGGAAAAGTGCCCGTTTGCAAGAGGCACGTGGCAGCAGTGCCATTAGAGGAGGAGGAGTATCCCCAACTCCTTCATTCTCCTTTCAGCCCACGAGCCCGCTGATGGACCTAGACGAGGTCCTCAGCACAGTGGAGGGGGGGGAGGAGGAGGAGGCGGTGGGCCTCCAGGATGTGGGGGCTGAGGAGGAGCAGCAGCAGGCCGAGGCTCTCTCCCCAGTCTCATCCCACACCCCTGTTTCTGTGGCAACACCAGAGAGCTCAGGCGGGCAATTGGTGGTGTCACCACAGAAACGAAAGACAAGCATCGTGTGGGACCACTTTGAGTTGGGAGCGGATCCCCGCTTTGCTGTCTGTCGCCACTGCAAACTCAGCCTAAGCAGGGGTTCATCGACAGGGCATTATGGAACCAGCAGCATGAAGATGCATCTTCATAGGCAGCACCAGGCGATCTTGCTGGGGAAAGAGGCGGGCAAGGCGACTGGTTCCAGGGGAAAGCCGAAGGCTGCTGCTGGCACTGCCACTCTAAGCTCTCCATCTCCCATCCCCACAAGGGTTAGGCAGGCAACCCTGCAGGACATGGGGTGGGGGAAGTATTGACCCACAAGATGGCGTTTTCCAATGCCCACCCAGGGTGCTACTGTGTTGGGGCATCTGCCGGGACTGACTCCTCCCCAATACTAGATCTATGACATGTCACTCTGCCTGCCCCTCTGCTAGCCTGTCCTCCTCGGTGACCGACTCGCTGGGATGGTTTGCGTTTGCAATGCGTGACTAACTGCAATGCTGGCTTAGAAACCAGCCATCACTTCCTTGTGCCCCCAGAAATGCCCGCAGCCTGCCTGCCTGCCTGCCCGCCTCCCCCGGGGTGCTGCTGTGGTGGGGCATCTGCCAGGACTGACTCCTCGCCTACTCTGCCTGCCTCTCTGCCCGCCTGGTGCCTGGTTTGCTCCCAATCGTCCTCCTCTGTGCCCCTCAAGGCGTAACTGCTGGCTTAGAAAGAAACAACCAGCCATCTTTGCCTCACTTTGCGCCCACTTATGGGTTGGTTTGCTATGCGTTAGTGCTCAAGCCATCCTTGCGGCACTACAATGCATGCTGCCTGCCTGCTTTCCATTGATGGTGCTATATAAATAAATAATAATAATAATAATAATTCTCCCCTTCCCGCCTTGCAGCGATGGTGTATGTGTCTTGCTTTGACTAAGGGGAGAAGTCCTTCCTGCGCTCACTTAGACTTTATCAAATTCAATAATCCCTTTTTCAAATGTGCCAGAAGATTTAGGGTTATCTCGTGGCATGTTGGGATTGCCTTGGAACTGGCCCCATTGAGCTGTCTGCAATTGCAACTTTAAATCCCTGACATACTGGAGTGTTCAAATTTCAAAAGTTCCCCTAACATCAGGGGATGATGGGATTGCCTTGAAACTTGGTGTCCATGGGGACACATGGGTAAGCTGTCATGGGACCAAAGGATAGGTTTCTAACGTGCAAATTGACGTAGTTGTAGAATGGGACTTGATTTGGGGTGAGTTAAAAAGTTTAAGCCGCGCCAAAAATCAGGGGATGATGGGATTTGCTTGCAACTTGGCGTGCATGTGGACACATGGATAAGCTCTCCTGGTGCCGAGTTTGAGGTTTCTAACATGCAAATTGACGGAGCTATCCCAAGGGGTGTGAATGGGGTGCCCGATTTTCATAAATTCCCCAAAAATCAGGGGATGATGGGATTGCCTTGAAACTTGGCGTGCATGTGGACACGTGGATAAGCTATCATGGTGCTGAGTTTGAGGTTTCTAACGTGCAAATTGACGTAGTTGTAGAATGGGACAATTTGGGGTGAGTTAAGCCATGCCAAAAATCAGGGGATGATGGGATTTGCTTGCAACTTGGCGTGCATGTGGACACATGGATAAGCTCTCCTGGTGCCGAGTTTGAGGTTTCTAACATGCAAATTGACGGAGCTATCCCAAGGGGTGTGAATGGGGTGCCCGATTTTCATAAATTCCCCAAAAATCAGGGGATGATGGGATTGCCTTGAAACTTGGCGTGCATGTGGACACGTGGATAAGCTATCATGGTGCTGAGTTTGAGGTTTCTAACGTGCAAATTGACGGAGCTATCTAAAGGGGTGTGAATTAGGGTTATGGGAGGTGCGTTAGAGGGTAGAGCCGCGCCAAAAATCAGGGGATGATGGGATTTGCTTGCAACTTGGCGTGCATGTGGACACATGGATAAGCTGCCCTGGTGCCGAGTTTGAGGTTTGTAACATGCAAATTGACGGAGCTATCCCAAGGGGTGTGAATGGGGTGCCCGATTTTCAAAAATTCGCCAAAAATCAGGGGATGATGGGATTGCCTTGAAACTTGGCGTGTGTGTGTATACGCCCATGAGGTGTCATGGTGCCAAACGTGAGGTTTCTAACTTCAACGGAAAAAAAGTTGTTTACTTTTTTAGCTTTCAATGCAAGCCTATGGGGGGGCAAAAACGGAGCTCCGGATCCGATCCGGAGCTCCGGGCGGAGCGGAGCGGAAGTGGGCGGAGCGGGGGCGGGGCGGAGCGACCCGCTCCGAAAAATGGCGGATCTGCAAGTGAAGCGGAGCGGGGGGTCCGTGCACACCCCTAATTTCCATCTCTCTCAGGCAAAACCAAAGGAGTCACTGATGCCTGCATGCTAGGCTCAGAGCAACGTCCTGGATCTCATGTTTGAGGGAAAGGAAAGACAGCTTCTTCCTCTGTGTGGAGACCTAAAAACCTTTCTCAAAGCCAGTGACCTCCCTCCTATTTTAACACATCCAAGTCCATAGGTCCAAATCATCTTCTAGGCTGGGTAGGCCTGCCGGAAGAGATCAGACTTTATAGCTTTTTTAAAAAATTCAGAAAGACTGTTAAGTTGGTGAATCTCTCCCGGCAGGCCATTCCACCGTCTGGGAGCAGCAGAAGAGAAGGTCCTCTGGGTAATGGTTGTCAGACTAGTTTTTGCTGACAACCTTTACCTGGGAAGAATTAACTCTGGGAAGAGTTAATTCTTCCCAGAGGACCTGAATGTGTGGGGCAGATTGTACGGGAGAAGGTGATCCTGCAGGTAACCTGGACCCAAACCATGTAGGGCTTTAAAGGTAATAACCAACACTTTGTACTTCACCTGGAAACTAAGGGCCTTGCTAGATGAAGGTTTAGCCCGGTGCGAGGCCCGGGCTCCCTACTGTGCATCCAGATGACACAAAGGTGATCCCGGGCTCAGGAAGGGCTCAAACCTCCCTGGCCCCGGGGTAACTGGCACCACTTTTGGCCCAGTTTTTCTGTAGCTGAGGCCAGGGCTGTGGAAGGTCTAGCCTCTTCTGCGGCTTTTCCCAGCTACGCCACTTACATGTGAGTAGCCGGGAGAAGCCGCGCCCTAGGCACAGTGCTACACAGGAGCACTGTGCCCATCGGGCCTGGGGGGGAAATTACTGGGGGAGGGAGGGAGATCGGGGCCAGGGGGGGAAATCGGGGGGGGAGAGATGGGGGCTGGGGGAAAGAACAGAGCTGGCAGGAGAGAAGGGGGGGGGGAAGAGTGGAGCCAGGGTGGGGAGACCGTGGCCAGGGGGTGGGAAAGGAGATTGGGGGCAGGGGGGGAGCGGGGAAGCCTTTTTTTTTAAAAGAAAAACCCACTTACCTGAGCGCTCCTGCTCTGGTCCCTTTAAAACATAAAAAAATGGCGGACGCAACAGGGCTTCCTTAACCCTGTCACATCTGACGTCTTGCTAGGAGCGACAGCGCACGCTAGCTGCAGTGCAAGTTGGTCCCTCCACATGCCCGGATTCACAGGTAGGTCTAGCAAAGCCCTAATTGGCAGCCAGTGAAGTGATTTTAAAATTGGTGTAAGATGGACACCCCTGGGTGTACCGGTGACCAACCTGGCTGCCATATTTTGAACTAGTTGAAGTTTCCGGACCAGGCCCAAAGGTAGCCCTATGTAGAGCGTATTGCAGAAGTCGAGCCTCGAAGATACCAGCACGTGCATGACTGTCTTTAGGTCTTCCAACTCCAGGAAGGGCCGCAGCTGGCGTATGAGGTGAAGCTGATAGTAGGCACTTCTTGCAGCATTTCTCAACCTATATTTCAACCCCATTGCACTGAACACCAAAGTAGTAGTAGTAGTAGTAGTAGTAGTTATGTGCCTTCAAGTCGATTTTGACTTACGGTGCCCCTATAAATGAGTGGCCTCCAGTTGCATCAGATCTTTTAACTTCATGGCCTATCTTCCTTTCTGGAGTTAATCCATCTCTTTTTTGGTCTTCCTCTTTTCTTTCTACCTTCTGCTTTTCCTAGCTTTATTGTCTTTTCCAATGAGTCATTTCTTCTCATTATATATCCAAAGGGTTAGGGTTACAACATTTTTACTTCTAGTGAGAGTTCAGGCTTAATTTGTTCTAGATCCCACTTATTTGTCTTTCTCAAAGCCCACAGTATTTGCAAAACTCTCTTGCAACACCACATTTCAAAGGTGTTGATCTTCCTCCCATCCCATAATTAACTTTATTACGGTTGTAATGGAATTGCTGCGTTTGGCTTAGCAATTCCCCAGCCAGAGAAGGGGGGTCTGACTCAGCCAGCCCAGACACACGCCCCTTCACTGCCACTTGTTAACCTTTTCCAGTCTAGGTTCTCAAGGAAACCACACCACACTCCAGAAGTAGGGACCAAACACTTTTATTCTTGACACCACACACTTTCATAAGGGTCCACACATTACGGTTAACACTTAAGAGGTTTTGGGGAAAAAGACGGACAAAGGAATGACACACATAGGACAGCAGGGACTAAAACCTCACCCTTTCCTTTCATGCGCTCAAGCCTAACAGAATTTGCACTCACTCCCCACTTAACCACCCCCACCAGCTGTAACTCCGGCAAGGTCCCTTGCCCAAATTGTACCCAAACCTATTCTAAAACAAAACAAAACACTTAACTCTGCAACTCAGCCTTTGTTGCTCACCCCGACTTGGCTTTATGCCACTCGAGCTAAACTCCTTCCCTCAGCGGCCATGTGGGGCCTCTGCCATCCAGCCGGTCCATCCTGGATGCTCTGACTCACCACACACACACTGGCCTCCTAACACCCACAGGAAAGAGGCCGGACTCTTAGGTGCTTTTTATCCCTTTCTGGAACCCCCTTGTCACCAGACCCACCCTGACCAATAGAAACCCCATAGCAACCCACACCTCTCCCAAAGGGAGGGGGGAATGCTCCCAGACATTGCACAGCTGCAACTTGTACTAGCCCGGGGAGGCGTTATCAGATGCCAGGCACTTCTCGTCCAGTGCGGCCTTGGCATTTCCCTTACTACTTCCTTTTCAGACACAAAGAAACCCCTCTCCCTCTCCCTAGAATGAAGCAAAAGATGTTCTCTTAAAGGAACCATAGGCTCAGCCCATGACAACGGTCACCGACCAGACTTTACACATACAAGAGAGTCGGGCAAAATTACATACAGATTTGAAAAACGTGCAGCAGAATCAATTCCGGAGTGACCTTATTCTCATAGCATTCAAAAAGAATTTTGCAAAAGCCTTGATTGTGTCTCTGTCCTCTGTGGTCCTGAAGCCCTGAAGAAGTGCATTAATTTCTAAACTGGTGTCAAGTAATAATTCCTCTCTAATCGTTGTATAAAAACAACAACAGAGTAAAACGTGGACAACCGATTCAATTTCATTGCTTCCACATGGCCACAAGCGATCGTGAGAAGTGATTTTCTGAAACCTGCCCTTCAATTTTTTGTCATCGTCCAACTTTCTCATCCATACATGGAGATCAGAAATTATTATTATTATTATTATTATTATTATTATTATTATTATTATTATTTATTTATTTATTTATATAGCACCATCAACGTACATGGTGCTGTACAGCGTAAAACAGCAAATAGCAAGACCCTGCCGCATAGGCTTACATTCTACTAAAATCATAGTAAAGCAATAAGGAGGGGAAGGGAATGCAAACAGGCACTGGGTAGGGTAAACAGGCACAGGGTAGGGTAAAACCATGGGGACATTGGTGAAAAGTATTTGGAGAAAAGTCTACTAAAACTTTTCCTTTTTTCTAGGAGGGCACATAAAATAAAATAAAAATCTCAGACATTTTCTCAGAAAAAAAAAAGTTTTGTGACAAATTTTGGTTCAGCTCTAACCATCATAGCCTGGTGAGTTGATACTTCCTTACTCATAGGATAGTAACTCAGGTCTTTCTGATGCCCCCTCCCTAAGTGAATCCTTTGTGTGGAGATACTATATCTACAAGTTGATTGGACCCAAACTTTCCTTTTTCTTTAGAGGTTTCTGGTCTCTTCTGTTTCTCTGGGGGCTTGGGGGAATGGGTCACTCCCTATATGAGAAGATTGATTCCTTGTCACATAAGTTCAGCGGTTAAGAAAAAAGGTGCTTGTCCTGTTTTCCACACCTGTCACATTGACTTCTATAATGAACCCGTTACACAGACCTCGGAAATGGATGGAAACCTCATCTGACAGCCCTTGTCAAATGAATAGTCAGGAAGCCGGGGACAATGTATTCAAGGCGGTGAACTTTCAGCGCTTATGTGGACAACGACAAGGAACTCGGGCACAATTCTGAGATTGGAGCAGGGGGACAAGGGAGGGGGAGAGGAAGGGATGGGAAAAAGTAGGTTTGTGTTGATGTATTTGTCCGTGTCCGTACTTGAAGTATATCTGTGCATGGATAGATAGATGCAGATTTGTGTGTTCATTTATCAAGACAATTTGCACCTCGCCTTCCACTGTTAATACACTCAAGGCAGCTTAGGGCATAATACTAAAAGAAAACAGTTCTACAAATACATGAAATCCACTCAAGGATAATTTGGAGAACTCACTCGTACTCGTGGGACCAAATAGAGGGGGGGGGATTGGATGCATGATGAAGAGGCAAAGGGCCTAGGGAGGAAAGGGGGATCTTGTGATATGCTGATTGTGAGATCCTCCCTCTGGATTCACACGTGCCTGGGGAGGAAGCAGGATGTTGCAGTGGGGCCAGTTGCACAAGAGCGAGGCCCCGCTCCACCAAAAAGTAAGGGGGAAAAACAATTCCCCCCGAAATGACCCACAAGCCCCCTCCCTGCCATACCATATCATTGTCACTTGAGGCTCAGGTGACCTCAGTGGCACGGAGCGCCTTCTACAAACTCCGGTTGGTGGCCCAGCTACGCCCCTATCTAGACAGGGATAACCTGGCTTCAGTTGTCCATGCTCTGGTAACCTCCAAGTTAGATTACTGCAATGCGCTCTATGTAGGGCTGCCTTTGAAGACGGTTCGGAAGCTGCAGCTCGTGCAAAACTCAGCGGCCAGATTGATTTCGGGAACCAGAAGGTTCGACCATAGAACACCTGCTCTGGTCTGCTTGCACTGGCTGCCTGTATGTTTCCGAGCCCAATTCAAGGTGTTGGTTTTGACCTATAAAGCCTTACATGGCTTGGGACCACAGTACCTGACAGAACGCGTCTCCCAATGTGAATATACCCGGTCACTACGTTCAACATCTAAGGTCCTCCTCCGGGTGCCTACTCCGAGAGAGGCCTGGAGTGTGGCAATGAGGGACAGGGCCTTTTCGGTGGTGGCCCCCAGACCATGGAACGATCTCCCTGATGAGGCTCGCCTGGCACCAATGCTGCTATCTTTCCGGCACCAGGTTAAGACTTTCCTCTTTGCCCAGGCATATGGCGGCACATCCTAATCACCCACATGTTTAGTTTTTTAACGGTTTTTAATGCTTTATGTGTGTATGTTCTGTGTTTTAGAATTTTAAATGTTGTATACTTGTTTTTATCTCAATTTTAGAATTTCTGTAAACCGCCCAGAGAGCCCTGGCTATGGGGGCGGTATATAAGTGTAATAAAATAAAGAAAATAAATACCAGGGGGGGTGAAATTGCTGCCACTGCCGCCCCTGATGGACAAGGGGCTGTGCGGCATGGCTCCGTGCCCATTTCTGGTGCCGCACTTATTCATGAGTAAGCGGGCATCAGGCGGGACAAGCGTCCACACCTCCCATGGTCTCAAGATGGTGCTGGAACCATGAGGAAAAAAACCCAGGGTAATTGGGGAACCACTTATCCCAGGAAAATGGATGGGTTGTCCCTGGTTTCCTCTGGGATCCCCTGTGCATCATGTGGATGCACAGGGATGACCTAGGGATGACCCTGGGATAAAAGTCCCATGTAGACATGTCCATAGGAGATGGAGTGGAATTCTTCTCTGTTGCTCCAGGGGGCAGAACTAAAACGAAGGGGTGGAAAATGCAAGGAGGCAGGTTTCAGCTAAACATCCATTGGTGCTCTTTGAAGGAGCCTTGAAGAGCATTGGATTTATTTAGTTTAAAGGGTGAGGATTTGTGTGTGTTTTTTTTGGGGGGGGGGAATATGAATTTCGTCCTATGGAGAATAGCTGTATAACTGGCTTACACCTGGCAATGATGATTATAATATTCCTTTTTAAAATAAAATAACATTTAAAATAAATATTCTACCCTGCCTCTCATTTCCCTTTTGCATTATTGCTTCGCTCTGGCAACATTTACGTTGTAAAATTTAAAAGGCTCCGGAAAGGCAGTAAAGAGGCATGGGGCCTCAATTGGACACTCGTTTTCCAAACGGGCCGGTGCAATGTTGATCAGGGTAAAGGACTGATGTAAGCTGGTCAGGAAGGAGCTGTTATGATTGGCAAATCTGTCTGGACTGTTGGGTCAGGGATGAAGCGGCCGCCCAAAATGGGGTGGAATCTGGTGGACTCCCACTTAGAGATGTGAATGTCTGGGGGAAGGGGAAAAATGGAAATATTGAGGGGGGGGGGAACCATCCCCCCCACAATTTTTCTGAAGCCTTTTTTGTGTTTGTTTTTCAACCCATAAAATCTGAACAATTGGGGGGGATGAAGAAAAATGTATTATGGAATGTTTTAATTTAGTTTAAGATAATAATAATAATAATAATAATAATAATAATAATAATAATAATAATAATAAATTTCTTACCCACCTCTCCGATTGGATCGAGGTGGGGAGCAACAGCAAGCAAAAAATACATGAAATACTGATTAAAAACATAGTATACACTGTTAAGGAAAATTAAGGGGGGAACCCCTGGAACCCCCCCTGATGGCCCTGGACTCCCCCGCCCCAGCTTATTCCCTCTGATGACCCCCACTACTCATGGGGAGGAGGGAAGAAGCCAGGACGGGCACCCACATCGCCTTCAGTCCTCGGGATTATCCCGGGACTACAGTTAAACTGGGATAACAGGGAAATGGGGGATCATCCTGCCTGGCTCCCAGGACCCCCTGTGCATAGGGATGATCCCTGGAAAAATGGACAGTGTAGGCAGGGCCAATGTCTCATCAGATAAAAGGAGAAAATGGCCTCATTAGAGCAACACAGGCTATGTGGAGCTGTCCACGGTCCTGATATGTCCACTCTCAGGTGATCCTTTGTCTCCTGCTCATGGTAAGGATAGGACATAGAAACGTCTGGCTGGGGACATAATACTGCAGTGCGAAACTGCAGCAGATGCTGAAAATGTTCAGACTGCCTCTCTCTCTCTCTCTCTCTGTGTGTGTGTGTGTGTGTGTGTGTGTGAGAGAGAGAGAGAGAGAGAGAGAGAGAGAGAAATATATGCAAATATATTTGATGTTAGTACCTGAGGCTCTCTCTCCTTTCAAGACTATTTCCAGCTCAGGAGATTTGATGGAACTTTTTCCAAGAAGCAGATGCCTGCATAATTTTCTTCCCCAGATTCAAAGCCCATAAGGTAAACTTGGAAATGCGACTAAGTGGCCGGCTTGCCAATAGCTTTGTTTCTGCAAGATTCCAAAGGCTTTAATTTCCTGTCGCTCCAATCCATGTTAAAGAGGATAAAACATCTGGAAGTGTATATTTCCATTTGGTCGAAGGGACTCAGAAACAACCTGGACAGCCTTCACAGGTAACTGTTTGAAATTTGGGTTACGGAGGGAGAGAAGAAGGAAACTGATCCGTGATTCAGATGGGGAGCAGCAACATGAAGTCCCCACCACCACCACCACACAGATATGCACACAACCGAATGGGATTTGATTACAATGCCAGGAAGCAGCCCAAAGGCTCAAGACAGCTCAACTTTCCTTCTGGTGTGTGTGGTCTCTCTTAGGCAAGAAAATGATGGCTGCTCTGTGTCACGGATTCTATACACGTTTACTCAGAAATATGCCCCACTGAGTTCAACAAGCCTTTTCATAGAATCATAGAATCATAGAATAGTAGAGTTGGAAGGGTCCTCTAAGGCCATCCAGTCCAACCCCCTGCTCAATGCAGGAATCCAACTCAAAGCATCCCTGACAGCATTTGTGTGTGTGTGTGTATGTGTGTGTGTGTGTGTGTCATTGTTGTTGTTGTTTATTCGTCCAGCTGCCTCTTGAAGGCCTCTAGTGTGGGAGAGCCCACCACCTCCCTAGGTCATTGGTTCCATTGTCATTCTGCTCTAACAGTCAGGAAGAAATTTCCAAAACCTCCAACACTGAACACAACGGAGGCTTTGGACGAGGGCTGAGGGGCTCATGATATCATTGGATGCTTGCTGAGCCTCAAAAGAAGATTGTGCAGTGGCATGAGTGGGGGTGGTGGATGGCGGCAGTGGTGGGGTGAGTGTCCAGCTCATCTGACGTGGTTGAATCCATCCATCCATCCATCCATCTATCCATCCATCCATCCATCCATCCATCCATCCATCCATCCCTAACGGCTAGTTTTCTGTTTCTTCCGGAAATCATGCAGATTAAGCTCTAAAGATTGAGGGTGCCCTCTAGGTATGGATGGAAAGATTAGTTCAGTCTGAACACACACACACACACACACACACACACACACACACACAGAGAGAGAGAGAGAGAGAGAGAGAGAGAGAGAGAGAGAGAGAGAATTGGGGGTCATTGGCCAACTT
Source organism: Elgaria multicarinata webbii (assembly GCF_023053635.1). NCBI lineage: Eukaryota > Metazoa > Chordata > Lepidosauria > Squamata > Anguidae > Elgaria > Elgaria multicarinata. Next base: position 8,379,439 of record NC_086189.1, read on the forward strand.
TATCCATCCATTCATTGTTTATTTATGCTCATCTCTCTTTAGTGGCTGATTTTCTCCAGGTGTTGTGAGAAGTAAAAATGGGTGAAATTAATAGCTAAGCAGACCACAGGGATGTTTGAATCAGCAAAAGGTGACATCACAAAAGTTCTTCTATTTCCACCTCGAAGATCATTCTGACTCAAATCTGTATCAAATTGTGAGATCTTTTTTTTCTTTTCTCATGAAAATCCATGCATATTTCCATGCTTATTTTTCCAAAGGTTTTCCCCAGTTGTGCACATCCTTGAAATGAGTGCATTGTTTTCCCATTGATTAAAGTATATTTTTTCACATTCCTCAAATAGACACATGTTGTAGAATGCATTTGTGTGTGTGTGTGTATGTGTGTGTGTGTGTCATTGTTGTTGTTGTTTATTCGTTCAGTCGCTTCCGACTCTTCGTGACTTCATGGACCAGCCCATGCCAGAGCTTTCTGTTGTTATTATTATTATTATTATTATTATTATTATTATTTATTTATTTATATAGCACCATCAATGTACATGGTGCAAAACAGAGTAAAACAGTAAATAGCAAGACCCTGCCGCATAGGCTTACATTCTAATAATGTTGGCCATTGCCACCCCTAGCTCCCCCAAGGTCAAGTCCGTCACCTCCAGAATATCATCCATCCATCTTGCCCTTGGTCGGCCCCTCTTCCTTTTGCCTTCCACTTTCTCTTGCATCAGCATCTTCTCCAGGGTGTCCTGTCTTCTCATTATGTGGCCAAAGTACTTCAGTTTTGCCTTTAATACCATTTCCTCAAGTGAGCAGTCTGGCTTTATTTCCTGGAGTATGGACTGGTTTGATCTTCTTGCAGTCCAAGGCACTCTCAGAATTTTCCTCCAACACCACAGTTCAAAAGCATCTACTTTCCTTCGCTCAGCTTTCCTTATGGTCCAGCTCTTGCAGCCATATAGAATCATAGAATAGCAGAGTTGGAAGGAGCCTACAAGGCCATCGAGTCCAACCCCCTGCTCAATGCAGGAATCCACTCTAAAGCATACCTGACAGATGCTTGTCCAGCTGCCTCTTGAAGGCCTCTAGTGTGGGAGAGTCCACAACCTCCCTAGGTAACTGATTCCATTATCGCACTGCTCTAACAGTCAGGAAGTTTTTCCTGATGTCCAGCTGGAATCTGGCTTCCTGTAACTTGAGCCCGTTATTCCTTGTCCTACACTCTGGGAGGATCGAGAAGAGATCCTGGCCCTCCTCTGTGTGACAACCTTTTAAGTATTTGAAGAGTGCTATCATGTCTCCCCTCAATCTTCCCTTCTCCAGGCTAAACATGCCCAGTTCTTTCAGTCTCTCTTCATAGGGCTTTGTTTCCAGACCCCTGATCATCCTGGTTGTCCATGAATCATGACGATCTTGTTCAGTTGACACACCATAATAATAATATATTTATTTGTTACCCGCCTCTCCCTCTGGATCTAAGCCACAGTGGTTAAATATTTTGAGCTAAACATTATGGCTTAGCATGCCGTGTGAACCACTCCTAATCACGGTGGCTACATAACCATGGTTTAAACATGCTCACTAACCATTTGCTGCAAAAGGGTTAGCGGCCTAACCATGGCTTAGCGTGTTGTCTGAACCGACCCATCACAAGTTCAGAAATGTTCGGGCTTTGCTGGCACATTGCGTTCATATCTGTGTCCAATGCAGAAGGTGTGAACTGGGCTCATCTTGTCCAAAGTGAACTGAAACACATTTCTTGTACAACCTTAGCAGACAGATGAGCAGAATTAAACTGCAGAGGGGGAAAAAGGTGGATTTGGGGCTTCCGTTGCACGCTACCACTTCAGCTCCGTCCTTCAGTGGCTGATTTACACGACGCTTCTTTTAATGCAGTGAACCAAGATCTAAGACAGGCTTTTCCAAACCAGATCTTTCGGACTACAACTCCCAGCATTCCTGACAATGATTCAGGCTGGTGGGGGGGCCTGATAGGATTTGAAGTCCAAAACACCTAGAAGGCACTAAATGACCGCTCTAAGGTCTGTACCAGATGTTGCTTTTTATGTGGTTAAGCAACCACATCTGGGGTTAAAAAGGCCACGCATGGGAGGGGCAATGTTCATGAAGGCCGCAACATGTGAGTACGTTTACCCCCTCTTCCCCAGCTTTGATCCCAAAGATACTCCCTATGGTCACATTATTTATTTATTTATTTATTTATTTATTTAGAATATTTATATACCGCTCCCCATTGAAAAATTTCGGAGCGGTGTACAAGGTAAAATGAAAATAAAAACAGAATAAAAACAGTTAAAACAAAATTTAAAAGAAGCAAAAACAGAAATCCAAGGCTGCATGTTAAAGAAAGGCTTCTTGGAATAAAGATGTTTTCAGGAGGCGCCGAAAGGAGTACAAGGTCGGAGCCTGCCTGACCTCCAGAGGCAGGGAGTTCCACAGGAGGGGGGCCACCACGCTGAAGGCTCTTCCCCTGGTGGATTCCAATCGGAGGATGGATCTATGTGGAACCAGCAGGAGCAGGCCCTCGGATGACCTCAGTGACCGGGCAGGTTGGTAGGGGAGAAGGCGCTCTCTCTCTCAGGTATCCTGGTCCCAAGTTGTTTAGGGCTTTGTACACAAGTACAAGAACCTTCAACCTGGCCCGGTAGCGAATAGGCAGCCAGTGCAGTTCCCTCAGCAGAGGAGTTACATGCTGGAAAGGGGCCGCTCCAGACAACAGCCGAGCTGCAGCATTCTGCACTAGCTCCAGCTTCCGGAGCAGCTTCAAGGGCATTAGGGTTCATACTGCATCCATGCCACTTCTGGAATAGGAGCATGCGATCCAAAACTCCAGTACAAGGAGAAATTCAGGTGAGTAGAATTTCTGAAGCAACCCTATTTTCAGGGGATTGGTGTGTGTGTGTGTGTCAGTTGATGCTTGTGTAAAGATAATTCTGCACATTCCCCCTAAGACTTTTTAATTTCCTCCTTTCTTTGGTTTTGTAATCTTGCTATAGTCTTCTTTCTTTCTTTCTTTCTTTCTTTCTTTCTTTCTTTCTTTCTTTCTTTCTTTCTTTCTTTCTTTCTTTCCTTCCTTCCTTCCTTCCTTCCTTCCTTCCTTCCTTCCTTCCTTCCTTCCTTCCTTCCTTCTTTCTTTCTTTCTTTCTTTCTTTCTTTCTTTCTTTTAAAGAGAGAGGTTGGGAGTAAGTTTTGTTCTACCTAGTGAACAGCCTCAGGCTATGAGCAAAGAAGCTGAGATTTCACAGCGTTAAAAAAAATAACAAGAAAAGCGTGCCAAGCAGATGAAAATATGTGGGAACACACACACACACACCAGCGACAAGGTTTCTGGCTGGTAGCGCAAACAAAATCCCAGGTCAACGTGTGTCGGCTGCAAAGGCTGTGCTAACAGGGCGTTCTGCTGACAGCCACAGGCTATGGAATGGAAACAAATTGGGACTGTCCGTCTAACTGTTTCAAATGCAATGTCAATGCTCATGTCTTCTCCCCTGCAGTGCTGTGGCTAATTTCAGACATGGTATCTTGTGGCACCCGTAGACTAGGACAGTGTATATTACTTAGGGTGGTGGCGAGCATCTGGCTGAGTCCAGGAGGCCAACAGAACCCTTCATGTCCACCCCCTGGACACCGTCATAGAATCATAGAATAGCAGAGTTGGAAGGGGCCTACAAGGCCATCGAGTCCAACCCCCTGCTCAATGCAGGAATCCACCCTAAAGCATCCCTGACAGGTGGTTGTACAGCTGCCTCTTGGAGGCCTCTAGTGTGGGAGAGCCCACCACCTCCCTAGGTAACTGATTCCATTGTCGTACTGCTCTAACAGTCAGGAATCATTGTCACTTGAGGCTCAGGTGACCTCAGTGGCACGGAGTGCCTTCTACAAACTCCGGTTGGTGGCCCAGCTACGCCCCTATCTAGACAGGGATAACCTGGTTTCAGTTGTCCATGCTCTGGTAACCTCCAAGTTAGATTACTGCAATGCGCTCTACGTAGGGCTGCCTTTGAAGACGGTTCGGAAGCTGCAGCTCGTGCAAAATGCAGCAGCCAGATTGATTTCGGGAACCAGAAGGTTCAACCATATAACACCTGCTCTGGTCCGCTTGCACTGGCTGCCTGTATGTTTCTGAGCCCAATTTAAGGTGCTGGTTTTGACCTATAAAGCCTTACACGGCTTGGGACCACAATACTTGATGGAACACCTCTCACAACATGAATATACCCTGTCACTACGTTCAACATCTAAGGTCCTCCTCCGGGTGCCTACTCCGAGAGAGGCTCGGAGTGTGGCAATGAGGGATAGGGCCTTTTCAGTGGTGGCCCCCAAACTATGGAATGATCTCCCTGATGAGGATCACCTGGCACCAACGCTGCTCTCTTTCTGGCGCCAGGTTAAGACTTTCCTCTTTGCCCAGGCATATGACAGCACATCTTAATCACCCACATGTTTAGTTTTTTAACGGTTTTTAATGCTTTATGTGTGTATGTTCTGTGTTTTAGAGTTTTAAATTTTGTATACTTGTTTTTATCTCAATTTTAGAATTTCTGTAAACCGCCCAGAGAGTCCTGGCTATGGGAGTGGTATATAAGTGTAATAAAATAAATAAATAAATAAATAAATAAATAAATAAATAAATAAATAAATAGGAAGTTTTTCCTGATGTCCAGCCAGAACAGTCAGGCACGCTCGGCTCACGAGGCCCCCATGAGCGCATGGCAGCTGCCCGCCCAAACTGGTGACATAGCGCACTTCCCCTCTACGTTAATGGCAGCTGTCATTAACACGGGGGGGGGGGGAGCGAGCAATTTCTGGAGCCCCCAATACCAGCACTTTGAATCAGGCCCGGACCTGGACTGGCAGCCAATGAAGCTGGAAAAGGACTGGCGTGATGTGGTCTCGCCGGCCAGTACCTGTTAGTAAATGGGCTGCCCTGTTTTGTACCAGCTGAAGCTTCCGGACCGTTTTCAAAGGCAGCCCCACGTATAACCCATTGCAGTAATCCAAACGAGAGGTGATCAGAGCATGGATAACTGTAGCTAGGCTATCTCTGTCCAGATAAGGGCATAGTTGGCATATCAGCCTAAGCTGATAAAAGATGCTCTTTGCCACTGAGTTCACCTGTGCCTCAAGTGACAGTTCTGGATCCAAGAGCACCCCCAAACTATGGACCTGATCCTTTAGGGAGAGTGCAACCCCATCCAGGACAGGGCAAACATTACCTTGCCGGACAGATGAACCACCTGCTAACAGTATCTCCATCTGTTTATGTATATTTTGGGCACAATTTGTGCTATTTACAGAATTTTTAGCCAAAACCTGCATAATTTGTGTAAATTGCTGCCATTATTCGCTTAATTTTGCACATATGAACTGTTACTCGCTTAATTTTGCACTTAAGAGTTATTCACTTAATTTTGCACATATTAAGAGCATGGGGAAATAAGAAGTGCACTGCTGGATCAGACCAAGGAAGAGCCGACACTGAAGGATCAAAAAGCGACATCGCTGTGAACGCCTGCCCACCACAAGCCATCTGTGGATCACCCTCGTTATCTGCTTTATTGTCCAATTTACGAAGATTTAAGATGAGATTTGTTCAGGGACTTAAATCTGCCATTAGGCAGTTCTGATGGATATTTGATTAACTTCTTACTGGGGGACAGATTGCACCAGGTTTCTGAAAAGGTGGCCCAGTTTGCCTTCAGAGCAGCAGTTTTAAGGAGAGAAATTTGCGATAAGCTGATCTGTATTGATGAGTAACCCATTACAGTTGGGTTTTAACATTATTTTAAACTGATGTGTATTTTACTTTTGTTTCTATGTGTCCTGTTTCTTTGTAATGGCTTTTGCTACACAAATAAATTTGTAGTGTTGTTGTGGATCAGACCGAGGGTCCGTCTAGTCCAGCACTCTGTTCACACAGTGGCCACCCAGCCATCAAAGCAGGACATGGTGCAACAGCACCCTCCCACCCATGTTCCCCAGAAACCTACTGCCTCAAATACTGGAGATAGCAACAGAATGTCTTTCTAAGATTGTTAATAGTGACTGAGGCCATAGCTAGACCTAAGGTTTATCCCTCGATCGTCCAGGGGTCAAACCTGTTCATCTAGGTGACACACAGGGGAACCAGTGCTCAGGCAGGGGCGAACCCTGAATGATCCCAGGATAAACCTTAGGTCTAGCTTTCTAAGTCACTTAGAAAGTCATTCTGTTGATAAGAAGATTTTTGCAGACATCTTCCAAATCACGGGAGGTACTGGTTCCTTTCTATTCGGCCCTGGTTAGGCCTCATCTAGAGCATTGCTTCCAGTTCTGGGCTCCACAATTCAAGAAGGATGCAGACAAGCTGGAGCATGTTCAGAGGAGGGCAACCAGGATGATCAGGGGTCTGGAAAGAAAGCCCTATGAGGAGAGACTGAAAGGACTGGGCATGTTTAGCCCAGAGAAGAGAAGATTGAGGGGAGACATGAGAGCACTCTTCAAATACTTAAAAGGTTGTCACACAAAGGAGGGCCAGGATCTCTTCTCGATCCTCCCTGAGTGCAGGACACGGAATAATGGGCTCAAGTTACAGAAAGCCAGATTCTGGCATGATATCAGGAAAAACTTCCTGACTGTTAGAGCAGTACAACAATGGAACCAGTGACCTAGGGAGGTCGTGGGCTCTCCTACCCTAGAGGCCTTCAAGAGGCAGCTGGACAAGCATCTGTCAGGGATGCTTTAGGGTGGATTCCTGCATTGAGCAGGGGGTTGGACTCGATGGCCTTGTAGGCCCCTTCCAACTTTGCGTTTCTATGATCCTATGATTCCTACAACCCCCTGAAGGAGGCCTTGAAAAGATACATCGGGCTCTTCAACCTACAAATAAAAAGTTCATCATCCTGAGGATTTGCTTCTTCCTTTCTTTCACCTGATTTGAGCGCTTTTCTCCCCCTGTTTTTGATTTTGGGCCGGGATCAGACCTAGGTGTTTTGGCCACGACAGTGATAGAGGGAGCAATGTGTCGACACAGTTAACGGCTCTTCTTGCCTCTTACAAATGGGGATGGTGCGTTGCTGAATGAGTTAAGTCCCGGCAGTGACCAATTATGCAAATCCGATTATCTGTTTTAGGGAAGCTTTGCTGGAACAGCTTGTCATTGTAATGCTTCAGATTTCACCTCCTCCACCCAACATACACTCCAACCAAGCTTGGCAAATTGGAGCTGAAAGGGACTTTCAGATTCGGAATACGTCCCTAGAAGGAGCACTGATATCATTTAACAATAGATCTTGTGTTGTCATTTTATCACTGTACAAAAACAGGGAATGCCAGGCACTCAGATTGAGGGCAGGCACATCCTTTGGAAGAGATCAGGCAGTCCAGAAGCCATGACATCCCTCAGCAGCATCAGGAACTAGTTGCATCTGTGACTGGGGTTGAGCAGACCATAATGTGATCTCATCATGTGACTTCTCCCACTCAAAGAGTACAATACTGTTTTTTTTCTTCTCTCCAGTGGTTTCCTTGGGTTGCGGCTCATCCATATTCTGGGGATAGGGTTCAGCACCCTTTAGAGCTCTAGCTTGTCCTGACTACAACCCAGAATGGATTCACAGTGCTGCCGAAACTGGAGCCACCAGGCTCCACTGGGGCTCAGCTCAAATGGTGGCAGGAAGCAGATACTTGACCTGTCAAGAACTTCCAGGGCAGACCTCCAGGTAACTGTCACGAGAAGCAGCCATAGCAGCAGGCCTTGGAGCCTTTGCTTAGGAATCATAGAATAGTAGAGTTGGAAGGGGCCTCTAAGGCCATCTAGTCCAACCCCCTGTTCAATGCAGGAATCCACCCTAAAGCATCCCTGACAGATGGTTGTCCAGCTGCCTCTTGAAGGCCTCTAGTGTTGCGGGTGTCTGATTTGGACTCAAAAGTAGGTGATTTCTCACCAGCTCAGCCCCCTTGATTGGAGCACACGGCCTGCCGCAGTTACACACCAAATCGGGAAAGCCGGGCATGGCCTGCTCCTCTCCCACCCCCCAAAATGGCAAAGTGACCTTTTCCATAAAGGTCCCTTTGGCACAAATGGTGGGCGTAAAACGGCCCATTTGCGCAAAACTACAGGTGCCAACGGTTTACATAGACCATTGCCGCTTGTAATTTGGCATAAATGGCCTCTGTACAGCCACCATTTGTGCAATAGGACCTTTTACACAAAATGGCGGTCAAGGAAGGCAACAGGATGTGGTTGGAGGCGCACAGTGAGCACGGTTGGCTTGCCAGGGGTGGACAGAGATGAGTCCATCTCTCCTTCCTTTCTCTTTCGCTCCATTGCAGAACCCAGCCACGATCTAGCAGTGTCCCTGGATTAGGAGGTCTCACTGATACTTGTGATACTGTGACCCCTGATGGCCCACCCAACCTTGGAACCAGTCCTCACAAGGTCTTTCTTCCATGGGGACGGCAGCATCCCGTTGGTCTTTTCCCAATCTGGAGTTAATAATCTGGAGTTAATCCTTGGACATGGCTAGACCTACCTGGTCTAATGCGACGGAGGAGGGAGGATCTCGTGATATGGTTATTATGAGATCTGCCCCTCTGTCTACACATGGCACGTGACGCCCTAGGAGGAAGAGGACGCCACATCTGCCATTTTATTTTTGTTTTTAAAAGGAGACGGAGCGCATGAGTGCTGGAGCAAAAAATGTGAGTCCTTTTTTTAAAAAAATCATTTATTTATTTATTTATTTATTTATTTATTACATTTTTATACCACCCAATAGCCGAAGCTCTCTGGGCTGTTCACAAAAATTAAAACCATAATAAAACAACCAACAGGTTAAAAACACAAATTCAAAATACAGTATAAAAAGCATAAAAATTAATCTCCTCTGCCCCCACCCCACCTCACCCCCGATGGGGCTCTGTGCCCCATGCCCGGCTCCTCGTGGTTACTCGTGAGGAGCCGGGACAAACCACGACGCCTGCTCACCCATTCTGCGGTCTCGGGATCATCCCGAGACCAAGGAAAAAGTGGGATTAAAGGCTATGCCAATATCCCAGGGAAAGGGAGGGCTCATCCCTCCCTGCTCCTAGGATGTCCTGTGCGTCATGTGAACGCACAGGGGTGATCCCAGGGTGATCCCCCAGATATTGGCTGGTCTAGCTAAGCCTCTTGTGATAAGAGAAGCACAAGATTGGCACCACCGAGAGTGAAAAGCATCCCTCTCCATGTGCTCTGAAGCAAACCATCCTGCCTCTCGGATGAGTAAGAAGTATCCCATCAAGGACGGGAAGATGACAAACACACGGGTACCGATGGCACTGATTCTAATTACGCCCGTTCTTCTGCCAGATTGGACTAACAGCAGGGCCTGGTTAGGGTTTCAGTCTCTGTAAAACAAGCCAAGATACTTAAGATTTCCTGCTTCGTGTGTCTGCTGTTATCTCTTTCCCCTTGTTACATGTTTAATTGATCTCTCTCTCTGTCTCTCTCTCTTTAAATCCCCTGGCTCAAATGACTGCTTTTACGAAATAGTCAGCAGTCTGATGTTTCTGTTCCTTCATCTCCTGGGGACTGTAGCTAATTCGTCGCAGCTAATTCACGGAAAGATTGTTCCTGGCTTGACATGGCAGGCGCCCAGTTTGAAGATATATTCACGGAACATGGATGAGTACATGCGTTGGCTTAGAGCAGGGCTGGGACACTTGTGGCCATCCAGATGTTTTCGCTTATGGTGAGGAATGATGGGAGTTGTAGTCCAATAACAAGTTGCCCAGCCCTGCTTTAGAATCCTGTGATGAAGCGTGCATTAGTGTCTGAAGATAGGAAATATACCTAATGGAACGCCTCTCCTGATATGAACCTACCCATACACTGCACTCAACATCTAAGGTCCTCCTCCAGGTGCCTACTCTGATGGTAGCTTGGAGGATGGCAACAAGGGAGAGGGCCTTTTCAGTGGCGGCCCCCTGACTGTGGAATGATCTCCCCAATGAGGCTCGCCTGGCGACAACATTGTTATCTTTTCAGCGCTAGGTCAAGACTTTTCTCTTCTCCCAGGCATTTTAACAGCATTTAACAACATTAAGTTTGTTTTTAATGGACCCCAGAATTGTTGTTTTTAAATGGATACTGTTGTTTTTATACTGTTTTTTATGTTTTTGATGGTTTTGAAATTTTGTATACCTTTAATGTTTACCATTTTTAATTGTTGTAAACCGCCCAGAGAGCTTCGGCTGTGGGGCGGTATAGAAATGTAATAAAATAAATAAATAAATCTGCCCTCGGAAGGCGTGGGCAATTTATATATTTAATAACTCAATAATAAACATGTAAAATGAGAGCCAGTGTGGTGTAGTGGCTAAGGTGTTGGACTTGGAGTCGGGAGATCTGGGTTCTAGTCCCCCACTCAGCCATGGAAACCCACTGGGTGCCTTTGGGCCAGTCACAGACTCTCAGCCCAACCTACCTCACAGGGTTGTTGTTGTGAAGATAACATGGAGAGGAGGAGGATTATGTATGCCGCCTTAGAGGAAAAAAGGTGGGATATAAATGTAATAAATAAAATAATACATAAATAAAATGGCCTGTCTTTTTTCTATCCTTTCCCCCTTTCATGCCCTTTTATTTGTCTTCTGTTTCTTCCCCCACACACACACACCTTGCCCATATAAAATCATAGAAATACCTTTAATTTTGTTTTATGAAAATGGGTCATTCAGAGTGAGTTAACTGACTTCTTCCTTTCTCCGTTGAATCCATGCCCTGGAGATGGAACAAAATTGTTGTTGTTTTTTTTTAAAAAAAGGGTAAGATTTTTATGTCCCCATAGAGAAGAGATGAGACGTTGTTGTTTATTATCTTAAAGCCGCCTGGATTTTGTCCACTTCTTGTTGCATCTCTTTCCAGAGGAAGGTCTCAGCTGTCGTATTTAGGGTTTTGAGATGAAGCCAATTGAGCTATATTCATTTTCCACCTGCTGTTGATTTTGGCCAAGGATTTTAATACTATCTTGGCCTCGTATTAAAACCTGAGGATCAATTCAAGCTTTCTTACTGAGTGCATCAGGTAAGATTTTTTTGGGGGGGGGGGGGGCTAAGGAAATCCAAGGTAGCCACATGGAAGAGCTCCCAAATAAACTCAGTAAAAAGAGCCACTTGCATGTAGAAAAGAAGCAAATAAAACAATACTCGTGAGTATTCCTCAGTGTTTCAGGATGAATCTTTGTTCCGTGCTATGAGCACAGAATGAGTGTTCATCTGCTGTGATTTTATGGCAGCCTGCCAATCTGGGATCCCCAGATATTTGGGGAGGGGGGAAACAATTCCCACCTTCCCCAGCCAACATAACCCAAAGATGATGAAAAGCTGTAATCTAAAACAGATTGGCAAAGGCTGTTGTATGATATCCTGATTTGGTTAATTGGAATACTACTTGCATTCAAGTGATCCGAAGCAGTTGCATTCAAGTGATCCTAGCCAATCAGGGATCATGTACTAGGTTTGTTGTTTTTATTGTTTGTGTATTTCGGTCATAGACCAGCACAGCAGTACTAGATTTGATAATAGGACACTATGGCCTTAGCTTTGGGTGACCCTATGAAAAGGAGGACAGGGCTCCTGTATCTTTAACAGTTGCATAGAAAAGGGAATTTCAGCAGGTGTCATTTGTATGCATGTCGCACCTGGTGAAATTTCCTCTTCATCACAATAGTTAAAGCTGCAGGAGCTATACTGCAGCTATACTGTGACCAGATTTAAAAGAGGGCAGGGCACCTGCAGCTTTTACTGTTATGATGAAGAGGAAATTTCACCAGGTTTTCCATATATACAAATGACACCTGCTGAAATTCCCTTTTCAATTCAACTGTTAAAGATACAGGAGCCCTGTCCTCCTTTTCATATGGTCACCTTAGCTAGACCTAAGGATTATCCCAGGCAAATGGAGGGGTTGTCCCTGCTTGCTCCCGGGATCCCCTGCGTGTCATTTGGATGCACAGGGATGATCCCGGGACAATCCCGGGATATAGGCCTGGTCTAGCCATGGCCTATGTAACCAATTAGATTTGCTTATTTGCAGGGCCGGGCAAAACTGGCAGTAGGTCTGGGCCAGATGGGAAATGTAGGCCCCATTTCAAACTGCTCATTAAATTTTTTTAAATCATTTCTAAATACATATGAACTAGAATGATTTATATAAAAAAGGTAATGGCAAGCACTTTTATTCAAAATATATATAAGGCATCACTTCACATTCAGAAATGCTTTACGTGCTTTTCTTTGGGCAAATTCATCATCAATAACAGAAAAATTAAGCATCTTTGCCCAGGGGGACTCGGAGTAGGCCCCCTCAGAATCGTAGGCCCATGGCAACTGGCCCCACTGACCCCCCTCTACCCAGCCCTGCTTATTTGTTGTCCTCAGAAAGGGCTATTTAAAGGCTATTAAGGCTATTAAAAGTGAAGACAAGGCTTCCTCTACAAGTCACATAGATGTTCATACTAATTAGGGGCTCATGCAATGTCTAACCAACACTTTATGCTTCACCCGGAAACTAACTGGCAGGCAGGGAAGTAATTTTAAGGTTGGTGTATTGGGCAAGGGAAGTAATTTTAAGGTTGGTGTATTGGGCAATTTCCACAGATGACAGAGGTCATTCACACAAATGCAAGTATGCATTTAAGAGAGAGAGAGAGAGAAAGAGAGACCTCTTCCCACCATCACTGCTCAGCAACCATGCTCCTCTCAGCTGGGCAGTGAGAAATGTGTTTACTTGGCAATGGTTTACCAGATGGGAACTGGGAGGGATTTCCATGGTGCACCTGTCTCAAAGCCCATCCTGCTGGTACCACCACCAAGCACATCTCCTCACCCTCCTTGCTGATGTCAACCGCAAGGAGAGTGCATGGGTCTGGCCAGTGACAGATGTCCGCGAGGTGGCCTGACTCATGCTGGTCAATGAGTATTTATTATTTATTGCATTTATATTCTGCCCCATAGCCGAAGCTCTCTGGGCAGTTTACAAAGATTAAAACCCAGAACATTCAAAACAAATATACAAAATTTTACAGCATAAAAACAGCTTACATACAATATCCATCTATTCTGGGTCAATGAAAAACTCAATATGTGCTGTTCAATGCCTGGGAGAAGAGAAAAGTCTTGACGTGGTGCCAAAAAGATAATAAGGTTGGCACCAGGCGAGCCTCATCGAGGAGATTGTTCCATAATTGGGGGGCCACCACTGAAAAGGCCCTCTCGCTTGTTGCCACCCTCCGAGCTTCCCTCGGAGTAGGCACCCGGAGCAGGTCCTTAGATGTTGAGCGCAGTGTCAAGTCAAATAAATTCACAAACAAGCAAGTCAAGTTGCCCAAAGCTCAGCAGGCCTAAGCCCATGGGTGGATTCCTTCAACATCCCTACCTAGAGCCGGGCCGGGAAACAGCTGAGGAATGCAAAGAAACAGATCTGAGCCAGGGAGAAGTACATTTGAAGTACATTTTGGGGGATCCCTCTTCGTCTCTATAGCTCACCTTATTCAGCAAGGTCTCCTGATTCTCTGTGTGGAATTTTAAAGGGATTGTCATGCCAAGGCAGGGTTGGGACATACATTAAATATGTATCCAGTTCATAATTAGTGATCTGGAGGGAAAACCATCCACCAGCAGAAATTTTTTAAACCGCCCAGAGAGCTTCGGCTATGGGGCGGTATATAAATGTAATAAATAAATGAATAAATGAATAAATAACACTTTGAAAATGGCTTGAAAACGGTATACGGAGTGTGTCCTGAGCCCCAACAGTTGTCAAAACCATTATAAACTGTAATAAAGCAGTAGTGTAGATCCTGCCCCTTAAAGATCTTTGGAAGGTGCTTACACTTGAAATCCAGAAAATGCCAGAATGCAGATCGGAAACTCACATACTTTCTCCTCCATCACACATACAGGTTCCCTGATTGGTAAGAATGTGACCTGGCCAGTTGACGAACAGTTGTAGAAATCTTTTCCTTCCAATGGATGTTAAATAAATCTAGAGTTATAATAAAATTGCCTGGGAGTATCTCTGTTCCTAATTTCTCCAGGTTCATATTTCACAGATGTCGCTGTAACAGCGATACTAGCAATATAAACTAAACTAATAGACAAGAAATTGTGTAATAGCAATGCAAACAAAAAGAACCAATCATTATAATAAAATGTTGTCAGCCAAACTACCAGGAAAAATAAAAGCTTCAGTATCTAGCAAATTCTCAAGAGGTGACAGTGGCTAAAGTGATGTGAGAATAAAACAATGGATCTAAGTGTTACAGTGGATGGAAACAGAATAGTTTATTTTTCAGTGTTTTTTTTTTTTAAAGATCTAAACATTTAAGAGGACTAAATAATAGAGATTAGTGCAGTTATATCATATTATGGGGGAACTGTGTAATAAAAATGAAATTAAAAGGATGCTCTTTATATTTTCAATGGCCTAACGGTATTGGATGAAATCCATCTGCTCAATTCAAGATTTATGCCAAACCATGGTTTACACTAGGGGTGTGCATGGACCCCCACTCCGCTTCACTTTCAGATCCGCCATTTTCGGATCGGGCCGCTCCTCCCCACCCCCACTCCGCCTGTGCCCACTCCGCTCCGCTCGGAGCTCCGGATCCAGATCGGAGCTCCGTTCCCCCCCCATAGGGGGGGTTACTGGGCCCTGCCGCCATCGCCACCCATGCGGCGACGGCAGCAGAGCCCGGTAAGGGACCAAGGGAGAGGGGGACCTTACTTGCCTCCATCCGCGGTCCGTCGCCATCTTCAATTGAGCCCGCGGTTCCTGACGGACGTGGACGGAGGCAGGTAAGGGAGAGGAGGGCGGGGGGACAGCGGCAGGGCCCGGTAAACCCCACTTACCTTTCCGGCGGAGCTCCGGATCGAGGCGAAGGATCCGCCTTCACCTCGATCCTCTTCGCCACGCTCCGCCGGCCCCCCAATCCTCTTCTCCTCCGCCTTAAGGGCAGGCAAAGCCCCCCGCTCCGCTCCTGCTTCTACGGTCCGATTAGAAGCGGAGCACATCCCTAGTTTACACTAAGAACAGTTTTGCTTCACCTTCCATAGTTTGAACTTCCAAAACAACAACAACAACAACAACAACAACAACAAATTTTAGCAACTTTTTATTTTGGATTCACAGCTACTCAGCTTCCTGAGTTTTCTTCCATCTCCATGGCATAGGAGACTGTGAAGGCAAAGCAAAGGCTGTCAGTATGGTCTTTCAACTTAGAGATCACACCAAAGAATAGTTCACAAAATCACTTCAAATAATGGGTACTGATTCTGGTTTGCTGGCTATCCCTAACTCAAGGGACTGGAACATTTTCCCAATGAGGGAAGGTTACAACAGCTGGGATTGTTTAGTTGTTGTTATTTTTTTTAAAAAAAAAGGAGACTAAGGGGAGACATGATAGAGGTGTACAACATGATGCCTGGTGTGGAGAAAGTGGATAGGGAGACATTTTCTCTCTCCTTCTATCATAATACTAGAACCCAGGGTCATCCAATGAAGCTGATTGGTGGCAGATTCAAGACAGATAAAAGGAAGGACTTCTTCACACAGTGCGTAGTTAAACTATGGAATTAACTAGCACAAGATGTAGTGATGGCCACCCATTTGGATGGCTTTAAAAAGGGTTAAAGAAATTCCTGGAGGACAAGATATCAATGACTATGAATCCTGGTGGTGATGTGCTACCTGCAGTATCTAAGGCAGTATTCCTTTGTGCAGCAGTTGCTGGGGAACATGGGTGAGAGGGTGCTGTTGCACCATGACCTGCTTGTGGGTTCCTGGTTGACAGCTGGTTGACCACTGTGTGAACAGAGTGCTGGACTAGATGGACCCTTGGGCCGGATCTACACTAGTAGGGTGACCATATGAAAAGGAGGACAGGGCTCCTGTATCTTTAACAGTAATATAGAAAAGGGGATTTCAGCAGGTGTCAATTGAAGAGGGTGAAATTCCCTCTTCATCACAACAGTTAAAGCTGCAGAAGCCCTGCCCTCTTTTGTATCTGGCCACTCTACTATACCAAGTGTAGCTTTAACTGTTGTGATGAAGAGGGAATTTCACCCTCTTCAATTGACACCTGCTGAAATCTCCTTTTTTACAGTACTGTTAAAGATACAGCAGCCCTGTCCTCCTTTTCATATGGTCACCCTATACACTAGTCTAATAATGTGGTAATTGTCCATTTCTAACGTTGATGTCTGTGTCGGTTTTGATAATCACGGGGCACACTATGGGGATCTAGCGGTACTTACGTTTTCCCTTTATTTTATAAATCCATTAATCCAGGGCACACTGTTTGTTCTTCCGTTGTAGCTGTTCTCTGTCTCCTCTGTGTTTAGGCGAGCTTCTCAGTTTGCTCCGCCCACTTCCTTTTTTCTTCCCTTCCTGTCCCCCCTTTGTTAACTCACCTGCTCATGCTCGTAATTTCAACATGTGGAAACCAGGGTAGCAATTGGCTGATCACTCAATTCAACATTTTCAGAGAAGAGCTAATGGCGTTAGAACAGGGCACAAGATTTCTAAATAAGCGCTAGTACTCAGCAACAACGAACTGGGACAACGAAATCAAGGAGGTAAGTACAACTCATTTACAACTGAAGATACAGAGGGTCATGTGATGCTTTGCATCACAGTTGCTGATTCATAACGTTATAATAACAATAGTGTCGATTCCCACTTGGTCTTGATCCAACAGGTCCCTTCTTATGTTGTCATCATTTCCACCCATCAAGGCTTCTAGAATCAGGTTTGGGAAGGCTGCCATTGACTATGGCTTGGCAAACCAGTTCAGTTTCCTTATCCATAGTTTGACACGATGTCCTAGGAATGGATGAATCTGTCAATTTTGGTTGCTCATTTCTTCAGTCTTAGGGCATGTCTACACCAGCCCTATATCCCAGTCAGTCTATATCCCAGGATAGTCCTGGGATCATTCCTGTGTAGAAAGGGTCTACATTTCTGTCTCTGCCACTCCATCTCTCTCTCTGTGGCCATGGCTAGACCAGGCCTATATCCTGGGATTGTCTCAGGATCATCCCTGTGCATCCAAATGCCGCACAGGGGAACCCGGGAGCAGACAGGAATGATCCATCCATTTCCCTTAGGTGCAGAAAGAGCCTCAATTTCAGTTCATCCTGAATGTTGCTGTTTCCCCCCCGCCCCCAGTCTTAATATTGGTTCATCCTAAACTTCAACTTCTTTAAACTAGCATAAAAACCCATATGCATTTTTGTGTGCTGTTCTCCTAATACAACCATTTTTCTACACAGTTTTCCCCAATAAAATATTTTTGTAAGCAATTTCCTTTATATAATGCATTTATTGAATATCACTTTCACTAATATATGCCTTTGTGTACCACCCTCCCTCTAAAATACACATTTTTGGACGCGCTGATTTGAAGAACTGCACTGCAAATTTCCAAGGATAACTGAATTTCAGTTCACATTTTGGTTTGAATGTGCAAAGTTGGGTGTGTTCACATTAAAATGTGAACCAAACCAATTTCTCCCCTATTCCTAATCTGAATTAATCCAGTGTCTATTGGAAACAGCAACGTATCACAGAACACCCATTAAGGTGTTAGGTTATCCCTATAGGTTTTCCCTATCTGGACAGGGATAACCTAGCTTCAGTTGTCCATACTCTAGTAACCTCCAAATTAGATTACTGCAATGCCCTCTACATGGGGCAGCCTTTGAAGACGGTCCGGAAGCTGCAGCTTGTGCAAAACGCAGCAGCCAGATTGATAGCTGGAACAGGGAGGTTTGAGCATATAACACCGATTCTGGCCCTCTTGCATTGGCTGCCTATACGTTTCCGAGCCCAATTCAAGGTGCTGGTTTTAACCTATAAAGCCCTACATGGCTTGGGACCACAATACCTGATGGAACACCTCTCCTGACATGAACCTACCCGTACACTGCACTCAACATGTAAGGTCCTCCTCCGAGGGAAGCTCGGAGGATGGCAACAAGAGAGAGGGCCTTTTCGGTGGTGCCCCCCCCCCCCCCCGACTGTGGAATGATCTCCCCGATGAAGCTCACCTGGCACCAACATTGTTATCTTTTCAGCGCCAGGTCAAAACTTTTCTCTTCTCCCAGGCATTTTAACAGCATTTAACAACATTAAGTTTGTTTTTAATTGACCCCAGAATTGTTGTTTTTAAATGGATACTGCTGTTTTCATAGTGCTGTTTTTATGTTTCTGATGGTTTTTAAATTTTGTATACTTTTTAATGTTTACTATTTTTAACTGTTGTAAACCGCCCAGAGAGCTTCGGCTGTGGGGCGGTATATAAATGTAATAAATAAATAAATAAATAAATAAATAAAATAAAATAAAGGTGCAATTCTACACATGCATAGACAGAAAAAATGTCCTACAGATCCCCAAACTCCCCAGCCAGCTATGCTGTCCTGGGAATTCTGGGAGTTGTAGGATTTCTTTCGGTTTAAATATGCATGGCATTGCATCCTCAGAAATGTGCTGATTTTGAATGATTAATGGAACACTGAGGGTTGTTTGTCAGTACAAAATAACAAGCAATGTTTCTTGCCAACAGTAGAGGACTGAGCCGATGAATTTGCTATCTCAGACCATGGCAGAAGGGTTTAGACAAACGGATTGAATGTTTTAAAAAGCTATGCCCCTGGAGTTGCTACGAGCAACACCTGAGTTTTTGCTTCCTCTCACCCATCCATCACAATAGATCCAAAATCTTGGTGCCAACATAGTCAGTGTTCCCAAAAATGCCCCATTTTGGAACACAAAGTAGAATCCTAGAACCAGACACCATACGGGACTATGAATTCTATTCTAAAGGGATGCCTTTAATACAGATCAGTGAATGTCAAGTTCAATTTTGTCAAAGGTTTTATTTTTTCCAATGTCAGGTTCATGCTATCCAGATTCCATACAGCCCTTTTTTTCTGCATAGAAATGCATATGTATTTTTGTGTAGGAGCTCTGCCCTTTTTTGTATCTGGTCATGCTACAAAAGAGGGAAGGACTCTTGCAGCTTTAACTGTTGTGATGGAGAGGGAATTTCACCAAATGCAAAGGACACCTGCTGAAATTCCCTTTTGCATACAAGTGTTAAAGATACAGGAGCCCAGTCCTCCTTTCCATACGGTCACCCTAAAATGTAGGGATGTTGGAGACATCCACCTCGGTGAATGTGGTAACCATATGAAAAGGAGGACAAGGCCCTTGTATCTTTAACAGTTGTACAGAAAAGGGAATTTCAGCAGGAGTCATTTGTATGCATGCAGCACCTGATGAAACTCCCTCTTCACAACAGTGAAAGCTGCAGGAGAGGTTGTGCTTTTTATACTGTATTTTGTAATTGTGCTTTTAACGTGTTGGTTGTTTTATTATGGTTTTAATTTTTGTGAACCGCCCAGAGAGCTTTGGCTATGGGGCTGTATAAAAAATGTAATAAATAAATAAATAAATTGTGCTTACTATTTGCCACTGTCACTATTACCCATTTAACCTTCCCCTCTGGGTTCAATGTCTACTACTTCTCAGAAGAGGACATGTCATTTAGAGGATGCTACAACTTTTCCTTCCTCTTAGTACTGCTTGTATACTTGTTGAAGGCAGGTGAACTGGCAGTGACAGAATTAAGAAAAGGATCAGGGCCAGGTTTTTCTGGAGATCAGCCTTCAGAACCTGCATGGGCGTGGGGCCCAACAGGTGCCTGGCCAGGCGGACCTCTGTCTCTGGTTCTGAGGGCAGAGATTCCTGGGGGAAAATGGATAGGGAAAAGGAAGAGAGAACAGGAAGGAAGTTGTTGTAATTTCTTGCAGCTACAGTTGAAGCAACCAAGTATTAATTATAAATAATAAAAAAGAAACCATGGAGGTTGTCAGAACTGACCCCTCCCCACTTTCAAGTAGAACTGAAACTTTCATTATTGATTGCACACAAACTTTCTCTCATTTCCCCTCCAGGTCTGCTCCACCTTTCAAGAGAGATCACAGCTTTGGCCGGACTGACAACTGAAAAGACCTTCCCCTCCCACAAGTCCGAGGAGCAAAGCAACTGCCCGAAGACCAAAAGGGAGCCCTTCTTCCATCTGCTGCTAGAGTGAGTTTCCATGAAGCTGGAGATGGTGAAGGGATGGTGAAAAAAAGCCGTGATTACAAAGGCAATTTTTAAGCAGAACCTTTGATTTATCCGTTCCACACAAACCTCTCCAGTTTCGCACATACCAGGAAAGTGTTGACCCATTAGTCAAAAGATGGGGGTAATCTAATGGACATAAAATGAAGTTTAGTTCTTACTCAGGTGGTCACATGAACACACGAAGAACTCTGCTGGGTCATCACTTCCTTTTCAACCATTAATTGGGCAGGAGTGAAATGAGCCCCACATCAAAAGATTGGGAGGGGGAAAAACAGTTTCTTAAATACGTCGGAGGTATGCTGCTTGCCCTACTCAGTCCTTTGAGGTGGTCAAGAGTCTTCCTCTTCCTCTTCCTCCTCCTCCTCCTCCTTCTTTTTCTTCTTCTTCTGTACTTTTCTTCCTCCTCCTCCTCTGCCTTCCCTCCTCCTCTGCCTTCCTATGAGGTGGTCAAGAGTCCTCTTCCTCTTCCTCTTCCTCTTCCTCTTCCTCTTCCTCTTCCCCTTCCCCTTCTCCTTCTCCTTCTCCTTCTCCTTCTCCTTCTCCTCTCTCTGGCCATAGCTAGATGGGGCATCCACATGACTCATTGGGGATCCTGGGATCAGGGAGGGATGATCTCTCTCTTGCTCCGGGATCTTGGCATCCACTTTGGCCCCCTGCACCGTGGGTTGACCCGGCTCCGTGCAATTCCTCACGAGGAGCTGTGAGCTGTGCACGGGGCGCAGCGCTCCTCAGGAGCGTTGTGCCCATCAGGGGTAGGGTGGGGAGAGCAGGGAAAGTTTTTTTAAAAAATGACAGGTCCGACATCTCTCCTTCTGAGGTAAACAGAGGAGGGGTCTCGCGATAAACACAATGCGAGATCTTCCCTCCTCCGTTGCAGGCTAACTGGTAGGTCTAGCTAAGGCCTCTCTCTCTCTCTCTTATTTGGTCAATGAAACTTTAAACCAGAGGCCCTGCATTTCTCACAGTAGCATGAGGCCACACTCCTCGGAATGACTTGGGAGGGTCACATGACATGCCACTCCCATGGCATTCTGGGAAGATGTGCAGCTAGCAGGAAACACCACAAGGCTTTCTCCACAGTTTCCCAGAAGCAACCCTTCATGGCAGAATGAATTCATTGGGTGTGGAACTTCTTTCCACCTGAGAGCTGAACTCAGTTTCCGGGGAGCTCTTGAGGGCTGCAGCCCAGTGGTGTAAAACCAGCACTCCTGCTATTTTTTTAAAAAAAAATCAATGCTGGTGCTGTGTCCCAGCATGCCTGGCTCCACTATATCACTGGATGGGAATCCTCCAGGTCAGGGCCTCCTCTGGCTATGGAACGCTCTTCCCAGGTAAAGGACATAAGAACCTAAGAAGAGCCTTGATGCTGGATCAGACCAAAGGTCCATCTAGTCCAGCACTCTTTTCATACAGAGCCAACCAGCTTCCTGTGGGAAAGGCAGGAACAGGACCTGGGTGCAACAGAACCCTTCTGCCCATGTTCCATAGCAACTGATGCACGTAGGAATACTACCTTTAATACTGGAGGTACCATAGAGCCATCAAGACTTGTAGCCATTGAGACCCTTCTCCTCCAGGAATTTGTCCAGCCCTCCAATCATCCAAATTGGCGGCCATCCCTACATCTTGTGGGGGCGAATTCCAAAGTTGGACTATGCACTATCTATCCTGAATCTCCCACTAAATCAAGTCCTGGGTTGTAGTATTAAGAGATAGGGGTGTGCACGGACCCCCCGCTCTGCCCCACGGGCTGATCCGGAAATTTCGGGTCAGCCTGCTCCTCTCCGCGCCGCTCCGCCCATACTCCGCTCCTCTTCGCCGCGGAGCTCCGTCTCCGAATCGGAGCTCCGCAGTGGAGGGGAGTGGCGCCAGGTAAGGCCGGGAGAGGAGGGCGGGAGGTTTACCAGGCCCTGCCACCATCGCCGCCCATGCGGCAACGGCGGCAGAGCCCGGTAAGGGACCAAGGGAGAGGGGGGCTTTACCTGCCTCCATCCGCGGTCCGTCGGCGTCTTCAATTGAGCCTGCGGTTCAACCAGGAAGTCTGGGCCGCAAGAAGACTTCCTGGTTGAACCGCGGGCTCAATTGAAGATGCCGACGGACCGCGGACGGAGGCAGGTAAGGGAGAGGAGGGCAGGGGGGTGGGTTTACCGGGCCCTGCCGCTGTTGCCACATGGGCGACAGCGACAGCGGCAGGGCCCGGTAAACCCCACTTACCTTTCCGGCGGAGCTCCAGATCGAGGCGAAGGATCCACCTTCACCTCGATCCTCTTCGCCATGCTCCGCCGGCCCCCCAATCCTCTTCGCCTCCACCTTAAGGGCAGGCGAAGCCCCCCGCTCCGCTTCTAATTCGCCAGTCCGATTAGAAGCGGAGCACATCCCTATTAAGAGAGGTGGAAAATGTCTCCCTATTAGGGAAGTCCGTCACAGGAAAATCCAATTCTTTTTCGGCTCGATGGAATTCTGCAGCCTGTATGACTCACTTTACAGCTGCGAGCTGACCCTAACCCTGCTCTCGTGCCCAAATTTTGGAGCAATTTGGACAAATTATGGACAGACATGCACAAATTACACAGATTACACATCCTCTCTCCAAAAGTACAACATTCTCAGAAAACCTACAAACTGTCCTGACTCACTACAGATTGAGTCAGGCACTGCAGTGCAGCAGCAACCAAAATAATGTCTGGGGGGAGCATAAGAAAACCTGTCAAACTCCACCCCTCCCCAAACTGACAACCCTGATTCCCTTTCCCCTTTCTCCACACCACACATGATTTTGTACACTTCTATCATGCTTCTCCTTACTCCTTTCTGCAAGCTGGCTTCCCCTCCCATTCCACACGGAGAAGCTGACCGGCTGTCTGTTGAATCTAACTTTAATTCTGATGGTGGGTCAGTGTATCTGCACCTGTGGGCAGCTGACTATCTTAGGAGGCACAGAGAAAGCACACACAACTTTGTCCTCCAACATTTCCCCACTGCTTCCCACCTGACATGAATTGCCACCTGGGGTGGCCTCCTCCCTCTACCTAATGGTAGGGATGGCCCTGATCCTCTCCAAATACATTGTTGTGGTGTCCACACAGCCATCCTTGAGGTGTTGGGTGGAGGCTGACCCAGTCTCCCCAGATTTTGTCCAGAAGGCATTATGGAACTGTCTGTACGCTGCTCTTAATTTTTTTTCTTCTATTGTTGATTTTAGTTGGGGTTCTAATTGTTTTGCATTTGCTTAGGTGTTGCGTGTAACTCACCTTGAGGGCCATTAGTAGAGAGGTGGGATAGAGAATATTCATCTGGGTTGTGCACATGGTGCCTCCTCCAAAGTTTACCCTCACAACAACCCTGCGAGGTAGGCTAGGCTGAGAGTGATTGGCCCCAAATCACTCAGCGAACTTCATGGATGAGTATATTATATTTCAGGGCTGGCAATAACTCATTTCCACAGCCTCTAGGTTGGGCGAAATGGAGAGGCAATTAGTGATATGACAACCCACCTGTCATTAGAAGTGGTATAGCCCTGACACAGGTTGACCACATCACTGATTCTTGAAATTGCCTCCACCTTCCAGTTGTTGTTTTTTTGAAGTCGTCACACATCATTCAAACTTCAAGAAAAAGATTTTTGCCGACAATCTCATGAAACTATGAGCTGTTTGACAGGGCAACAAATTGTTTTGGACGATGGTTGACTCTCCCTTGTTAGGGGATTTTAACCAATAGCTGAATGGCCCCCATTTGCTGGAGTCATTGATTTCTAGCACTGGGAAGGGGTTGGACTACAGGATCTCTGATGTCCCTTCCAAAACTATGATGCTATGATTTCATTCTAGAGTTAATTATCTAATTTATTATTTTAATGAATGTCTTCACCATGGTAAGCCTTGACAGGCCTTTGTAAGCATATTATTATTATTATTATTATTATTATTATTATTATTATTATTATTATTATAAATCTGGAGTGGGGTGGGAAATCTGTCCTGTGCACGTGGAATTCATTTTTGGAACGCGGATCAGAGGATGTGTGAAAGATTCCAAGAAGAGCACAGCATTGCTGAGCTGAAGAAAGGTGCCATCAGCCATCTCAAAATGCAACACCCGCCACTACCTGTCTGTCGCTCGGCTAATGGAGACGCTGTAACATGTGGAACGCGAGACAGGATTGGAGAGATGCCATGCAGAGCCGAGAAGGCAGGGGAGATGGGAGAGAATCCAATATCGGTAGAATTCATAGCAGGAAAAAATATGATGATGATTATTATTAATAATAATAATATCAGGTTTTCTTCGTCTAATATTGCTGATATATTTGAGAGCAGCTGTATTGACAGAACCTGCCAGTGGCTGGTTGTAGAGCCTAGTAGGATGATATTAAATTTCAGCTTTATTGCTAAAGTCAGCAATTCTTCTAGTCAGGATGGAGAGAGAGAGAAAGAAAGAGAGAGAGAGAGAGAGAGAGAGAGAATGAATAAAACAAGGCAGGGGTGTCAGTACCCAGATGCACATTAAAACATACTTATTCATCCATCTAGTTCAGTATTGTCAAAACTGAGTGGCTGATGCTGTCTGTGGTTGCAGAAAAGGAGGTCTTTTCCAGTCCTATGTATCATAGAATCATGGAATAGTAGAGTTAGAAGGGGCCTACAAGGCCATCGAGTCCAACTGCCCACTCAATGCAGGAATCCACCCTAAAGCATCCCTGACAGATGGTTATCCAGCTGCCTCTTGAAGGCCTCCAGTGTGGGAGGGCCCACGACCTCCCTAGGTCATTGGTTCCATTGTCGTACTGCTCTAACCGTCAGGAGGTTTTTCCTGATGTCCAGCCGGAATCTGGCTTCCTGTCACTTGAGCCCATTATTCTGTGTCCTGCACTCTGGTATGCCCTATTTGTGGACTATCTAGGGGCACGTACTTCATAGAATCATAGAAGAGTAGAGTCGGAAGGGGCCTACAAGGCCATCGAGTCCAACTCCCTGCTAAGTGCAGGAATCCACCCTAAAGCATCCCTGACAGATGGTTGTCCAGCTGCCTCTTGAAGGCTTCTAGGGTGGGAGAGCTCACGACCTCCCTATTATTTTATTTATTTATTTATTTATTTATTTATTACATTTCTATACTGCCCAATAGCCGGAGCTCTCTGGGCGGTTCACAAAAATTAAAAACATTCAAAGTATAAAACAACAGTATAAAACCGTGCTATAAAATACAATATAAAAGCTCAACCAGATAAAAACAGCAGCAATGCAAAATTACAAATTTAAAACATCAAGTTAAAATTTATTTATAGACTGTTAAAATCCTGGGAGAATAAAAAGGTCTTCACCTGGTGTCTAAAAGCATATAATGTAGGTGCCAAGCGAACCTCTTTAGGGAGCTCATTCCACAGCTGGGGTGCCACAGCAGAGAAGGCCCTCCTCCTGGTAGCCACCTGCCTCACTTCCTTTGGCAGGGGCTGACGGAGAAGGACCCCTGAGGATGACCTTAGTGTCTGGGCAGGTACATACGGGAGGAGGCGTTCCTTCAGATAGCCTGGCCCCAAGCTGTTTAGGGCTTTAAATGTCACTTTGAATTGGGCCAGGACCTGGGCTGGCAGCCAATGAAGCTGGAAAAGGACTGACGTAATGTGGTCTCGTCGGCCATGTAACTGGTTCCATTATTGTACTGCTCTAACAGTCAGAAAGTTTTTCCTGATGTCCAGCCAGAATCTGACTTCCTGTCACTTGAGCCCGTTATTCCGTGTCCTGCACTCTGGGAGGATCGGGAAGAGATCCTGGCCCTCCTCTGTGTGACAACCTTTCAAGTGTTTGAAGAGTGCTGTCATGTCTCCCCTCCGTCTTCTCTTCTCCAGGCTAAACATGCCCAGTTCTTTCAGTCTCTCTTCATAGGGCTTTGTTTCCAGACCCCTGATCATCCTGGTTGCCCTCCTCTGAACATGCTCCAGCTTGTGTGCGTCCTTCTTGAATGAATGAAACAAGGCAGAGAAAGCAGGCGTTTCATGGTCAGGACAGACATTTCTCAATGTGTCAAATATTCAACAAGGATGGAAGATCACAAATCGTCCTGTAACATTAAATAAGAGGGGAAGAGCAGGCTGGTGGGACAGCTCTAACATTTCCAATCTTTTTCCTAATTTGACCTCACATGCTAGATTGCACATCTAGCCATGACAGGAGGCAGGAAGAGAGATGCACAGAGCATTCAGTCACAGTGGGCAACAACAGGATTTGATGCCACATTGTCATCTCCCACTGGCACCATTTTGCCTTCACAACAACCCTGTGAGGTAGGTTCCGGGCTGGGGGAGAAACCTACCTGTTTTTCATTTTCGTGTAAACTTACTGAATTCACACTTCCCGAATCGAGATGAAAACTGAAGGGGCGCTATCCTTAGGTACTCACACTTTTCAGATTTCTCACCATGCAGTTCTTCAGTGAAATGTGTATATGAGGAAAAGAAGTGTGTGTGGAAATGGGTGTGTTATTGAAAATAATGCACCCAAGCCCATTCAATTTGGGGGAAATTGCTTGCAAAAATGTGCATTTTAGAGGGAAATGCATACAAAACTGCACACATTTGGAGAATTGCAGCCTTTTATGTTTTTAAGCCGCAAACTTACTTAGGGTTGGAAAAACATTAAACCTGTGAAAACTGTAGTGGCAAATTCATCCATCCCTTGGTAGGTTAGGCTGACAGTCCAGAATTAACCAGTGTGCATTGTGGCTAATCAGGGATCTGAATACGAGGTCTATGCACTGCTTTGGGCCTGAACCCCGAATCCAAACCAGAAATGGCCCTTTATGGCCACCTTAGTTTATGATCTTAGATCTAGGAAATAAAAGAGCCCCATCTTTGTTTAAAATGGCAGCTCTCATCAAGGATGGGCAGGTGCCAGATGGGTAAAAAAGTCTTGCAGGCAGGGGAAGGTAGTGGCTTCAAGTTTGGGGGGGGCAGCAGGGAGGGGGGAGTCTGATAGACTCCTCACAACCATCATTCCTGGATGCCCAGTGAGCAGTTGCTTGGTGCATGCCTGGGAACCCACAATGCCTGATCAGATCTTGCTTTGGATTTGGATCCGAAGCAGGATGGCCTGGGCCCGAAGTGGCACAAGTCAGATCAGGGATAATTTAGAAATACCAAATTGGCCTCTGCAATGATTTGGAGGGGGGTTATGCACAGCCCTAATGTACATTATGGCTAATTGGGGGATCTAAATAATGCTCTCTCTAATCCTGGAATATCCAGTGTGGTGCATGTGGGTACCAGTGTGCCTGCAGACACATATCTTGATGCCTACTAAGCTCCTTCCCCATACTGATTGATATTTTATATCATCATCATCATGAGAGGCTTACATTAGGGCTGTGCATGGATCCCCCAAACTGCTTTGTGGCCCGATCTGCAACTTTCAGAGGGGTGGATCAATATTTTGCTCCCCCTTCCCTACTTTCTTGCCTCCGCAAATTGGGGGCCGAATAAGCCCACCTCCCCCTTGCCCCCTTACCTGGCTCCACCGCCGTTGCCGCATGGACTGTGGTGGGAAAGCCAGGTAAGCCCCCCTCCCCTCCACTTACCTGCCTCTGTCGTGGTCCAGCTCAGGCTTCAACTGAGGCCCAGGCCTCAGTTGAAGCCTGTGACGGACCACGACGGAGACAGGTAAGCCCCCCTCCCCCTTACTTGGCTCCACCTCCATCGCCGCACACACTGCGGTGGCTGCACCACCACCAGGTGAGCCCCCTCCCCCCACTTACCTGCATTCGGAGCTCTGGATGGAGGCGAACCACTTCGCCTTGATCTGCAGCTCCCCCGACCCGATTCAGGCCCACCTTTGGCAGAGGCGGATCGGGTCACTCCGCTCCGGATTTGAGATCCAAATCGGAGCGGAGCACAGCCCTGGCTTGCATACTGCAAACTGAAAGGTGCCTCCTTTATTGGGGTTCAAAAAGGTGGGTTTGTGTTTCGGAGCTCTGACCCTCGCCTCTGTCTTGTACTTAGGTTCTTGGACACATTGATCTTCTCTTCATCTCAACCAGTTTGCCTCCTGGAAATTTGAGTGCTTTCTGACCAGCCGTCTCCACCATAGAAGTCATTTTCTGAAAGGGCAATTCTTCCTCCCATGGAAGCCGCTCTTTGAGCACCCACGACAATCTTAAAATTCCAAATGTGTCCACCTACTTGAAAAAATCACGGATTCTTCTTCTAATCCAACTTTTCAACCATGCCAGGGCAGTGGCTCTGTGAGGGACTGGAAATAAAAATGGCAGCAGGTTGGTGAAACCATTTCTACTTCTTTCTGTGTCTCTCTGCGAAGTAGGCATGGGAGACCTAGTTACTTTGAAGCTTGCCTAAATTCTTCAAAAAAAAAAAAAATCACTTGGAAGCTCATTTTAATTTGTTGCTATTTTTGTTTCCAACCCGCTTTTCAACATATTTGGATGGAGAAAGTGCACACTTCTGTCCATAGTTTTCAAAAGTGTACACTTTCCCGTCTTTGAGAAAAACATTTAAATGTACAACAACAACACTAAATTAAAGATGATGGTGATGATGATGATGATGTAACAGGATGATGTAAACTTCTGTCAAGAATGGACTTTATGGACACACAAAATACTGCTGAAAAAATAATTCATATCAAATTCATCCTCATCAAACAACCTTCACAATACTATACATACTCATCCCAACAATCTTGGAAAATGCAGATCATAAAATATACTGGGACAGAACAATTCATGTGGACAGGGCAACACCTTACAAGTGACCAGACATAACAGTTATAGACAGAAAAGAAAAACACACCTACCTCATCGACATAGCAGTACCTAATGACACAAATGCTATAGAACAGGAAGAGGGAACGAGAAAAATATACACCATAGTTAAAGAACTATGGCAACAGGAAAAAGTTACAATTATTCCATTAGTCACATCAGTCACTGGCATCACATCATTTTTAAAATTTATTTTAACAGAACACTTTCAGAAACTAGGCGTAGAGCCACACCAACATTCAGAAAGCAGTCCTACTTTTTTTAAAAAAATGTTCAATAGTCAAGACATTCCTGAATCAGTAAAAGACAGTATGACTTGGCAAAGCGTGTTATGTCCATCTAGAAAAACTGTCAGGAGCCAGAAAAAAGATGATGATGATAAAATAATAATAATAATAATAATAATAATAATAATAATAATAATAATAATAATAATGCTTTTCTTAGGAAGGTTGTGGGCTCTCCCACACTAGAGGCCTTCAAGAGGCAGCTGGACAACCATCTGTCAGGGATGCTTTAGGGTGGATTCCTGCATTGAGCAGGGGGTTGGACTCGATGGCCTTGTAGGCCCCTTCCAACTCTGCTATTCTATGATTCTATGATTCTAGTGAGCTTTATTTTTTGAATACAATCTCAAATTTGGCAATTTGATAAAATTTCCCCCCAAAAAGTGTTCTTGCTCATGTGCAAGATTACAAATGGGACATGGCTGCATGATTTGCAAACAGAAATGAAATTTCTCTACATCCCTATTTCTAGCAACCACCTGGCCACAGTCTGATATGTAGACTCAGATGAGGTCAAGTTGTCCTTTCCTTGGCATTAGGGACTTTGACAGTTATCCAGAGAACCCAGAAATATATTACATTGTTCCATCTGCTGATTACATTGGATCTATATTCCAAGGTCCCAACAACTGCTCTGATAGGCTGATGCAGCCTCTATCCTTGTTACAATGTAGAGCTGATATTAAGTATGTTGATAAAACCTCAGGTTTCACTGGATTATTATTATTATTATTATTATTATTATTATTATTATTATTATTATTTTAAAAATTGCAATTCAAGTCCTTTTGAAATAAATAAATAAATGCACAGATAGATGATTTTCCTAAATTGAAACACACTAATATTTCATTCCTGCTGTTTGCCCTAAAAAAAAAGAAAAAGAAAGAATGAAAGAAAAAAGGATTTTTTCTCTCCCTGCTCAGTGGGTGATTTGTTTTGCATTAATGCCTTTCATAACTCATACATCGTGCCATTAAAAATTAAAGCTCAACGCTGACATAAACAAATGAAATTTGTATTATTAATGTTTTACATAGGTAAGGCTTTGTAATAACAGATTCATCATAACGGACTGTTTTAATTAAAAGACTCACTCCTTCCCTAAACTGATTTCAGACATACATTTCAGGTGATGGTGGTGGGAAAGTGGTGGATGTAATTTGGGTGATCAATGGATCCTTCATTGCTTTTTGCTTTTTTTTTTTAGGTCCAATGAGGAGGTAATAAGAGGCCACTTTCGCAATCATGTCCTGCTTGTAGAATATTTTTGGGTATGATTGGAGAATGTGGGTATAGGATGCTGGATGAGATAATAGGACTTTGGTCTGAATGATTAAAGGGCTGGAGCATCTCCCCTATGAGGGAAGGTTACATCAGCCAGGATGGTTTAGCTTGGAGAAGAGGAGGCTGAGGGGAGACATGATAGAGGTGTACAAAATCATGCATGGTGTGGAGAATGTGGACATGGAGACATTTTTCTCCCTCTCTCAAAATACCTGAATCCACTGGGGTCATCCCATGAAGCTGACTGGTGGGAAATCCAGGACAAAAAAAGGGAAGGACTTCTTCACACAGCGCATAGTTAAATTATGGAACTCACTACCACAAGATGTAGTGACAGCCACCAATTTGGATGGTTTTAAAAGGGGGTTGGATAAATTCCTGAAGGCAAAGGGCTACTAGCCCTGATGGTTGTGTGCTATCTCCAGTATTCAAGGCAGTAAGCCTGTGTGCACCAGTTGCTGGGGAACATGGGTGGAAGGGTGCTGTTGCACCATGTCCTGCTTGTTCATCCCTGGCTGATGGCTGGTTGGTTACCGTGTGAACAGAGTGCTGGACTAGATGGACCCTTGGTCTGATCCAGCATGAGGGCACTTCTGATGTTCTTATGATGATCTTATTCCATTCTATCAGACCAGATTTGAAGCACCCCTTCCAAAGTCTTCCCACCCCATTCCATATTTTTTTAAAAATAAAGGTAATGTGAAGGTGACCCCATCCCAAACTAGGGATGGCTGAACTCACCTACTGCTGCCTCGTGTACTCCTAGCTGGACCCCTGCCTGCTGCCCAACTCTATTCAACATATGGGGTAAGCTGCCAGATGGTCCGCAGGTGCCAGGTGTGTGGTGTTCTGCTGCTCCACGAGCCGCCATTTTGCAGAAACTCACGGGTAAGTTATTTGCGTAAATCACAGCATTGATGCAACATTGCAGGTATAAATGGTCTAATTATAGCATTTACACCTGCAGTGTTGCGTATAGATGATGCTATTTTCAGCCACCGTTTGGAGCAAAAAGGTGATTTCCGTAAATCGCTTAGCTGCGATCTTCTGCGAAATGGCGGCTTGCAGAGCAGTGGAACACTGCAAGATTGCCTAATTTGGCACATGCTGAGTCCGGCAAGCTTGGGGGGTCAGCGGATTGGCATCTGGGGGGGCCAAGTGAGTGGTTGTCAGCCAGACCCACCCGCCCCGCCCTGGATGTCCATGACATCCCTGACCCAAACACTATATAACACATTGACTGGTGTAATGGCCACCCTCTGCTAGTGGAAGGTTATGCACAGATTTGCCCACATTTGGAATTTGGGATGTATCCAGAGGTGGGTGCAAAGCTGGTTTATACTGCAAAGGTATTGCCTTCTCTGCCAGTAAGCAGCTGTAAGGTCTTCCTAGAGGAGATTGAAGCTGCGATTTCCTGTTTGCATAGCATGCACAATCCCCACTAAACTATGATCTATCTATTTTGAGTGACGATAGCTCTCCAGGGTCCTTCTGAGCCCTGCTACAGGACATCCTTTGAGCTCTGAGAAGTCTCACCTAAGATGCTGCTTGTGATATCCAGAACTGTTTAGTACCTCTATGGCCACAAACTACGGTGGCCACAGAGGTACTAATCAGAGCCCCCATGATATCTCAAAACCGCGGCCTGGTTCTTAGATGTGGTGGCGGTGATGGCAGGAGGAGTGATGCAGCGGCAGTGGCGACAGGAGCGAGGAGGCGGTGGCAATGGTGGCTGCAGTGAGGAGGCAGCGGTGGCAATGGGAGCAGGTGAGCAGGGAGAGCGGCCCAGTGCCGCTCTGAAGTGCCCCAAGGCGCCCCGAAGCTTCAGTGCCAATCGGCTTTGGGGCGCCTCGGGCTGACCCAGAACCAACTCAGAACTGAAGTGAGGTGGGCCAAATCAGCCTGCCTTGCCTCGGTTTCGGAGACTCGGTGCACAGCCTTAGTTTAAACACACTGGGGTCAGGCAACAGGTGGGGCTTCAGCAAGCAGAGGGCAAACCTGATCCGGTGGAGTTCTCCCTTCCCTATAAAAAGTGAGCACTACTACAGGACGTGGTTTGGTAGAAAAACAATGGTCAGTAAAGCAGCAGACATATATATCACCCCCCATCCAATTCATATAAGGTAGCTTTCGCCAAGCTAGTGTTCTCCATATATTTAGGACTACAACTCCCATAATTTCTGACAATTGCCCATGCTGGGTGGGGCTTATGGGACTCAAAGTCCAAGATTTCTGGAGGGCAGCACCTTGGTGCAGGCTGATATAAGGGAAGGAAACCCAAGAACTATGCTGGTTAACACCAATGGGGGGCAGATTTGTCAATTCTGGTCCCACGAAGGCTGTTGCTAGATGAGGGTTTAGCCCGGTTCGAGGCCCGGGCTCTCTGCTGTGTGTGCAGACGACGCACAGGGGATCCTGGGGTCAGGCCGGGCTAAACCCTCCCTTGACCTGGGATAACCGGATCCGCTTATGGCCCGGTTTTTCTGCAGCCCCGGGCTCAGCCCGGGGCTGCAGAAGGTCTAGTTAGTTCCGTGGCTTTTCCCAGCTGCTCGCTTACTCACGAGTAGCTGGGAAAAGCCGCACACTGGGCATTGTGCTCTATAGGAGCGCTGTACCCATCGGGCCTGGGGGGGTAGAGGGGGCATTGGACATGGTGAGCGGGGTGTGTATGGACATGGCAAGAGGGGATGGTGGTCATGGCGAGTGGGGGGTGGTGGACATGGCAAGCGGGGTGTATGGAAATGGCGAGCGAGCGGGCGAGTGGGCGAGTGGGCGAGTGGGGGGGTGAGCGAGAGTGAGAGCGAGGGGGTGAGTGGGACGGTGAGTGGACGGATGGGTGAGTGAGGGGGCGAGTGGGGGGCATCATACATTGTGGGGGGGAAATCGGGGGCAGGGGGAGCGGGGAACCCTTTTTTTTAAAAAAAAACAAGGACACCTTTTCGTTGGTGCGCTCCAGCACACATGGCCCTTTAAGGTTTGTTTTGAAATGCAGGACGCAACAGGGCTTTCCTTTCCCCGTCGCGTCTTACGTGTAGAAAAGGGCGACGGCCCATGCTAGCTGTAGCGTGGCCTCACTCCTTCTCCTCTCCGCATTAACTGGTAGGTCTAGCAAGGCCCTAAGATTGTTAGTTCCTGAGGTCAGATTCCTTTTGTCTCATTTACTTCCAATTTTTTAATTACTATTAAACAAAAATGATATGGAAACCCACACATTTGTGTGTGTGTGTGTGATGTTCACATTAATATACACACTGATGTACAAATTTTGTGTGTATTTCTAAACGTACACATTTTGGCTGCATGCACCCATTGACCAAATTATGTTCGTGAGCGTCTTGGAGAAGCATTCAATTTCTTTGCACGTTTTCTCAAATGCTTCCATGTTGTCCAATGCTTTTTCTTTCCTTTTTCCCAAGCTCAGAAATGTATGGATTGTTGACCACACATTGTATTGACGTCTGCCTTTGGGTCTGGGAGTTGCAAATTGGATAAATCCATTAACAAAACTGACACAGCCCTGTCTGAAACAAGCACTTCTGGCACGCTTAGATATAATCTCCTCCATCGTTCCAGGAAAGCTGTTTCATTCTGATCCCAAACAAATAGAAGGCTTCATGGGGGATCTAGGCCAAACATGGATTCGAGGACTTCAGCTGTGCTCTGCGCAGGACTTTAAGGGCAAGAATTCGGTGACAGACACACCAAAGGCATTTGGCTACAGCACTCAGAGAAGGGCATTGGCAAATCGTGTGTTTTTGCTTGACGTGATGGATAGATAGATACTGAAACACAGAGCAAAGAGGAGACTGTCCAAAGCCATAGACATGCCAAGTTCCTTCTAACCCTCCCTTGACTGTCACATAGCACGGATTCCTCTCCATCTCCAGATAGGATTGTCAGAAATGATGCCTTCACAAGCTGTCAATTGCGGAACTGTCAGACAAGGGAATAAAAATGTGCAGAGTGAAAAAAACCGAGACGGCAGCTCCGAATATCATCACCGTTATTTGCAAAACCGGACCAGTGGTACTCATAAAGCGCCACCCTCCCATTGTACCGGTTTCAGGGATGTCAGAACTGGCTGTAAAATCATTGGAGTACCAAAGCGGATGGGAGGAAGTTAGAACGCTGCTGTCAGGATGAGGCCCGGTCTCCCTCATGTGGATTCCTAATCGGATTTGGAGGCTGCTGAAGGAGAAGACCGGCTGAGACAAGAAGTGGGGGAGGAAATGCTCCAAGAATCTTCTCTGCTGTGAAATTTTCCAAGGGCCTTCTCTGCTGTGGCACCCCAGTGAAGGCTATCAATGGCTACTAGCCCTGATGGTTGTGTGCTATCTCCAGTATTCGAGGCAGTAAACCTGTGTGCACCAGTTGCTGGGGAACATGGGTGGGAGGGTGCTGTTGCACCATGTCCTGCCTTGTTCATACCTGGCTGATGGCTGGTTGGCCACTGTGTGAACAGAGTGCTGGACTAGATGGACCCTTGGGCCTTAGCTAGACCTTAGGTTGATCCCAGGATCATCCCTGTTCATGTAAATGACACACAGGATATCCTGGGAGCAGGCAGAGATGACCCCTGGATAAACTTTAGGTCTAGCTAAGGCCTTGGTCTGATCCAGCATCAGGGCTCTTCTTACTGTATGTTCTTATGTTGCTATGTGGAATGAGCTCCCTAAAGAGGTTCGCCTGGCACCTACACTGGACTCTTTTAGATGTCAGACCTTTTTTTTTTTTAAAAAAAAATCCTCAGCATTTTAGCAGTCTAGCAACTTCATTTTAACTTTGCTGTTTTAACTTCGCATTTTAAATCCGTATTAATTTCTACATTGTTGCTCGATTTCATCCCGGTTGTGTTTTTATCCTGTGTTTTATATTATGCTTTTATGCTGCTTGTTTTACGGGTTGAATGGCTTTTATGGTTTTAATGTTTGTAAACCGCCCAGAGAGCTTCGGCCATGGGGCGGGATAAAAATTCAATAAATAAATAAATAAATAAATAAATAAGAATCTCCAAGATTCTCCAATGGCAGTCGTCATTGATGCAATGGGGGAATTGCACAATTTCCAGAGCCTCTGAAAATTGCACAGTCATAGAATCATAGAATCATAGAATAGCAGAGTTGGAAGGGGCCTACAAGGCCATCGAGTCCAACCCCCTGCTCAATCCAGGAATCCACCCTAAAGCATCCCTGACAGAGGGTTGTCCAGCTGCCTCTTGAAGGCCTCGAGTGTGGGAGAGCCCACCACCTCCCTAGGTAACCGGTTATTATTATTATTATTATTATTTATTTATATAGCACCATCAATGTACATGGTGCTGTACAGAGTAAAACAGTAAATAGCAAGACCCTGCCGCATTCCATTGTCGTACTGCTCTAACAGTCAGGAAGTTTTCCCTGATGTCCAGCTGGAATCTGGCTTCCTTTAACTTGAGCCCGTTATTCCGTGTCCTGCACTCTGGGAGGATCGAGACGAGATCCTGGCCCTCCTCTGTGTGACAACCTTTCAAGTATTTGAAGAGTGCTCTCATGTCTCCCCTCAATCTTCTCTTCTCCAGGCTAAACATGCCCAGTTCTTTCCCGCTCCACGTTAATGGCAGCCATAAAGGCCCAATTTATGCAAGAGTAAAGGCATGAATGCAGAGGGAACTACGTGATTTCACAGTGGGGGAACTGCACAATTTTGACGCGAGGGCGGTCCGATGCCGAGCACTCTAGGAGTTTTGCGCGCCCTCAAACTGAGTCCATTCTCCCATCAAGAGCACTTGACTGGGTCCAGGGAGTAGATGCAAGCAGGTCCATTGGACTCCTAGACTCACTCGAGTGCTCGCGACATCCCTCTGTGTAAACGCATCAGGGATTGCAGTGTAGAGTTGCAGCATGGGGGCACCACGATGCTGAGCCCCAGGTTGTAGCTGACATATGGAGCTTGCCGCCACTGAACCACCACTGTCTCATTGACTTGGCAAGTCCCGGTGAGCGTTCATTTTCCTAATGTCACATCAATAATTGATCAAACCAAACCGCAGAATTACGAGCTGCCAGAGTGGCTTTGAGCACTGACGTCTAGCCCCATGCCAAGCAACTTCAGAACGGATGCATTTTAGGAAGATTGGGGGGGGGGGGAGAACGCAGATAGATTCTCCCTTCATCCCCTTCGATGTCATGCCGTCAATCACCTCTGGTTTCTCCTTCACTTTCCCTTTGCCCCTGGCAACGAGAAGTCTGTTTGACAGCAGGAAGTATATGATACACTGAACAGAAAGGAGTCTAGGCTTCGTTCTACAGCTAGTTTGAGGTGGAGGGGGAGAACTTTCATTTAAAATAAGAGGAAGAGGAACGAAACAGCATCAGTGTTCATCAGAGAAAATGCTCAGCATGATAGAGGAATGCTTTAGAAAGGCAGTCATGTTTTGCTTCCTTCCCATGCCAGTAGATATAAGTATGAGCCAGTGTGGTGTAGCGGCTAAGGTGTTGGACTAGGAGCCGGGAGATCCGGGTTCTAGTCCCCACTCGGCCATGGAAACCCATGGGGTGACTTTGGAACAGTCACAGCCTCTCAGCCCACCCCACCTCGCAGGGTTGTTGTTGTGAGGATAAAATGCAGAGGAGGAGGAGGATTATGCGCCCTTATCTGGACAGAGATAGCCTTGCTACAGTTATCCATGCTCTGATAACCTCTCGTTTGGATTACTGCAATGCGTTATACGTGGGGCTGCCTTTGAAAACGGTCCGGAAGCTTCAACTGGTACAAAACAGGGCAGGCCGTTTACTAACAGGGACTGGCCGACGAGACCACATCACTCCAGTCCTTTTCCAGCTTCATTGGCTGCTAGTCCAGGTCCGGGCCCGATTCAAAGTGCTGGTATTGACATTTAAAGCCCTAAACGGTTTGGGGCCACGTTATTTGAAGGAACGCCTCTCCCAGCATTTTAACAGTCTGTAAATAAATTTTAACTTGGTGTTTTAAATTTGTAATTTTGCATTGCTGCTGTTTTTATCTGGTTGAGCTTCTATATTTTATTTTATATTATGGTTTTATACTGTTGTTTTATACTTTGAATGTTTTTAATTTTTGTGAACCGCCCAGAGAGCTCCGGCTATTGGGTGGTATAGAAATGTAATAAATAAATAAATAAATAAAAGATGTACGCTGCCTTGGTTTCCTTGGAGGAAAAAAGGTGGGATATAAATGCAATAAATAAATAAATAAATAAATAAATAAATAAATAAATAAATAATACAAGGCCCTGTTCAGACAACATGCTAAACCATGATAGTGAAGCTATTTGAGTTAAATATTATGGCTTAACGTCTGATGTGCACCATGGCTGAGTGTGTTGTGGGACCCCTTCCTAACCACGGTGGCTACATAACCATGGTTTAAACACATTCACTAACCACTTGCTGCAAAAGGGTCAGCAGCTTAACCATGGCTTAGTGAGTTCTGAACAGGTCCATGGCAAACTCAGAAATGTGCAGGCTTTGCCAGCACGTTGCGTCCGTGTCCAATCCAGAAGGTGTGAACTAGGTTAGTCTTGGTGCAAAGCAAACTGAAACCATCTAACAATATGCAGAGCCATTGTGGGACCATTTCAATTGCTCCACTTCTTAAAAGTATTATTCTTGGCACCCTCCTACCTCTAAGGAGTTTGCGGCTGCATAACAGACTTCCTCGATTTTTTCTCACTTCTAGGGGTGAGAAATTTGCTGTTTTTTTAAAAATCGATTAACGTGATTTGTAACTCCCGGAATAGAAAGATACACATTTTGCACTTGGGTAGCCACACATTTCCAGGCTTTGTGAAAGAAAAATATATATGTTCGACAGCATGCACTCCATTGAACAATGTGCAAACACACACACACAAAACAACAACAACACTGAATACATTTCTAAATTGCAAACATGGGGATGGGCAAACTCACCCTAGTTTGCACCATAGAATCATAGAATAGCAGAGTTGGAAGGGGCCTACAAGGCCATCGAGTCCACCCCCCTGCTCAATGCAGGAATCCACCCTAAAGCATCCCTGACAGGTGGTTGTCCAGCTGCCTCTTGAAGGCCTCTAGTGTGGGAGAGCCCACCACCTCCCTAGGTCACTGGTTCCATTGTCGTACTGCTCTAATAGTCAGGAAGTTTTTCCTGATGTTCAGCTGGAATCTGGCTTCCTTTAACTTGAGCCCATTGTTCCGTGTCCTGCACTCTGGGAGGATCAAGAAGAGATCCTGGCCCTCCTCTGTGTGACAGCCTTTTAAGTATTTGAAGAGTGCTATCATGTCTCCCCTCAATCTTCTCTTCTCCAGGCTAAACAGGCCCAGTTCCTTCAGTCTCTCCTCACAGGGCTTTATTTCCAGACCCCTGATCATCCTGGTTGCCCTCCTCTGAACACGCTCCAGCTTGTCTGCATCCTTCTTGAATTGTGGAGCCCAGATTGATGTCCTGATTGATGGACCCCTACCACCTGTGTGATCCTGGTCACTGAGTGTGGCCTCCCACTCCCTCAGCAAGCTACCATTTTGTGTAAAACCTGTGGCTTGGCCGTTTCCATAAGGAGCCATTTTGCACAAGTGGACACCATAAAAAAGGCCATTTATGCAAAATTACAGGTGTAAATGGTCTGAAGAGTCCTGATTTACTCCTTTGTTTTGGCCTTTGCCTTGTCCTATGGCCCCTGGTTCTCCTCAGCCTGCTGCCAATAGCACAGCAATCTGACAAAGAGCAATCACAGGTCAAACACCACTGGCAGAGTTTGAGTTCTCCTGATGACCTTGACAGTACCTACAAAACACAAAGCTTCCACCGCACCAGCCCACCCCGTGAATGCAGTTCCCGTGTTCAGTTGGGAGTCACCAAAGGACAAGACAGTGCGACGATTGGGGATGTGGGAATCAGTCCTGAAGCAAAATAACCAAGTCTTAAAGAAGGTGACCAGTCAAGCAAAATGTTGTAACTTAGTTCCGTGTCACCAGAAACTTCAGAGACAGATGGTTTTGGAAGATTAATTCTGGATGATTGCAAGGATTTTTCTTCAGATGAATCGGAGAACAAGGGCTTCTCACTGGGGTCCTTTCATTTTTTGGTTCACTCCTTTCAAAATAAATAAATATAAAAATAAAAGAATCACTTTACTGTCTCTTCCTATCTGGTATTAAAGGAGGATTCTCCTCCTCCTCCTCCTCCTCCTTCTCCTTCTTCTCCTCCTCCTCCTTTTCCTCCTCCTTCTTTTTCTTCAGTGTCCTCCTCCTCCTCCTCCTCCTCCTCCTCCTCCTCCTCCTCCTTCTTTGGTACTTTTCTTCCTAATAATAATAATAATAATAATAATAATAATAATAATAATAATAATAATAATTCCTCCTCCTCCTCTTCCTCCTCCTTCTTTGGTACTTTTCCTCATAATAATAATAATAATAATAATAATAATAATAATAATAATAATTCTCCTCCTCCTCCTCCTCCTCCTCCTCCTCCTCCTCCTCTTCTTCTTCTTCTTCTTCTTCTTCTTCTTCTTCTTCCTCCTCCTCCTCCTCCTCCTCCTCCTCCTCCTCCTCCTCCTCCTTCGGTACTTTTCTTCATAATAATAATAATAATAATAATAATAATAATAATAATTCTTCCTCCTCCTCCTCTTCCTCCTCCTTCTTTGGTACTTTTCTTCCTCCTAATAATTCTTCTTCTTCTTCTTCTTCTTCTTCTTCTTCTTCTTCTTTGTCGTCATCTTCGTCATCTTTGACTTCGTCTTCCTCCTCCTCCTCCTCCTCCTTCTTCAATACTTTTCTTCTTTCTCCTCCTCTGCCTTCCACTGGTAAAAAACTCTTTTCTGTTCTGAACTGGAGTTCCAAGACTGGGGGACTTCTATTTCCAATAAGTGTTCACCTTTACAACACCAAATGACCCCCAATAAAGTAACTCTGACCAAAAAAAAAAAGGACATTCGTGTTCTCTGGATATCTGTTTACTACACCTTTCGGAGGCAAAACAAAATCTTTCTTTCTTTCGTTTTGTGAAAGTTTTGGGATTCTGTGCTGGGCATGTAGTGAAACTTCTCCTCACCTGCCTGCACCTAAAGACACGGGCAAGGCATATTTGGAAAAGTGGCAATTAGAGAGCAAAATGATGTTTTTCTGCAAACCCCTGGGCAATGCAATTGTACTCCTGACAGGATGGTGGCTGCTGCTTTCCAAATAAAATGTGTCTCACATTCACACACACACACACACACACACCACAGTGATTGGCA
This sequence comes from Elgaria multicarinata webbii, assembly GCF_023053635.1. Classification (NCBI taxonomy): domain Eukaryota; kingdom Metazoa; phylum Chordata; class Lepidosauria; order Squamata; family Anguidae; genus Elgaria; species Elgaria multicarinata. Next base: position 8,420,201 of record NC_086189.1, read on the forward strand.
TTAGCAGTGGGAGGATCCCAGCATGGTATTAAACAAATATTTAAAGTGCTAGAGTGATTGTGTATGGTATGTTTTTATTATGCAGTTATCATTTGCAGTAGGAGGGGAAAACAACCCCCCCCCAAAAAAAAACCCTTGTAATGCATAAGAATAACCATTAGGAATGATAGATAATTAGGGATGTCAGAGAAAACCTGAAAAAAGAATCAAATGAGTCCAGATTTCTAAGAATCTGGCCCATGGATTCCACAGTGGAGCAACGTTTTCCAAAGTTTTACAGAAGTGCGAATTTGTGCAAATTTGGGAAATTGGAAAAAAGAAACCCACCAAATCCATCAATGAGCAAATGATGGAACAAACGGTACCTCATAATCCATGAAATGCAGATGGAACAGATTTTATAAAATCCATACATTCCTATGAATGCTGCTTATTCTCAGTTCATAACCATTTTTGTATGTTTTTACCCAGAATTCAGTTCCATTCTGTTTCCATACACATACAAAAAAATCTCTCTGAAAACGTGAAGTTTAGTATTTTATATATACATGTGGGTTTTCCCTGAAATTATCTTTTTAAATTCATGATTTGACCAGTTAAATCCAGCCTTCCCCAGCCTTCTAGGTGTTTTGGACTACAATTCTACAATTCCCATGATACACCTGACACTCCTTGCCCACCCTGAAGTTACTTAAACACAAGAACCCCAAACCCAACCCATGAGAATTTCTCAAAAAAATTCTTTTCAAAAACATTTATTTTCTATGAAATTGAACGAGAATGGTTGAAAAGAAAAACTGGAATAGTTTTTGGTATATTACTAGTAGGGATGTCAGACAAGTCTGAAATGGATTCCAATTAGGCCTACTTCCTGGCATCAGCATCCTCAAGTGGAAGCTGCCAGGTACATTCCCCTAGGTATGTGGGGAAGGGGGGAGGGGGTCTTACCTGTGTCCGGCAGTGGTGGTGGACGCAGGGAAGGGGGGGAAGGGGGGCTTACCTGCTGCCTCTGTCGCTGCCACCATCTTTCTTCTGGCGGTTTCCGGTGCTGCCGGAAATGAAAGGGAGAAGGCCATGAGATAACTTCAAATTGTGCAGCCTACTCTCTTTCATTTCTTCCGGTGGCACTAGAAGCTGATGGAAGAAAGATGGCAGCGGCAACGGAGGCAGCAGGTAAGGAGACTGGGGGGTGGGCACAGGCGACTCCAAAGCACTGAGGCAGCCTGAAGCTTCGGCTTTGGGCTGCCTCGGCCTTCACCCAAGCCACCTCGGATCCGGTTCGGAAGGGTCCGAACCACCTGGATCCGCTTCAGATTCAGGGTTCGGATCTGAGGCAGTGCACAGTCCTAATTCAAATGACTTTGGATTTCGATAAATTTGACCCATGGATTCCTCAGTGAACCGGGATCTTCCATGGACTTGCAATTGCTTCTTTTACTTTCTGGAATTGTGCACTGCGTTAGTCATAGGAAAATATGACAGCTACTCACTTTAAATACACACACACACACACACACACACACACACACACACACACTATTTAATACATCTCGGGTATCTCTTCAGCCCCCTCTGTGTAGCATTCATTTTGGTACACTCTGCTTATTTACTGTATGCTGAGCTAAGAAAACTATGCAAAATGTTACGTGCCAGCAAAAGTTACATCAAATTGTGGTTGACTTTTTTGCATACTTTTCCGAAGTGGAGGGGTGGGTGGGCGGGCGGAGGGGCTCCAATTCCATCAAAAATACACCTGACAATCCACAAAACACAAGTGGAATGGAATAAACAAAATCTGCGCATCGCTACACAGGACTAGTTTAAGCTGCTGAGTGCTGCATTGTAATATTAGAAAAGTGCCCTTGGAGGGGAAAATGCAAAGCAGTGTGGAGGCTTGAGCTACTCGTGAACATTGCCATGCTCCCCTGAAATGGCAACTTTTACAGTGAGAATTGAAACTCATGTCCATTTGGTGCAGGATCATAGAATCATAGAATAGCGGAATTGGAAGGGGCCTACAAGGCCATCGAGTCCAACCCCCTGATCAATGCAGGAATCCACCCTAAAGCATCCCTGATAGAGGGTTGTCCAGCTGCCTCTTGAAGGCCCCTAGTGTGGGAGAGCTCACTGCCTTCCTAGGTCATTGGTTCAACTGTTGTACTGCTCTGACTGACAGGATGTTTTTCCTGACGTCCAGCTGTGATCTGGCTTCCTGTGATTTGTGCCCATTATTCCATGTCCTGCACACTGAGATGATCGAGAAGAGATCCTGGCCCTCTGTGTGATAACCTTTCAAGTCATTGAAGAATGCTATCAAGTCTCCCCTCAGTCTTCTCTTCTCCAGACTAAATAGGTCCAGTTCTTTCCATCTCTCCTCATAGGGCTTTGTTTCCAAACTCCTGATCATCCTCATTGCCCTCCTCTTAAACCCCTCCAGCCTGTCTGCATCCTTCTTGACGTGTGGTGCCCAGAACTGGACACAATACTGAAGGTGAGGCCTAACCAGTGATGAATAGAAAGGAATAAGTGCAAAACTGTGCAAATGTGAAATCGTGCAAATCCGGGAAATGGGAAAAATATTGAATTCCATCAAGGAGTGCAAAATGGAACAAAAGTCACCTGACAATCCACGAAATGCAGATGGAATAGATTTCACAAAATCTGTGCATATTGAGTTTTCATTAGTGATGGGAGAACCAGAGGCCCAGGAATTATCCATCACCAGTTGATCCCTGGAAAGCAGGCCCTCCCCTCACCTGGGCACTGTTCTCCCCACTAGGGTAAGCCATTTTTTTCCATTGTTTTTCTACTTAAACTGTAGCATTTCCAAATCTGCATCTGTGCATCTAAATTAGCACATGCAAATTAGTGTCCTCTTTTCTGATGATACATCCCTTCTCCCCCCCTTTTTCTTCGTCTTCTTCTTTTTGGGATGATGGAGTGGTCCCTAGCCCACAAATGCTTAGGCCAAAATGAATGCACTGCTCTTTAAGGTGCCACACGGCTCTTTACGGTTTCTAAGTCATAGTGCTGTTGTCGAAACAAATGTGAGATAGAGGGGCAGGGGTCTCCTTTCTCAGGTGGCCTCGGTCACATGGAGTGGCCCAGCTATGCCTCCATCTTGACAGGGATAACCTGGCTTCAGTTGTCTATGCTCTTGTAACCTCCAAGTTAGATTACTGCAATGCACTCTCCATGGGGCTGCCTTTGAAGACTGTTCAGGAGATGCAGCTTGTGCAAAATGCAGCAGCCACACTAGTAACAGGGACCAGAAGGTTTGAATATATAAGTCTGACTCTGGCCTTGCATTGGCTGTCTGTATGTTTCTGAGCCCGATTCAAGGTGCTGGTTTTAACTGATAAAGCCTTACATGGCTTGGGACCACAGTACCTGAGAACACCTCTCCTGTGATGAACCTACCCATACACTACGTTCAACATCTAAAGTCCTTCTCTGGGTGCCTACTCCAAGGGAAGCTCAGAGGATGGCAACAAGGGAGAAGTCCTTCTCTGTGGTGGCCTCCAAATTACGGAACGATCTCCCCAATGAGGCTCACCTCACACCAACATTGTTATCTTTTCAGCACCAGGTCAAGACTTTTTTCTTCTCCCAGACATTTAATAGCATATATTGAGTTTTAACTGACCCATAATAGCTGTTTTAAATAGATACTACTTAATCTGTTTTTATGCTTTTTATGGTTTTAAATTTTGTATATCGGTGTTAATGTTCAGCATTTTAATCTTTGTAAACCGCCCAGAGAGCTTCGGCTATGGAGCGGTATATAAATAATAATAATAATAATAATAATAATAATAATAATAATAATAATAATACCTTCCACGTTTCAATTGCATTCAAAGGGCAAAACTGCTCTTTGGCTCGGGAGATGCAAAAGGTGTGATAAGAGCCTAGCATGCATTTTTCAAAACTTTAAAACAACCATTGGTTTGTCTGTGAAGAAGTGATGAACTTGATCAGCAACCAAGTGCTTGGAAATGACTGTGCATGTATGTATTGTACCTACCATTTCACCCCAGTGATGGGTATACTGGTGAGACAATTCAGTTGGAAGAAAGGTATGGGTAAAGCCAGTGTGGTGTAGTGGTTAGAGTGTTGGACTGGGAGCCGGGAGATCCGGGTTCTAGTCCCCACTCGGTCATGGAAACCCACTGGGTGACTTTGGGCTAGTCACAGCCTCTCAGCCCAACCCACCTCACAGGGTTGTTGTTGTGAGGATGACATGGAGAGGAGGAGGATTATGTATGCTGCCCTTGGGTTCCTTGGAGGAAAAAAGGTGGGATATAAATGTAATAAATAAATAAATAAATGGGGAAGCCCATACCACTGCTCTGGTCCAATTTATTTCCCCCTTTGCACATTGTTTTTCCCACTTTATTTATTTATTACATTTTTATACCACCCATCAGCCGAAGCTCTCTAGGCATTGCACAATTAAGAAACATAAAATGCAACAAGTACACATTTAAAACATTAAAAAGTTTAAAAGGCAATGTAAAACCAGCTGCATTAAAGACCAGGGAAAGCCTGTGTAAAAAAGGTATGTCTTTAGGCGGCATCAGGGCTGGGCCAAGCTGGTCATAGGCCCAGGCCTATTGGGAAATGTAGGCCCCATTTCAAATTGCTCATTAAGTATTTTTTAATCAGTTCTAAATACATATGATTTATAAACTATTTATAAAAAATGTAATGGCCAGCACTTTTATTCAAGATGTATAGAAGACATCATTTCTTGACATTCAGAAATGCTTTGCGTGCTTTTCTTCGGGCAAATTCATCACCATCATCATCTTCATCATCATCATCATCAACAGAAAAATCAAGCAACTTTGCCTTGTCAATATTAATGTTCAAAACTGCTACTCAAGGAGTCAGCCCTCAAGGTTATATTAAGATGGTATATAACTCCAATTCAACTCTCACATGCAAGGACTTCAATCTCCCCGTTGTGTTGGAGAGGATGCGACAAAAAGGGCTTTTACTTACATATGTGGTGGGAGTGCAAGGCCCTGAAGCAGTTCTGGGAAACTATCTTCAATATAATTTCTAAGGCCACTGATCAGATCATCTTGCCAGAACCAAGCCTGGCCCTGCTGTCCCTGCCCAATGCTCTAAACCCCTCCCTAACCCATAAAGAATTGGTATTTATCCTCCTTACGGCAGCTCGTTTAGAAATCGCTGAACATTGGAAGGATCCGAAGGGCCCTACACTCACTGGATGGAAAGGGAAAGTGTGGGATATAGCCTGCTCTGAAAAATTAACCTTAGGGTGACCAACTGTCAGGATTTCCCCGGATTTGTCCTGGTTTTTGTTCTTTCCATGGTGTCAGGGGGGATTTTCGATAATTTTCAATAATGTCCTGGAATGACACACCTTCACCTTTAAGGCTGCCATTAGCATGGCAGGAAGGAGTGACATGCTTTCTTGAGGCACATCATTCCCCCACCCCGAGCTCCAATTGAGGTCTTAAAGGGGAAAGTGGGTCATTCGTGGACATTATAGAAAAGGCCCCAATTGGAGTGGATGGTGGTGGTGCAGAATGAAATCCTTTCCCCTCCTCCACTCCAATCGGGTTCTTTAAGGTGGCGGGGGAATAACGTACTTTTTGCAGGACTCAGAAAGCTGCTTCCCCACACACACGCTAGGTGTCCTCTTTTTTGGTTTCCCAAATATGGTCACCCTAATTAACCTACCACCACAGAGTTTCGTTGGGCCAACTTAGCTATGACCCATTCGATGAAATATGGTCTCCTTTTCTCGATTACATCAATGGTACAGATGTGACATCCAACTCTGGTTTAACTAATCTTCCTTTGACCACAGTAAATTGAAGGAAACAAGCTCAGTTCAGCATCTACAGAAATCTCTGTTTGGGTCTTTATTAGAAACGCTGACTTGTATGTTTTTATATATATTTTTAACTTTTTTAATTGCTTTGTTAAATAGAGTTTAATAAAGACTTTAAAAAACACACACACACAAACACGAAAAACACACACCTGCTACTTCATTCAAACGTTTTTGCACCATTGAGTAGATCCCCTCAAAATCGTTGGCCCATGCCGACTGGCCCCACTGGCCCACCCTCTGCCCAGCCCCGGGAGGCATTCGGTTTTCTGCCTCCTGAACTGGATGAGGGAGAGTCCTCCAGAGAGGGTCCGTGACAGGAGATCCAGTCTCCCATACCTGATGTAGTCTTGTTCTTCGGTGCCAGAGTTTGGGAATAAAAAACAAATCTGCATGGAAGAAGAGAGGTCAAAGATGGTCAGGAACTGGTCAGAAGGGAAGATGATAGGGTGTCCACCTGGGGAATGGGGAAGCAATAAAATGATTACTGTGGGTTTTCGTCTGGGGCTATGCGCCGCCCGGCGATGCCATTAAATGGTAATTATTTGGCGCTGAATTATTGATGGGGCTTAATTATTTACGTCCTTTCGGAGCCACGGGACAGATCAGCCACTGGCTTCGAAGGAAATGGAGAAACCTTCTGTAGCTCAGCGGAGGAGATGGGACGTGGAATCGCTCAAGTTCATTCCCTGAACTTGCACCCGCGCGGGACTCCCAAGGCCCTAGGTGAGACTCAGCCACTGCAACACAACAGCAGTGAGACTAAGGGTAGGAAAGGCAGAGCTATTTCATACCAGGGATGTCGAACCAGGGGCCATTCACCCAAATCTGCTGCCCCTGGGGTCCCCAGATTGGCATGTCCTCTATCCCAGCCCCTCTTTTTCTTTGATCCCCCAGTTATTAGGCTCCCCAGACTGACATGCTCTCCTAAGTTACTAACGTCTCCTCTTGCAGCAAGAGCTTTAGGGAGCAATCCTGTGATTCCTATGCAGCGTTGGGCATATCATAGGATAGTTTGGATTCCTGGATCCGAGGCCAGAGACAGCAATCTGACCTCGGAGCCAGGAATCCAAGGTACCACCCCCATCCCCTCTGAACTCACAACTGGAGCAGGGGGAGCATGTCAAACACAAACTTAAAATGGCAGAGTTACAAGCAGGAAAGAATATTAAAAACACAGCATGGTGCTAATACCTTTAGGTTGCTGTCTTATGCATGGTTAAATATGAAAAAGCCCCACAA